>NC_045961.1:59750756-60112006 GCF_010909765.2 Amblyraja radiata
TATTTCAAACAAACCATCATTTGCAGTGCTTAATTTCAAACTGACCACCATTTGCAGTGCTTTATTTCAAACCAACCACCACCAACCACCATTTGCTTTGCTTTATTTCAAGCCAACCACATTTTCATTTTCATTTTCAAACCACATTAAGGGCACTCAAGGTCAGTAAAACCACACTCACTGCTTAGTAGACATGTGTTCAGTTTTATTCACAGCTCAGACTGAGAGACGTGACCCCCTTGCTTCCCCCATCTTGCAGAGATTGACTGAGGCACTCAACACTTCTGTGTTTTATAGTCACTCCGGAAGGGGCGTGGTCTTCAGGAGATTGAATCTCAACATATTTTAAACACTAATAACTTTTTTTTTTTTTCATCGATGGGAAAAATGCTCTTGTCCTGCGCAGCGTAGGGGGACTCTGAGTAAGATGGCCCAAAATCACAGCTGTAAGTGCAGCGTTTTTTCTAAAATCAATATACAGTACAACAGGAATTGGCAAGATCAGACTTTTAGTAATATAGATAGTCTGATAAATGCATCACAATGCAATTGCATTATTCAGCCTACCGCTTAAAGGCTGAGCAGCTTAAAATGTGGTTAAGAAACAATTAGTATCTTAGAAGATACATTTTAGCAGATTAGATGTTAAGTATTTTAGTCCTAGCTTTTTAGCAAAATGCCGAATGCGGAAAGTACGCGAGTGCAGAATTCCACCAATATGTCCAGGCCACTGCTCACAGATCTCAATCTAAACTTGTGGTCTAGAGCACATGGATGAATCAGTGTGGATGAACCATGCAGCGTTAATTTTGCAATCTTATCACATACCAAATTAAATTCACGCCAGATAATGCTCAAAATATTACAAAGACAGATGAATGGATACAGGTATTTTTGATTATGTCCTAATCTACTCTAGTGATCAATATTATCTGTATTTTTTTTTATAGGTCATGATTAGCAAAACCCTATTCTTTCTTTATGTTCAATGCCCTGATATGCAATATAATCCTTTGTCACGCATTCATTTTTTATATATTAATGGCAGTCAAGATGCAGAGTAAAATACTTTGACAGTATGGTGTAGTCTATTTAGTGCCACCATAGTTGGATGATTTTCTAAGCAGAAAGAGGTTCACATTTCAGTTAATTGCTTGAGAAATTACTGATTATTGTTGCCTTGGTGATTTATCTACGATATCTCTAGCTTTAGCTGATTTTTTTCTTGCTCATAATTCATACTGTTTGTCAGACATTTTGCTGCCACCAATTGATTTCAGCCATTTTACATTAACAAAATCTAAAACCCACTAATAATGTTTACATCACTGTTTTGTGGAAAATTGTGGCAAATGCAGGATGTATTGTCATGTAGCCTAGCAATGTGATAATCTTGATTCAAATAGACATATCCTTTTAAGAATACGTTTTTAGTAGTTACAATGCATCTTTTTAAAGATTATAACTGACTTTATTTGCTCATTTTTTATTTCAATAAATGATCATAGTTGTCCTCGGGACAAATTAAAATTGTAGGGATTTGACTAATGTCACTTCATTTAATTTAAAAAAACAACATAATTCTAACATGTAATATTTCTGTCAGCAACACCGCTCACACAAGAGCCTTATTATCTGTCTATTTTGTTTAACTCACTGGCATCAAATGGATTTTCATCTTTAGTACCTGAATATAAAATATTCTTGAATGATGTCAAATTAGGCTGGGGAGATTACACACCCTTAAAGGATCCTGGCTGTTTTGACAGTGACATTAATTGAGAGACCACTGGGTGGAAACTGTTATATGATCCTTCTCATTTTATTCCATTTTCTGCAGTTTCCCATATGATTGAAATGAGAAAAGGGAATTATTTTCAATGTATGTCTAATTCTTGCACAATCTAGTCCTTGTATATGTTAACTTTGCAGGTTCATTTATTTTCCCTCAGATTTCCACATGATCTTTGGTTTCCATTTCTTAAATATCTACAGTAAACCCATCATCCCTGAAGTCTCAACATAAAAGTAATACTTTTGTTTGGTCTCAGCCGAATAGAAAAAAGATCTTTGTTAATAAGAATAGTGTCATAGAGCATTGAAACAGGCTCTTCAGCCCCAATTGCCCATGATGTCCAATAACCCATCTACATGTGACACACTTGCCCATGTTTGGCCCATATCCTTCTAAACCCTCCCTATCCATGTACCTGCCCAAGTGCCTGTTAAAAATTGCTATAGTAACTGCCTCAACTACTTCCTCTGGCAGCTATTTCCATTCATCCACCATGCTCTGTTTAAAAACGTTGCCTGTCAGATTCCTATTCAATCTTTCCCTTCTCACCTTAAACACACATCCTCTGGTTCTTGATTTCCTTACTCTGAATAAAAGATATTCTTTTCATTGATTGAATGCATTTACCTGATCTATTCCCCTCGTGATCTTGTATGCCTCTATAATATCACCCCTCAGTCTCCTGCACTTCAAGGAATGAAGTGTGAGCCTGCTCAA
Source organism: Amblyraja radiata (assembly GCF_010909765.2). Lineage (NCBI taxonomy): Eukaryota > Metazoa > Chordata > Chondrichthyes > Rajiformes > Rajidae > Amblyraja > Amblyraja radiata. The sequence goes on from NC_045961.1 coordinate 59,753,269, forward strand.
CCTCTCCATATAGCCCAAGCCCTCAAGTACTGGCAACAACCTTGTAAATCTTCTTTGTACTCTTTCCAGCTTAATAACATCTATCCTATAGCATATCTAAACAATACTGCAAATACAGCCTTCCTATGTCTCGTACAACAGTAACATAACATCCCAATGTCTAAACGCAATACCCTGACTGATGAAGGCCAATGTACCAAAAGCCTTTTTGACCACACTTTTTTTGCCACAGTTAGATCAGCAGGATCAGCAAGGAACCGGAAACCGAAGAGATGAACACACCACGGAACTACAGTGAAATAAGATAAGTATGGTTCCTGCCATCACACAAAAGATGAAGGGTTTGTACTAACAAAGCATTCAAGGATTAAATTAAATTAGATCCCATCCTGCTCTGCCTTTTGGCTAAGATTAGTAGTAACTGCCTTATCAGTTTATATCTGATATGTCCCTTCCCAGGGACCATACAATACCAGTACAGCATGCACCCTAGGGGTCTACCCTCCCACTAATAAGAACATGAGGGACTAGCAACTGGGGGTAATAATTATACAGGGGTCATATAGAAGCCTATATGAACCTTTGGTACCAACTAACCAAGATGGTAATGTCGCCATCATTGATATCAAGGGGTCATAATAAACCCAGTATGAACCTTTGGCTCTAAAAATCCCAACATGGTATATGTCGCACCGTCATTGACTTGCCACTTGAGTATCTCGCCAGGCCACGCTTGGAATATTGAAACTGCCAACCTTTCATTCCAAGCATACTTAATGGTAGACATCAACTTAAAAGATGCATACTATTCAGTACCCATTCAAAAAACTTGGAGATAACTTGGCAGTATTAATTATCAACTATGGCTATTACAGCCAAACCACTTGGGGAGAATAAATCGATATCATGTGACATTTATTTAACAATTGGAAACTACAGGTCGTCAAAAATATATGACCATCAGCAAACTTACCTACTAGGTGAGCTAAATACTGTAAACAGACATATTAAACCCAAGTATTGCTGGAATTACAAAGCAATATGGAACACCCGATATCGATTTCACTGTATTCAATTGAATTCTCCACGTACTGATGTATGTCGCAAGAAACCAAATTTGAGGCAGGTGCAATGAATTCATTCCCACTGAATTAGGAAGCATGAGGGGGGAATCTAATCTATGTTTTTCCCCTTTTTTTCCTACCTCATCAGGTACTACGGCCTCATCAGTCGGGTACTACGCACATGCCACGATAAATTAAACTACTGGATTGCAGATTTGAAAAGACCATCACTGGGCCTGGATTACAGAATTGGGAAGACCTCTGCTGGGCCTGGTTTGTCAATAGCGCTATCAACACAAGGATAGCATCCCATCGCATATCCACTAGGGAACATACTTGGCGAACATCAAGAAGTGGGAAGATACCATTCAAATACAGGAACTACATATTCAACTACAACAAACCTGTACTGGAGTTCTGGCAGATCTCAATGAAGGATTCAGCCAGAAGTGCTCTGTCAGCCTACTTAGCTCGGGCACCAGGACCACAGGCCATAGGGTACCTCCCGCTGGTGAACAAATTTAGGAGAGGTTAATCCCCCAGACCCAGGTACACCCAAACCTGGGATGTCAGTATGGACCTGACGTACCTTAGGGGATGGTCACCAGCCAGGTCCCTGACCCTGGAACAGCCCACCCTGAAGGGTCATGCTGATGGCCTTGTCTCAGCACAAAGAGTCCAGTTTCCTCCATCCACTACGATTGGACAATATGGCCCACTACACCATGTTACATTACCATTAGGGACTGGGCAAACAGAGTAGACCAGGAACATCAGGTCTAGTTATGGAATTCCGGGCATACCCACCTGAACCACGGTTATGTGTCATGACCCACTTATTGAACTACATCGACACAATAAGTAATCCTCGAGGGAGAGAAAAAGCCTTATGGGTCAGCCACAAGAAACGTTATGGTCGGGTGACGAGCCAAACTATCTCAAGTGGCTCAAGCAGGTACTGGGAGTTGCTGGAGTACATATTAACGTGTATAAATCTTACTCCACCAGGACAGCATCCACATCAGTGACTAAGAGGATGGACGTGACAATGGACCACATCCTGGCTACAGCGGGGTGGTCTAGGGAGTATACGTTCCAAACTTTTATAACAAACCACTGACAGAACCTGTATCGTTTGCAGAACAAGAATCTGCAAAAAATATATAATTTAAGCCCGGGGGAGCATTTGGTCTTGTTGTTGTTAATAACACCATTATTGTTTTTACAAACAGATTCATGGTTGATTACGATAACATACTTCCTCCCTCAAAAGACTTCGGCAGCGAGTGAAATATGAACTGTTTCACGGTTTGAAATCACAGAGCTTTAAAATCTTCACGTAGTCACTCACGTGACTCCGAAGTAAAATAGTAAGATTAAACGAGAACTTACCAGTTTGAAGTTTGATCTGTATTTTATGAGGAGTTACGATGAGGGATTACGTGCCCTCCGCTCCCACCCTCAATAATATGGGTCAAACTGATAACTAAGGTCTCCTTTTCTTTACTATGTTTATTTCAATAACTATGTCTGTGATTCCACACCGCTGCTTTGAAGTATGTCGTGCATGCGTGCTGAGCGGGCTCTTCACGTAATCCCTCATCGTAACTCCTCATAAAATACAGATCAAACTTCAAACTGGTAAGTTCTCTTTTAATCTTATTATTTTATTTTATTGTCACACCAAAGTGACCCCTATAAATATCAGTGAGTGCCTGGCATACAGGGTAAGAGAAATTAAGTTGGAGCCAAAAGGATGCAATAAATCTCTGGCCAAATGATTATAAACCTTCTTAGACATTTGAAATTGAAAAGAAAGGATTAATAATTTACTCAGAAGGTTGCAAGTAATTCTCTATCACTATACATATCCAAATCTAATAAATATGATTTTTTTCAGCCTCCCTCAGGCTTGAAGGAATCCCAGCAAAGTCCCAACTTAATTGTGGAAGTTGACAGTCGGAATGGTTTTCAAATTAGCCTTTTCTCTCCTTCAGATAGAAATTCATGCACTGTCAGTTGCCCCTGTGCACAACAGAGCAATGTCTGCACCTAGTACTCCACTTCTGAAATCTGGTTCCATTGAAATCAATGTGCATCATTTCTAGTTTGCAAGTCACCGGTGATGTGATAAAAATAATCATGTTAATGTTTTTATGTAGTTATTCAACTGATGGGTAGAAAGTCCTATGATATGAGTGATTATTGATTCAGGTGAAGGATGATAATTAATTTCATTAAGTCCTCAATCGAAGCACAGATTTTGCAATTGATAAGAAACTAGTCCAAGCTTTGTCTCAATATCTTGCTACTCTTCCTAGTCAGAGATTCATAGAGACATACAGCAACGAAACAGGTCCTTTGCCCAAATCTGCACTAATCTTCAACTACCAATTTACACTAATCCTACATTAGCACCATGTTTTGCTATTCTCCCTGCATTCTCATCAGCTCCATTTAAATTCTGTCACTTGTCCATACACAAGAGGCAATTTTCAGTGCCAACTAACCAACCAACCCACACATCCTTGGCATATGGGCATAAACTGGAGGACCCAGGGGTAGCCAATGAGATCATACCTGTACCTTATCATACTAGTGCATATGACAATAAACATGGTTCGATTCTGTTTTCAGAGTGATATAAAAAACATGACTTACAGGCTGGCATAATATGTGACCTGTTCACTTATGACAGGGGTGCCCAACCTTTTTCGTCCCGTTTACCCCTGGCAACTTTAATAGCATATAACAACGTTATTTCACTTATTTATGAACAACTAATGATGACCAGATACCGGTATACCAGAACCAAACACAGTCAGTCAATAAGGAAAAATATGTACAAATCCAGAATCAACAAATTTTGCCCCTGATTAGGCAAAATTTACCCCCTGGGGTAATTTACCCCAGGTTGGGAACCCTTGCCTAATGACATGCCTGTCGTCCCGTGTTAGTCATTGCTAACCAAGAATGAGTGATTTTATTTAGAAGTCACGTGAGTGACTACGTGAAGCGACCGCCAGCCCGCATACGCATCAATATGTCGACGCATGGTGCGGGAATCGGAGCAGTTCGAAACTGCTTCGACAGGTAAGAGGAAAAAAAATGTCTTTACAGGAACGGTCCGCTGCTCGGAAAACAGGGGTAGCGGGCCCGGAAAAGCTGGCACAGCTTGTGCAGCTGCCGCCGTGGAGGCGGGATTAAAATAGCAACAGCCGGGCAGAGCTCAATGCCATGGAGCCACAGGAGCTGCCATTCTAAAAATATCAACAGCCGGCGCGGCCGGCAGAGCTGAACGCTGGGGAACCGCGGGAGCTCACTCTCTAAAAATAGCAATGGCCGGTGCGGCTGGGGTAGCTAAACGCCGTGGACTTCCCGTGGGAGCTAGCGTTTAAATCTAGCAGCTATCGGCTAAGGACCGGACAGCAACCGCTGCACAGGCTCTGTACAGAGAGAAATGCTCCATGCACCGGAGGCATTAACAGGCAGCTTCAGCCAAATGCCTGTGGCAACACCTGGCAGGGTTGCAGTATTTCTCCCACTTTGTCGAGTGGAATATCGGAGAGAGGTGACTCTGATTATGATGCTGGTTCGACCGGGTCATATGGGGGGCAGAGGCCTGAGGAAGCAACACCTGGTTCAGGGTTGGACTCTATTTCCTCCCCTGAAATGCTCCATTGAGGCTCCAGAAGGGAGCAAGGACTCAGAGTCACGAACAGGCGCAACCTGTCTGGTAAGTACAATAAATAAATGGATAAGCAAACAAACAAATATTTAAAGGGGCTGCTGAGAAACCAGCAGCAGAGGACCGCGGCAGTGCAAAAGGCCGATGGCCATCCATTTCCACTTCGGAGTCGCTGGCAGCGCCGGTTTCCACAGCTAGGTGCCAACATGTAGAGGAACCAACGAGAGAGAAGGCTAATGTAGACTGGATATTGAGTAATGAGGAAGGGTTAGTTAGTAGTCTTGTTGTGCGTGGCCCCTTGGGCAAGAGTGACCATAATATGGTTGAGTTCTTCATTAGGATGGTGGGTGACATAGTTAATTCAGAAACAAGGGTTCTGAACTTAAAGAAAGGTAACTTTGAGGGTATGAGACGTGAATTGGCCAAGATAGACTGGCAATTGATTCTTAAAGGGTTGACGGTGGATATGCAATGGAAGGCATTTAAAGACCGCATGGATGAACTACAACAATTGTTCATCCCAGTTTGGCAAAATAATAAATCAGGGAAGGTAGTGCATCCGTGGATAACAAGGGAAATCAGGGATGGTATCAAAACAAAAGATGAAGCATACAAATTAGCCAGAAAAAGCAGCCTACCAGAGGACTGGGAGAAATTCATAGTCCAGCAGAGGAGGACAAAGAGCTTAATTAGGAAAGGGGAAATATATTATGAAAGAAAACTGGCAGGGAACATAAATACTGACTGCAAAAGCTTTTATAGATATGTGAAGAGAAAAAAGATTAGTTAAAACAAATGTAGGTCCCTTGTAGTCAGAAACAGGTGAATTGATCATGGGGAACAAGGACATAGCAGACCAATTGAATAACTACTTTGGTTCTGTCTTCACCAAGGAAGACATAAATAATCTGCCGGAAATAGCAGGGGACCGGGGGTCAAATGAGATGGAGGAACTGAGTGAAATCCAGGTTAGTCAGGAAGTGGTGTTAGGTAAATTGAATGGATTAAAGGCCGATTAATCCCCAGGGCCAGATAGGCTGCATCCCAGAGTGCTTAAGGAAGTAGCCCCAGAAATGATGGATGCAATAGTAATAATTTTTCAAAACTCTTTAGATTCTGTAGTAGTTCCTGAGGATTGGAGGGTAGCTAATGTCACCCAACTTTTTAAAAAGGGAGGGAGAGAGAAAACAGGGAATTACAGACCAGTTAGTCTAACATCGGTAGTGGGGAAAATGCTAGAGTCAATTATTAAAGATGGGACAGCAGCACATTTGGAAAGTGGTGAAATCAATGGACAAAGTCAGCATGGATTTATGAAAGGTAAATCATGTCTGACGAATCTTATGGAATGTTTCGAGGATGTAACTAGTAGAGTGGATAAGGGAGAACCAGTGGATGAGTTATATCTGAACTTTCAGAAGGCTTTCGACAAGGTCCCACATAAGAGATTAGTATGCAAACGTAAAGCACACGGTATTGGGGGTTCAGTATTGATGTAGATAGAGAACTGGCTGGCAGACAGGAAGCAAAGAGTCGGAGTAAACGGGTCCTTTTCAGAATGGCAGGCAGTGACTAGTGGGGTACCACAAGGCTCAGTGCTGGGATCCCAGCTATTTACAATATATATTAATGATTTGGACAAGGGAATTGAATGCAACATCTCCAAGTTTGCGGATGACACGAAGCTGGGGGGCAGTGTTAGCTGTGAGGAGGATGCTAGAAGGCTGCAAGGTGACTTGGATATGTTGGGTGAGTGGGCAAATGCATGGCAGATGCAGTATAATGTGGATACATGTGAGGTTATAGAAACATAGAAATTAGGTGCAGGAGTAGGCCATTCGGCCCTTCGAGCCTGCACCGCCATTCAATATGATCATGGCTGATCATCCAACTCAGTATCCCGTACCTGCCTTCTCTCCATACCCTCTGATCCCCTTAGCCACAAGGGCCACATCTAACTCCCTCTTAAATATAGCCAATGAACTGGCCTCGACTACCCTCTGTGGCAGGGAGTTCCAGAGATTCACCATTCTCTGTGTGAAAAAAGTTCTTCTCATCTCGGTTTTAAAGGATTTCCCCCTTATCCTTAAGCTGTGACCCCTTGTCCTGGACTTCCCCAACATCGGGAGCAATCTTCCTGCATCTAGCCTGTCCAACCCCTTAAGAATTTTGTATCCACTTTGGTGTCAAGAACAGGGAAGTAAACTATTATCTGAATGGTGGCCGATTAGGAAAAGGGGAGACCTGGGTGTCATGGGACACCAGTCATTGAAAATAGGCATGCAGGTGCAGCAGGCAGTGAGGAAAGTGAATGGTAAATTAGCATTCATAGCAAAAGGATTTGAGTATCGGAGCAGGGAGGTTCTACTGCAGTTAAACAGGGCCTTGGTGAGACCACACCTGTAGTATTGCATAGTTTTGGTCTCCTATTCTGATGAAAGACGTTCTTGCCATAGAGGGAGTACAGAGAAGGTTCACCAGACTGATTCCTGGGATGGTAGGACTTGCATATGAAGAAAGACTGGATAGACTCAGCTTGTACTCGCTAGAATTTAGAAGATTGAAACATAGAAACATAGAAATTAGGTGCAGGAGGAGGCCATTTGGCCCTTTGAGCCAGCACCGCCATTCATTGTGATCATGGCTGATCGTCCCCTATAAATAACCCGTGCCTGCCTTCTCCCCATATCCCTTGACTCTACTAGCCCCTCGAGCTCTATCTAACTCTCTCTTAAATCCATCCAGTGATTTGGCCTCCACTGCCCTCTGTGGCAGGGAATTCCATAAATTCACAACTCTGTGGGTGAAAAAGTCTATTCTCACCTCAGTCTTAAATGACCTCCCCTTTATTCTAAGACTGTGGCCCCTGGTTCTGGACTAGCCCAACATTGGGAACATTTTTCCTGCAACTAGCTTGACCAGTCCTTTTATAATTTTATATGTTTCTATAAGATAACCCGTCATCCTTCTAAACTCCAGTGAATACAAGCCTAGTCTTTTTAATCTTTCCTCATATGACAGTACCACCATCCCAGGAATCAATCTTGTGAACCTACGCTGCACTGCCTCAATCACAAGGATGTCCTTCCTCAAATTAGGAGACCAAAACTGTACACAATACTCCAGATGTGGTCTCACCAGGGCCCTAAACAACTGCAGAAGAACCTCTTTACTCCTTTACTGAAATCCTCTTGCTATGAAGGCCAACATTCCATTAGCTTTCTTCACTGCCTGCTGTACCTGCATGCCAACTTTAAGTGACCGGTGTACAAGGACACCCAGGTCTCGCTGTACCTCCCCCTTACCTAACCTAACCCCATAGAGATAATAATCTGCCCCCTTGTTTTTGCTGCCAAAGTGGATAACCTCACATTTATCTATATTTTATTGCATCTGCCACGCATCTACTCACTCAATCTGTCCAGGTCACCCTGCAACCTCCTAACATCCTATTCACAGTTCACGCTGCCACTCAGCTTTGTTTCATCCGCGAACTTGCTAGTTTTGCTCCTAATTCCCTCTTCCAAATCATTAATATATATGGTCTACAGTTGCGGCCCCAACACCGAGCCTTGCGGCACTCCACTCGCCACTGCCTGCCATTCTGAAAAGGACCCGTTCACTCCTACTCTTTGCTTCCGGTCTGCCAACCAATTTTCTATCCATGTCAACACCCTATCCCCAATACCATGTGCTCTAATTTTAGTCACCAGTCTCCTGAGCGGGACCTTATCAAAGGCTTTCTGAAAATCTAGATACACTACATCCACTGGCACCCCTTCATCCATTTTACTTGTCACATCCTCAAAAAATTCCAGAAGATTAGACAAGCATGATTTCCCTTTCATAAATGCATGGTGACTTGGACTAATCCTTTTACTTGGATAAATGCCCCATTATTACCTCTTTAATAGAAACTTACAAAATTCTTCAGGGGTTGTACCGGCTAGATGCAGGAAGATTGTTCCCGATGTTGGGGAAGTCCTGAACAAGAGGTCACAGTTTAATGATAAGGGGGAAGTCTTTTAGGACCGAGATGAGAATATTTTTTTTCTCACAGTTGAATATGTGGATTTCTCTGCCACAGAAAGTAGTTGAGGCCAGTTCATTGGCTATATTTAAGAGGGAGTTAGATATGGCCCGTGTGGCTAAAGGGATCAGGGGGTATGGAGAGAAGGCAGGTACGGGATACTGAGTTGGATGATCAGCCATGATCATATTGAATGGCGGTGTAGGCCATTCTCCTGCACCTATTTTCTATATTTCTATGTTTTTATGTAATATCACTTTTGAGCTCTGGAAACGAGCTGTTGGCAAGCATGGGGCTGAAGATGTGGTCAGACAGGGTTTGCAAATGGAACTTCGCTAAAGCTCCAACAAGCAGGTCGACCTGGGTTCAGAGATGCTGGCAGGTAAGGTGTCTTTATTAACCTCCGTAAAACTCCGAAATGGAGCAGTCTGTCGGACAGGTTTGGATTTACTGGCAGCATGGGCTGTCTAGTATATTTTCACTGTCTTAGGAGTAGACAGATTAATGCAGAGACATTGGCAGGGTGCCTTGCATACTAACCTATGTAATTTCCAAGTCGGAACAGCTTGGTTACCCTGGTTCAGGGTGGACCATCCTGGAACTGGCTGGCCATATGGGTCATATTGACCAGGGAAGCACTGCCTCAGCATCTGTGATTGAGATTATCAGCCTGCTCAGTAAGGCGAAGAAGTTGAAGTCTCCCTCAACACATGATTAAATTTCTGCTCAGTTACTGGAGTTGCCAGTTTGTTGAAACATCATTGCCATCCTCTCTGGGATAGGTAGCTACTAGTAGGAAGTCGGTCTGGCATATAGTATTTTATCTGATCTGCAGGTTCATGTTGTGAATCAAAAAGGTATATATAATAATCTGTAGGCTCTCAATACCAGTATTCCTGATTGAGTGGCTGGTCGAAGAGATTGTGTTGCGCACACTGGCGGCTCAGCCAGGTGGTTTCAGTCAGAGGACTGCGAAGCAATTCCTGGTTCAGGCTTGCATTAGGCTAATTTCCACTCTGAGGAAGAATGCTGAGGATTCGTGGTGACTCTACTAGTCAAAAGTTGACAGGGAACTCGTATTCCCACATCAAGTGGATACAGTGTTTTAGCTCTAGTCATAAGATTCTGATTATATGTTATCAGCGAATTGAATGAATAACTAGATAATGCATCCTCCGTGGCAAGAGAAGCCAAATAATTACCGTCCGTATGGTCAATAGAGGAACGGTGGTTCCAAGTGGAATCAGTGACATCTCACAGAAGATGAGTAGTCTGCCCAAGAACAAAAGGGGTATATTTCTGATATTTCTCATGATTGTAGGAACATGGAGTATGCCAAATCAGGTTAGGATTTGGCTAGTCTGATCATGTGTTTGGTTACCCAGTTTGAGATGGATGATTGGGTTTCAGCTATTTAGCTGATTCAGAGAATTAATCTTGAAGATGCATACTTTGCCATATCTATACACAAGAGGCACAGGTATATTTGGTGTTTGATAACAAAGTCAGTGGTGGAAGCTAATGCTCCCTACTCAGATCAAAGGGCATTGGGTCATCAAGTTTTAGATGACATGCAAAATTTGCAGTGGGTAAGACTTAGGGGTTTATCAGTAGATGCCTCTTACAATATTAATGATGAGGCAACATGAAACTTAATTTTGCCAACTTTGCCTATTCATTCAGGCCACGGTAAGGCGGCTAAAGAAGCTCCTATTTATCCTAAGTCATGAGTGATGGCTGGTGCAGCCTTTTTCTCGGGCAGCTAGCTCTCCACAATTGTATGGGAAGTTTGTGAACAAGATATGTGAGTTAATTTTAAAAGGAAGTAACAGAGGTTTGTGTTCAAAAGGGAACTGCAGATGCTGGAATATCGAAGGTATACAAAATTGCTGGGGAAACTCAGCGGGTGCAGCAGCATCTATGGAGCGAAGGAAATAGGCGACGTTTCGGGCCGAAACGTCTGAAGAAGGGTTTGTGGCCCGAAACGTCGCCTATTTCCTTCGCTCCATAGATGCTGCTGCACCCGCTGAGTTTCCCCAGCAATTTTGTGTACCTAACAGAGGTTTGTGTTGCTTTCAGTTTGGGCTTTGAGAAGCGATTATGTGATAGGGCAATTGACACAGCTTGTGGTGTTTTGTCATTCTTTATAATTCCATAAGTGGGACAATAAATGATTGGCTATTCACCCGCTGTTCACTAACGTTATGCAAGGTGTTTTTTATTTGCCCTAAAAGCCTACAGTCATCGTAGTGTGCAATGTATATCAGTAAATTATTATGCAGATATTCATCTACTGTATTCCTAATGGGAGCAGTATCTTTAAGTTGATTATGCTTTTAGCAACTGATTTCAGCAGTCTTTACTCAATCTCTGGCTCGGTGTCTGGGTCATAACTGACATTAGGGTAGCCTGTTATGGGAATGATCTCATAAAGCAAAACGGGCATGGTTGCATACATTTGGAGTTGACAGCATACACACCAGATCGGAGATAGAATAGAATGAATAGAATGAATAGAATGCCATTTTATTGTCACTATACACATGTACAATGAGATTAAAAGCAGCTCGTGCTCAGTGCAGACATGTAATTAGTTCAAAAAAATAAAAAACAAAACAAAAGGGGGGTGGGGGGGGGGATAAGGTGCACAGTTCTGCGGCGCTATATACATATCTATAAAAAGACAATGGGTGAATAGAGTGAATAAATAGGATTCCTATATACAGTATGGGTTATTGCACATATTAAAAATTACAGTTACAATACAAATTACAGTAGGTGGATAGATGGAAGTCCGGGGGTTAGGCTGTGAAGTCAGTGCATGTGTGAGTTCAGAGAGGTTATAGCTTTTGGAAAGCAACTGTTCTTGAGTCTATTTGTCCTTGTTCTGATGCACCTATAGCGCCTCCCTGATGGCAGCAGGTCGAACAGGCCAAATGCAGGATGGGAGCTGTCCTTGATGATGTTCTTCGCCCTGCTGAGGCAGCGGGAGGTGTAAATGTCCATCAGGGAGGGGAGAGGGCAGCCAATGATCTTCTCTGCTGCCCTAACTACCCTCTGAAGCCTCTCCCTGTCTGCCATAGTGCAGCTGCCGTACCATGCTGTAATGCAGTATGTCAGCAGGCTCTCAATGGACGAGCGGTAGAAGGTCAGCAGCAGGTTGGAATCCAGGTTGTGCTTCCTGAGGACCCTCAGGAAGTGCAGCCGCTGCTGAGCCTTCTTGATGACCGCTGTGATGTTGTCTGTCCAGGAGATGTGAGCGGAGATGAGGACGCCGAGAAACCAGAAGGTGTAGACCCTCTCCACACACTCGCCGTTGATGTATAGGGGGGCTAAGTCGGTGCTGTGCCTCCTGAAGTCGACAATGAGCTCTTTTGTTTTCTTGGTGTTCAGAGCCAAGTTGTTTTCTGAGCACCAGGCTGTCAACTTCAGGACTTCCTCTCTGTAGGCTGCCTCGTCTCCCCTTGAGATGAGTCCGACTACTGTAGTGTCGTCAGCAAACTTGACGATGCGGTTGTTGTTGTGGGCCGAACTACAGTCGTGGGTGTAGAGACAGTATAGGAGGGGGCTTAGCACACAGCCCTGTGGGGAGCCGGTACTCAACATGCGAGTGGAGGAGAGGTGGGGGCCGAGTCTCACAGTCTGGGGCCGGTTGGTGAGGAAGTCCTTTATCCAGGCACATGTGAGAGTGGGGAGGCCGAGAGTGACCAGTTTGTCGATGAGAATGTCCGGAATGATAGTATTGAAAGCTGAGCTGTAATCCACAAAGAGCATCCGGACGTAGCTCTGCCCCTGCTCCAGGTGGCTCAGCACAGAGTGGAGAGCTACGGTGATGGCGTCTTCTGTGGATCTGTTTGGGCGATAGGCGAATTGATGGGGGTCGAAGTCTGATGGGAGATAGTCCTTGATGTGCTGGAGGACCAATCTCTCGAAGCACATCGTGATTACCGGAGTGAGGGCCACGGGACGGTAATCATTTAGGCTGGTGATGGGAGACTTCTTCGGCACTGGGACAATTGTGGCTGATTTTAGATTGGGGGTGTTATTATGTATACTGGTACACTGAGCTTGCTAATACCTATGAGATGAAAGATATTTGTTATTTAATAATCTCTCAAGAGATTGCTGATGGCTCATTAGCAGCCAATAGAATGGATATTTCCATTTCATCATACAGCAAGAGGCTTACATAGTGCATGTTCAGAAGTTATAAAATTTGGTTGAATATGTCTGGATATTTGCAGATAGAATTCTTAACAGTGTTGCATGTTATTGTCTAACTCAAAGCCAATTGGGACTATGGTCCGATTAAGAGCAATGGCCATGTATGCAAGTTAGCATCATGGTATTAATAACCCATGTTTCCTACCATTTATGTGTTTTTTAATTTTTTATTTGTTTTAATTTATTTTTGGAGATATATGGACCAAGCGCACGCAAGTGGGACTACGGTAGCTGGGACATTGTTGGCCTTTGTGGACGAGTTGGGCCAAAGGGCCTGTTTCCACACTGTATCAAGGTATGACTATCTATGATTATATGTGAGTATATAATTTTATATGAGTTTGCAATTTTGCTTTGCATGGATTTCTTCAGCAAAGCACATTGGTTTTTTTTTTAATCACTTGGCTTCCAGACCTTCTGTATGAAATGGTGGGAGGGCTTTCAACTGCCTATTTCTATAAATGTCCAGGCCCTTTATTTTCTGAGAATTTGTATTGTGCATAAGCTTTTGAGATACATTATTTTAGTCATTCCTTTCTTGTCATTGACAGCACAATTCAATTTGCTTACAAGTATGATGTTATATCTAAGCAGCACAACAGATTGATGGGGGGATTGATATCAACATATACAAGAAATAGTCAAACTCTCAGGATGAGTAGAGATACAACTACCAATCTACACTTGTTGGAAATCCCACTGATAACCGGTCTCCAAGGGGCTGATATAGTTCAGAAATAGTTTCAGTAAAATTGAATCTGAATCAGTAAATCTAACCTTATTTTTGCAAAACCAGATTTTTTTTAATTTCAATTTGTTTTTAATTCTCATTAAAAGTCTACCCAGACAATATCATGCTGACATGATAAAAGTTAATTCATTGTTAAAGATTGCATGAGAGACGTTTATTCAAAAGATCCCAATGCATTTTAAATGCTGAATAACTATGCAGGTTTAGAACAGCAACATTCAGGGGGCTGCAGTTTAATATATTATTCCAAACTGTGGACATAAATTCCTTCAGTAATCGTTTTTTTTAATTGAATCAATCCCATGCATAATTATTACCCAATATAAATTCTTAGTTTTGAAATGCACACCTAATTTCTATACCTCCCTCTTTTTCTCCCTCCCCTAAATCCTTCGAACTGCAGAAACAATCTGGCTAGATGGTTTCTTTATTGTGGCTCTGTTAGTGGCTGCATAATTTAAAATGCTGTTTCACTGATCTGAATCACGTTTATCCTAATGCACTGTGCTGTGCTCAATTAACTGTGACACGGCTGAATCTCAATCTTAGTGCAAATCCACCATGCATTTCCACAAGTGAGTTGCTTCAGAAAACTACTCATTTTTACAGACACACACACACACACAAAAGAACCCCAGTGTATGTTTTGGAGGTGGCCCATCGTAGACGATGACGGCATGGTTGTGCAGTCTCATGCCTTGTGGGATCAAGTGTGGTCCACAAAACCGATGCGTGAGCCACACACATGGGGGCAGTGGGGGCACATAAAGGCCACTGTGGGGGCATTTAAAATTGCAGCCTTCCTCCTGTCTCTCACACTAACGAATCGGCTTCAGCGATTGTTCTCAAAACTGTTGACTGCCTTCCTAGTGCTTGCACGCCAGCCAGTTCTGTCACTGGCACGGGTTTTCAGTTATTTTGGCGCGAGGCCTGCGTGCTGGACGTGGTCCTTGAAGCAGTCTTTGAACCATTTCTTTGAGCACCCTAGGTTCCTTTATCCCTGTGACAGAACTCCGTACAGGAGTTGACGGGGCATGCAGGATTCATCCATCATGGCCTGTTCATCAAAGCTGGGTCTTTATGATCATTGCTTCAATGCTTGTGAAGCCAGACCGGTCCAGCACTTCCACGTTGGTCACCCTGTCTTGCCTGCGAATGCCCATGGACCGTAGAGTACATGTGGAATTTCTCAAGCTGGCGGATGTGTTTCCTGTACAAGGTCCATGTTTCACATCCATACAGCAAGCTGGAGAGTACTACAGCTTAGTAGACTTTCAGCCTAGTTGGCAGTTGGATGTTGTGATGGTTTAACACTCATGCTCGTGGTCGACCAAGTGCTTGAATGGCCTTGCTGATTCCGGCCGCTATTTCCTTGTCCAGCGAGCCATTGGAAGATATCACGTTGCGCAAGTCTTTGAAAGCATCAACTGTTTTCAGCTGCATTTTGTCAATGTGTACACTTGGTGGTGGTGCTGAAGAGCCTGGGGTTGGTTGGCCTAGGACTTCTGTCTTACTGAGACTGATATTAAGAGCAAACAGCTTTGCTGCTTCTGCAAATTTGAACACGATAAATTGGAGGTCAGACTCTCTGTGTGCCATGAGGGCGCAATCATCCACAAAGAGCGCGTCAGTGATGAAGCATTGAAGACCTTTGTAACATTGAAATTTGTATCAAAGAGTTGATGAATTTACGGGTCAGGAAAGATGAGGAAAGTTCTATTTGCTCGACCTGCATGTGAAAGGAAGTAGAAGCTTAATTTTAGATCAAAGGAGAGATGAAATAACAGTTGTTTCTGGCTTGTGGTGTTTTATCCTAAAAGTAAAAATCTCAGCCTTACAGGAACAAATACTAGAGGAGGTGGTGAAAGCAAAATACAATGACAACATTAAATAAGAATGTTGACATACATTTTAATAGCCAAGGCATAGAAGGCTATAGAGTTAATTCAGGCAAATTTGCATAGATAGATAAATGTTTGACATGGTTATGGTGGGCATTTCTGCACTGTAGAATTCTGTGACTATATCGGCGAGACTAAGTGCAGCCTGGGCAACCATTCTGTGATGACCTAAGGTCAGTCCACCTTGGCCTATGTGATATCCCAGTTGCCAAACATTTTAACTCCCCACCCCATTACTACCGTTCTATCCTGGGCCTCCCCCACTGTCAGAGTGAGGACCCATGCAAATTGGAGTAAGCACCCCATATTTTGCTTGGGCAGCTTTCCACCAAGGGGCATGATTTCCCTAACTTCTAGTAACCCTTGCATTCCCTCTCTCACCGTCCCTCCCCCACCACAGTTCTCTTGCTAATGTTATCGTTTGTATCCCTTCATTATCACCTTGTACCCAGCCTACAATGGACCATTATAGGCTCCTCCCTTCCTGAGTCATTGATGCAGTCTCTGCTTTATTCTGTACCTTCTCATACCTCTAGTTTCCCCCTCCCTGATTCTAAGTCTGCTGAAGGATCTCCATCTAAAATGTCACTGATTCCTTTTCTCCAGATATGCTTCCTGAACCGCTGAGTTACATTAACATTTTGTGTCTATCTTCTTGAGAGTGCATCGTCTTTTCAAGGCTACATATACTTCTTCCTGGTCAAACACTGTATCTTACAAAGCCTAAACCCATTGCAACTGCTCGACACATCTATCGGGTGTCAGGGATTATGGAGAGAAGGCAGGAGAATAGGGTTAGGAGGGATTTTTTGAGGATGTAACTAGTAGAGTGGATAAGGGAGAACCAGTGGATGTATTATATCTGGACTTTCAGAAGGCTTTTGACAAGGTCCCACATAAGAGATTAGTATACAAACTTAAAGCGCACGGCATTGGGGGTTCAGTATTGATGTGGATAGAGAACTGGCTGGCAAACAGGAAGCAAAGAGTAGGAGTAAACGGGTCCTTTTCACAATGGCAGGCAGTGACTAGTGGGGTACCGCAAGGCTCAGTGCTGGGACCCCAGCTATTTACAATATATATTAATGATCTGGATGAGGGAATTGAAGGCAATATCTCCAAGTTTGCGGATGACACTAAGCTGGGGGGCAGTGTTAGCTGTGAGGAGGATGCTAGGAGACTGCAAGGTGACTTGGATAGGCTGGGTGAGTGGGCAAATGTTTGGCAGATGCAGCATAATGTGGATAAATGTGAGGTTATCCATTTTGGTGGCAAAAACAGGAAAGCAGACTATTATCTAAATGGTGGCCGACTAGGAAAAGGGGAGATGCAGCGAAACCTGGGTGTCATGGTACACCAGTCATTGAAAGTAGGCATGCAGGTGCAGCAGGCAGTGAAGAAAGCGAATGGTATGTTAGCTTTCATAGTAAAAGGATTTGAGTATAGGAGCAGGGAGGTTCTACTGCAGTTGTACAGGGTCTTGGTGAGACCACACCTGGAGTATTGCGTACAGTTGTGGTCTCCAAATCTGAGGAAGGACATTATTGCCATAGAGGGAGTGCAGAGAAGGTTCACCAGACTGATTCCTAGGATGTCAGGACTGTCTTATGAAGAAAACACTGGATAGACTTGGTTTATACTCTCTAGAATTTAGGAGATTGAGAGGGGATCTTATAGGAACTTATAACATTCTTAAGGGGTTGGACAGGCTAGATGCAGGAAGATTGCTCCTGATGTTGGGGAAGTCCAGGACAAGGGGCCACAGCTTAAGGATAAGGGGGAAATCCTTTAAAACCGAGATGAGAAGAACTTTTTTCACACAGAGAGTGGTGAATCTCTGGAGCTCTCTGCCACAGAGGGTAGTCGAGGCCAGTTCATTGGCTATATTTAAGAGGGAGTTAGATGTGGCCCTTGTGGATAAGGGGATCAGAGGGTATGGAGAGAAGGCAGGTACGGGATACTGAGTTGGATGATCAGCCATGATCATATTGAATGGCGGTGCAGGCTCAAAGGGCCGAATGGCCTACTCCTGCGCCTAATTTCTATGTTTCTATGTTTCTAACTGTTTCTTAGATTATGGGATAGTCCTAGCCTCAACTACATCCTCAGGCAGCTTGTTCTAGACATCCACCCCTGGGATTCATATTAAATCTTTTACCCTTCACCTTGAACCTCTGTCCTCTAGTCCTCGATTCCCCTACTTTGGGCAAAAGACTCTGTGCATCTACCCAATCTATTCCTCTCATGATATTGTATACCTCTATAAGATCTCCCCTCATCCTTCTGCGCTCCATGGAATAGAGACCCAGCCTACTCAACCCCTCCCTATAGCTTACACACCCTAGTCCTGGCAACATCCTCGTAAATCTTTTCTGAATCCTTTCAAGCTTGACAATATCTTTCCTATAACATGGTGCCCAGAACTTAACACAATATTCTAAATGTGGTCTCACCAACGTCTTGCACAACTGCAACATGACCTTCTATACTCAGTATTCTGACTGATGAAGGCCAATGTACCAAAAGCCTTTTTGACCACCTTATCCACCTGCAACATGACCATCAAGGAACCATGCACCTGCATTCCTAGATCCCTGCTCTACAACGCTCCCCAAAAGCCTACCATTTACTGTGTAGGTCCTGCCCCTGTTAGATGTCCCAAAATGCAATACGTCACTTGGGCCGAAAGGCCTAATTCTGCTCCAATTGCTTATGAACATGAACAAACTAATAAATTATCAAAACATGCATTATTAGTTTATGCACATTGAGCTACATAATTAAGGGCTATAGACCAACTTGTGAATGAGCACAAGAGACATTTTTAATATATAGTTTAAACGAGAAATTACCGTTTGAAGTTTTATCTTTGTTTTATGAGGTTGGAGAGACTACGTGAAGAATCCGCCAGCCCACATGCGCGTCAATCTTCAGATCAACTGAATGAAACTACAGACCACTTGTACCAAATTAAACTATAGAAAAATTAATAACCCTTGACATTGAATGACCTTTATGAGATTCAGGGTTGGGAGTGGAGGGCACGTAGTCTCTCACTCCAACTTCTCATAAAATAAAGATCAAACTTCAAACGGTAAGTTATCGTTTAATCTTTCTATTTATTTCGAAGTCTCGTGACGAGACTACGTGAAGCCTTCGAAGCTCTGTGGCTTCATGCAGTAAAACAAATCTGCATGTGAACACACTACACAGATAAACCATAAATGATTGAAAGAAAAATCATAGGCCATTCATACATGATGCTAACATTACATCCATGTATATCACCCTTAACAGAACCAAAGACCCATTTCTTCGGTGTTAGAGACAAGTGTCTCAAGTAACACAGCCCAGAATACTATATGCAAATTGTCCAGACCTGTTAATCGGTTTATTATAAAATGTCCGAAAGGTGCTGTTGCAAGAATATGATCAAGAGGAACCTCCATTTCATTTGCTGCCAACGTGGCTGCAGCACTGGTAGAGTGAGACTTGAAAATATCAGTATTCACTCCCACTTCCAACAGCGTACACTTTATCCATCTTGAAATAGTCTGCACCAACACTCTCTTGTGTGACTTTTTATAACTTATGAAGAAAGCTTTTTCCTCATCTCGAAGGTTTTTAGTAACCTCAATGTACTTTTTCACATAAGTAACAACACACAATCTCCGATCCGGTGGGTATGCTGCCTGATCTAATTTGTACCCCACTGCGCCTGGCCTGCTCTGCTTTATCAGATCATCCACATAAAATACCACTTACTTGTCAGATACAACAGAGTTATCCAGACGGAGTTTGTGCAAAGACTGGGCTCTTTGTGCTGAAATAAGTGCCATAAGCATCACTAATTTATGAGTGAGCTGTTCCAACATCAGCAATGCAGCTGGTGCCAGATTGCAAAGCAAACTTAAAACTACTTTCACATTCCACACTTCATTATATCTAGGCATTGGAGCGTTCATATTAAGGACACCTTTCATGAACTTTGACACCAATGGATGAGTGCCAATAGTTTGATGTCCCAGCCCAAGGACTAGGTACGATGATAAAGCACTGCGAGCAGTGTTAATAGTGCTATAACTTAGATGCTTCTCAAAAAACGAAACTGAAAGAAATTCCAAAACATCAGCTACTTCTGCATTAAATTAGTTCATGTGTGCATCCTCACAAAACTTTTTCCATTGTTTTATGTATGTAGAATACTGCCTTCTTGTGCCATCTCGCCAACCTGCAGTGATCACGTCAACTGTCCTGCTGGTTAGTCATATTCGCTCCTTAAATCCTGCAAATTAATAAATCAATGCTTTCATGCAGTGGGTGAGGTGCCCGAGTGACAGGCTGAAATAACAATTGTTCATGTCTGTGAGCAATCAAAGGAGCTTCCTTCAGTAGTCCTTTCAACAATGGGAACCATGGTTGAGCAGGCCAATTTGGTACTACTATAATTCCTGATGCCTTGTCTTGAATTATCTTTTGCAAGCATCGTCCGATAAGGCAGAATGGGGGAAAAGCATAAAATGATAATCCACCCCTGTCCATAGAAAACGACCCTGTCCATAGAAAACGTTTTCTGCCCCTGGGTCTGGTTGCCAGGCTACATACCTGGGTACTTGGTTGTTAAGTCTTGAAGCGAACAGATCAATCTCAGGTGTTCCATATCGAGATATTATCTTCTTGAACACTGCCTGATTTAACATCCATTCTGTTCGTTCATTGAATTTTCTAGACCTGGTCTCTGCTTCTACATTGTATCTACCTAGCAGGTGAGCATATTCTTCTATCTATACACCATGCCCAAATGGACTTTCCCAGTGTATCACATGAAAGAGACCTGCAACCACCCGTATGATTCACATACGTTACTGCTGTTGTGTTGTCCAGTTGTAGCCTGACATGCATATCATGATCATTCCCACAATATGTTCTTAATGCATGGAATGCTGTGAGCATTTCCAAATAGTCGATACAATACTTCTGGCCAAGTCGCAAGTCTTCTTCATTCCACCTACCACCACAACTAGAGTTGGTGTCAGTTGCACCCCAACCTTGTCCACACGCATCACTTTGTAATGTTATTGTGGATTTACTAGGTAGAATTAATCCTAAACACTCATGTGCGTGCTCAATCCACCACTGTAATTCTGATGTCGACTCTGTTATCAACTTCATATATCTATCAAAATGCCCTTTATTAAATCTTAGGGCCTGAACCTTCTCACGATCAAGATTTCTATAATGCATAGCCCCATATTGTGTGGCTGGGAAGGCAGCTACCATCTTGCCTATCACCCTTGCAACCTGCCGTATAGTAGACTTCACATTATTGAGTAAATTTGTGCATGCCTCTACAATATTCTGTTTCTTATCTGTGGGTACAGTCATAGACATATCTGCAGAGTTTATGACAAACCCTAGAAAAGTAATAGATTTTGTCGGCTCCAGCATGGATTTTCCTGGATGAATAACAAACCCTTAGATTTTTTAGGAGTGCCTTGGTTGCTGAAACAGCTAACTCTGTGACACATGATGTCTTCCCAACAATGTGCATGTCATCTATAAACCCCATGACAATATGCCCTTCAGATCTGAGTAGGGCAAACACTGGCTTTAGAATCTTTGTAAGTAACCTAGGGGCTGAACTCAACATATTAAATTGCCAAAACTGGCCTTGCCAATTAAACTTCAGATATTTTCGGTGATTCGCATGTATAGGTACTGAATAGTATGCATCTTTGAGATCTATAGAGGCTATAAAACATTCCTCTGTAATCAGGTGTTTTGCTGAATGAGAAAAGTGGTTATATTCCAAACATGTGTTCAGACAAGCCAAATCAAGAATGATTCGGTATCCTCCACTTTTCTTCACCCTTGAGAAGTTATTAGAAATATACTCCTCTTGTTCATAAACAGACTGCTCAATCACACCCTTGTTGTGTAATTTCTCTATCTCAACTTGGATAGCCATAGTTTCCACTTCAGACTGTATGTATGGGAGTCTTAGCTTCTCTTGTTGCAGAGGACATTTGTCAGCCAGAAACTCAATCTTGTAACCATTTATGATTTGTAAAATGAAAGGATCCGAGGTTATCTGTTCCCATCTGTATTTGAACAACCTCAATCTATCTCCGACTTGAATATCATCAGCACATCTCATTCGACTGATGGAATAATATTAACCTACCTCAACAGCCTTAGGCGGTTGATCAATAACGTCAGCTGACCCTAGATTTTGTTCTGTCCCTTCCCTTTCGCTCCGGCATCGTGGCCTGCTGGGGAACGAGACTGAGAATGTGGAGTGCGCTTCCTCCATGGTGAGCGCTGTGAACCTGCGCATAAAAAAGGCCTCTGGCTTGGTCTTAATTGTGTAGGCCTGGTGCTCCAACCAACCTCAGAGTAGCGATTTCTGCTGCTAGCTTTGGAGGGATGACATGCACTCCGGTAGACGGGAGTCTTACCCACAAAGGGTGTCTTTACCACACCCACAGCCGCCTTGAATTCCTCTTGCAAGTCTTTTACTTGCTTGCTCAAGTCTTCTCCAAAGAGATACTTTGCAGACTGCACATTACTTGCCTTGTACAAATAAGCATATTTAGGGTTGATCAGGCCTTATAGCATCTTTGCGAATGCAATTGAGCTCAAATTGTGCATTATATAGAAGTGCTAATGTGTCTTGCTGCAATTCAGACAGCTGAGTTCCATCCACCGAGCTTGCAATAGCCGTAATCCCTCTTGTGAGAAGTCTCTGAACTCGCTGTAGTTTTAAGTCTTTTGACTTAGTTTTGCCATTTAGATTATCCCAAATGGTGGCATTAACCTTTGGAACATCCAAAATCTGGCAGTTATCAGGACTAGCATACTTCCCAGTAGTGTCCTGCATGTTTTTCTCATTCAGCTGATGTCAAGTAACCAATGCTCTTTGCCAGTTCTCCCTCTAATGGTTCTCCTATCCCCGAGGGGATGGCAAATTTTGTCACAAGTGCCGGCAGCTCCTTCTTAGGCTTGAACTGCAGCATATCATCCACATGTTCAGGGGATTCGAGTTCATTGTCAATTTCCCCACAGTCAGAGACTACCATGTAATAATCCTCAACACTCCCCTCCTCTGAGCAGGAGATATTATAATGCAACCCTGAACCAGGTATTGCTGCCGCAGACATCTGACTGGAACTGCCTGTATCGGTCTCCTGTGTACGGAGCACATTCCCTTCGACCAGCGTCTCAATCAGGTTTTCCAATTTTGAGAGCCGACAGATGACATCCTCACTGGATGTTGAGGCAGTACCTTCCTGCCCAGTATTGTCCTTTTGGACATTTTTTGCTGTTTTGGCCAAACCGGGGTTGCCAAACTGCTCCCTTTCGGAGCAGTTGCGGAGTTTGCTGTGCAGGTTGTGCCTGCCAGTGTCTCCGAGATTGATACAGACAGCCACCGACCTCTCCCCTTGCCGCGGTTATCTGCCGCTGACTTTTCAGCTGCACGTTTCCCCTTGGTTTTAGGCTTCTCCATTCTTGGGACCTAAAGCAACAACAAAATTGACAGTTCCCGTGAAACTTACCTTCCGACTTTTAATGCTGTATCGCAGTGGAATTCCGACGTCTATTTCCCCATCTGAATCTCGCGCCATGTGTCGACGTATTGACGCACATGCGGGCTGGCGGGTTCTTCGCGTAGTCTCGTCACGAGACTTTGAAGTAAAATTACAACTCAGCCCTCACACCATTAATAAGATAATTTTGTGTGTCACATTTCACAAATTTAACTCAGATATTTTGCAAATTATTTTCATGTAATTATATATTTAAAACAAAGATCTGTTGAGGTCGTATTTGTTTATCATTTATGAAGAGAATTTATTTTGCAAGGTATTAGATTAAGACCTAGAAATTCACAGAGATTTGCAATGGAAAAATCTAATTTACATCTTAGCATTGGCATTCTTGCAATTTTGTTTCTACTTTTGGCATATCTATTATCAATGTACTCGGAATGCAATCCTGTTATTATTTTGGTGAAATTAAGCATCCATTTGGAAAGAGATAGCCACTCATTGTGATCAATAAAGGTGAGATTTCCAAGAATCATTTAATTTTTGCACTGCCATGGAACAGAATGAGGATATTCAGCCGATTGACTGAAGGCTAGATCCTAAGAAACCAAACTCATAATTTTCATTCCCTGGTTTTTCCAATAAACTGCCGAATTATTTATATCGTGACTATCTTTTTCCTTGTTGATGGCACCGATTGATTCTGTTTCCCATGACCTGAGAGGCAACAAAATGCAGATCTAACCATTCACTGTAAATAAAATCCTTTACTCACTTCTTGCTCTTGCCCCAAATGTTATATTTGTGTATTTGAATAATCAGTTAATGGCAGTTAATTCCCAATGGCAGCCCAATCTAAACTAGATAGATCTATTTTTGCATTGATTGCTGTAGATAGTCTTAATCAAAAAAACTTATTTGATTAAGATAAAGTTTTTTTTGGTGTAATGGAGTAAATCCATGAATACTGTGTTTTACTTTAAACCTATTAACTCATATTTTATGTAAACGATCGATTCACTTAATTAAAATAATTTAATACTTTTATATTCAAACAAATAATTCTTTTTTGCCTGACTTGCTCAGAATAACTTCTTATATTGAGTTAAAACTTTCAGTTTCATGGATTACTACTCATGCCTCTAAGCAAATTGCTAATTATGCTCCTCTCTATTTTTCATTTACTTTGTCAGACAACTTATATTTAGAGAAAACGTATTTGGTTCATTCAGAAACCATTATTTTACTTCAAACTTAGTATCAAACTAAGTTCAATACTTTATGCCAGCTTTTTGTATGACTAATTTAAAATGCTTCGTCTGCTGCAGGAAAGCACAGAGAACTACAGAAACAAGACTGGAGTAACTCAGCAGTTGAAGCGGCATCTCTGGAGTGCATGCATAGGTGACATATCAGGTCAGGACTCTTCTTTAGACTGATTGTGATGGGGTGGAGAAAGCTGGAAGTTAAGAGGAGTAGGGCAAAGCCCGGTGAGTGATAGGTGGTTACAGATGGAGGTTTATTTGATAGGCAGATGATTGGTCAAAATCCAGAAATGAAAAGTCAAAACGTTATGAAGGAGGAAGGATATAGGTGAAAGGATATAGGTGAAAGGGCTGAAGAAAGCGGAGAAGTGTAGCCCAGGTAGCGTACAGTGAAAGGGGAGGGGGCAAAATAGGTTGTTTGTAGGTTAGTTACCTAAACTTAGAGAATTGAATGTTCATACCGTTAGGGTGTAAGATACCCAAGCAGATTGAGAAACAGCTAGGGTGGCACAGTGGCGCAGTGGTAGAGATGCCGCCTTACCGTATCAGAGACCTGAGTTCGATTCTGACCTCGAGTTCTGTCTGTACAGAGTGTGCATGTTCTCCCTGTGACCGCGTGAGTTTCCTCCCGGTGCTCTGGTTTCCTCCCACATTCCAAAGACGTGCGGATTTGTAGGTTCGATCCTGACCATGGGTTCTGTCTGTACAGAGTTTGCATGTTCTACCTGTGACCGCTTGAGTTTCCTCTGGGTGCTCCAGGGCTTCTGTAAATCGTCCCTAGTGTTTAGGGAAGAACTAGGGTGCAGATAATTGCTAGTCGGCACAGACTCGGTGGGCCAAAGGGCCTGTTTCCACACTGTATCAATAAACTAAACTTTGTTTTCCACTAACGTTTGTTGTTTTTGCAGTCTTTGTTCTTCTTAGTCTTTCAGAATGTAAGTGTAATTTACACGTAACTTGTGTATCATTTTTTTTGGTACATTTTCCTGAGTCTGTGTGTGATGCTGCTGACTTCATTAAATCTGATCCACATCATACTGTATGCATATGACTTGACTTGCAATTATTTATTTTACATTTTGTCCACTAGGTATCTGTTTATTGCATTAATGTGTCTGTCCATCTAACTTACTATATTCTTGTTTTCTAATTACAATTTTACCAAGTTGATGTAATTTTCAAAGTTATAACGCAATGAACTTAATATATGTCAGAAAGGCCTCACTGCATATTTTCCTCAATCATTGACTGTATATAGCAGTGGTCATTGCCTCCCTTGGAGAATTACATAGCCATGTTGCCACTGTCCCTTTAAAATCAGTACCAAATTGCCAAATAGGTCTGTTAAGTGGTAAATTATCAAGTGCTTTATTCAAAATCAATATTTTTTAAATATGTACACCATTAGCACCTTCATTTTTCTCTGTTATCTCTTCAAATAATTTGTCGGGTTAGTTAGAAATGATTTACTTACCACAAATTTGAACTGCCTATTCCTTATTAATCCATGTTTCTTCAAATGAGAACTAATACTGTCCTTCCAAAAATATTTAGTAATTTTCCTACCCCAGTAATAGATTGATTAGCCTGCAGGAAAATCTCTCGAATTAGAACTACAATTTTAGATTTGAAACCCTCCAGTCTACTGATATCACTCCCACGCCATGGGAAGTTAAAACATTGTGGTCAGAATTTCATCCATCTCTAGCTGTGATCTATCAACCACTGAAGGTGTATCCCATCTGAACCAGGAGATTCTTAAAGTCTAAATTAAGCTGATCTATTTAATATATTGTTACATTTAGTTTTAACTCCACACACTATTATTTACTGCAATATTTACTCCTTCATCTTGAAGACCAAAATAATAATTTTAGCAGCATCTTCATGTAGCCCTCTGCCTCAAATAACCTATCTCTATTTGTACATAGTCTAGCCTATCATTCAACTAATTTACTTTTAGCTTTTGTACCTTTCTAAAACATTTTAATTTTTTAGATTAGTTTAGAGATACAACATGGAAACCAACCCTTTGGCCCAGCTAATCCAATCATGGATTGAATACAGTCTATTTTAATGCCTGAATACTACCCCATTTTAGGTCCTGAATGTTGAGATCAACTGCCTGGAGTTCACTACCTTTTTGGGGAAGTGTGGATCAGGGCTATGGAGGGGGTGGGGATGTTGGGAAGCAGGGGTGACTCGCAGGATAAGGGACTATCAGGAGATTGCGGAGTTTGTATTTTCAGGGGATTGCTGATTTCAGAGAGATATTGGATGAGAACATTTGAGAAGTTGGAACACCAGGGAATTCATTTGTTCTGGTGTCTCAGGATTTCAGGACATTGGAGAGTTTGAGGTGGGGGGGGGGGGGGGAATAAATAGCGACCGCACTCCACTGCAGTACGAGTTCAGAAGAACCAAGCTGACCAAATTTTACTCGCAGAAACATAGAAACATAGAAAATCGGTGCAGGAGTAGGCCATTCGGCCCTTCGAGCCTACACCGCCATTCAATATGATCATGGCTGATCATGTTGTGGTTTCCAATGCTCAAATTAATTCAGACCACGTGGAGAATTCTTCAGGAAGGTTAAACTTTTATTTGCAAATAAGAGCTAGTTCCCCACGCATCAAATCACGTGTAGCTCTCTCCCACTCTTTCTCCAAAACAAAGGATCATTGCTTCCTATACCAATTTCAAATCAGCATGCCCCACCCCTGTTACATTTCCATATCCAATCATTTGCTAACATTCCCTTATTACCAGCCAATCACTTGCTCCCACTTATCCCCTCCTTCCCAGTACATTTCCACATTTGCAACTTGTGGCCCCTTCCCTTGCCATGTGTGCTTAACTCCTTTGTTCAGATTTCATTCCAACAAAGTGAAATTCACGAAAAATAGACAATTCCCAGAACCCACTTCTCAATATACAAAAGATACAGTGATCACACAATTTATATTAACAAGACATTGTTCCCATTAAACCTATACATCTTGAGAAATAATGTAACTTCTTAAACTACAGATCCAAACACAAAGATCTACTGTACTTACTCCTACTTAAAATACAATATATATTTCCCAGATGATCTTCTTTATAAATCATATTTAAACTAACATTATCTTACATTACACACTTTAAAATAGAAATTTACTCTGTCTTTACAAACTCACATTTCCTATCTTCCCAGAACAGCAAGAGTCATAAAAATGTCTAACTTGACAAACGATAATTGTCTCTTGGCCATCTTACACTCCCTCCCCCTTTCTTGTTATCTCTAGGGAATGGCATTCCAGCTACATCCTTGGGCCTCTTTATGACTTTGCCATCACACTGACAACATTATTCAAAGGATTGTTACATTTCCAGCCCCACTACTCTTTCTTAAAGCCTTAGTCACCTGAGTTTTTATAAACATAAGAAATCCAACATACAAAAGTCACATACTCCTCACCCAACCAAACTTTTCCCTTCTCACCTATCTTTCCTCTTATCCCAACATGAGTATAATTAAACGTAGCTCACAGATCCTGAGACGCCTTGCTATCTCAGACTAATATAACCAGTTGTCAGTCGTAAACGCTGAGCCCTTTGTGTTATAGAAGAGCTAAGCAATGTGTCCTAACGAAAAAGCATGTGGTCTGTGACCAAATGGCATGTAACCTGAGAATGGCCACACTAACAAACTACTTTTAAATACAGATTATATAAGATACATTTAAGACAGTAAATAATATCTACTATAATCATCCAACTCAGTATCCTGTACCTGCCTTCTCTTCATACCCCCTGATCCCTTTAGCCACAAGGGCCACATCTAACTCCCTGTTAAATATAGCCAATGAACAGGCCTCAACTACCTTCTGTGGCAGAGAATTCCAAAGATTCAACATGCTGAAAAATTGACCGTGACCTAGCTGAGGATAAGAATGTGGGATGACATAGAATTGGTGTGAACAGGTGATCAATAGTCAGCATGGACTCAATGAACCGAAGGTGCTGTTTCCATGCTATAACTCTAAAAACTAAAAAATATATAACCTTCACCATTGACTTTGAGACTGACCATTGTTCTATGTCAATTAGTTAAAAGTCAAAATAGGATCCAGCTACTGGAGCAGGATTTCAGTGATAAGCATATCCTCCAGGTGTGAATGTTCCTGGTATTTAAAGGTTGTCTCAGCATAAATTTCTGATTAGAAGCTGGCTGCACGGATATCTCAGTTAACTGTTGACATCGTGCTCATTTATCCTGAGCATAAGGTGTTATTTCACTGTTTTCCGGCTCTTAATGAATAACTGCTAATATTTTGCAAATGTTTTATTATTTTAATGTTCCAATTTAGAATTGCATTATTTGTTTCACAGGTTTATCTAAAAATATAAAGAGCTGCATTACTCGCTCAGAATGAGTGGGTTAACTTTGCAACATTATATTTTGCCTATCTATAATGAATAGGTTTAAAGGTTTCCCATGCCCAGCAAACACTAAAGAGGCTGTCCCAATGCGGCAACCTAACTCGCGAGTTCAGACGAGTTTTCCCTCGAATCATACTCGCAGCATGGTCGACATGAGGTCCTAGGAGGGCTTTGTAACTCTCCTTCATGCTCGAGAGTAGTCCCCGCATACTCGAGGCCTCAGCTAGGTCGCGGCGTATTTTTCAACATGTTGAAAAACGCCCGCGAGTAAAAAAAGGTAGCCATGGAAAAAATCAATACTTTTTTTACTCTCAGGTTTAGTCGAAGTAGGTCGTAGTAGGTCGGCATGTTATTTGCAGGTAATCGAGGGTAGTCGAAGGTAATCTAAGGTAGTCGAAGGTAGTCATAGATAGTCTTCAACATAGTTGAAGGGAGGTCGAAGGGAGGTCGAAGGAAATCAAAGGGGGTCAGCTTCACTCTCCACTATTCGGTGTCCAATTTTCCCGAAGCTAGTTGAAGCTAGTCGAAGCTGGTCTTCAACGTAGTCGAAGGAGGTTGAAGGAGGTTGAAGGAGGTCTTCTACATAGTCGAAGGAGGTCTTCAACATGAAATTTTTTCGAACTCTCCTAAACTTTTCTAAACTTGCCATTAGGTCGCCGCAGTGGGACAGCCCCTTAACATGAAGCTTCAAATCCTGGGCACTAAAATACTGTCAGTTTCACAATTAATTTATATCCCAATATATGGCACTATTAAAATGATTAGTTTAGTTATAAATGTAATTTATCATCATGTATTGAAGTCAGTGTTGAAAATCTAATCCAGTAAAATGAAACAATTTAAAAATAGCACATTGCTTCAGAGGTAAATATCTTTAAATTGAGAACTGAAGTTGAAAAGCTTCATCAGCCGTGGGAAGGACCACTTTGTTGGAAAATAAATAGCAGAGATAGAAATTATAAATGATACCTTCTAGGCTATGAGAAGAAGAAATAAACTGGCAGGTAAAAAATGCCTACAATGTTCATATCCCATTGAAGGAAGGAGGTGCAGTAAGAGGAAAGTTTACAGAGGTTTTCGCAATGATTTTTTTCTGGTCATTTATTCTTTGAGGATATATTGATGGGGTATGCTTCCATGGATGCTGGTTTCATTCATTAACTCAGCAAATACTGTAATGTATTCATACATATTCATGTATTTGTTAATGAGTTGGTGTTGTATATAAGCTGGGAATGTGTAATACATCTCTCTCTCTCTTGTGATCCAGGCAACTGCGTGTAAGTTGTTATTCATTTTTTTGTCAAGTTCCTTAAGCTGAATAGCCTTTGTACAGAAAAGTTTTAGGTGAATTGTTACACCAGAACAGACAGGAAATCAGGGTTTTTGAACGGAATTTAAAAAAAAAAGAGAACGACGCGATGGGCTACATCGGAAACCTTGGCACTTTTGACAAGAGTAGAGAGCCGTTCAGCTCCTATATGGAGAGAGCAAACATGCTTTTCATGGCAAACAACATCATGGAGATTAGTGGTGATGGAGAGATAGTGACTGAAATAAATAACGCCGTTTGCGAACGCATGAAAGCGATTCTGCTTACGGAGATCGGTCCTGAAGTGTACGGCAAACTCGTGAATCTCCTTGCGCCCATAAAGGCAAAAGACGTGCCATTCAATGACATTATGAAGAAGTTGGAGGAGCACTTCAACCCAAAGCCTTTGGAAATTGCAGAAAGCTATAAATTCGGCACGAGAAACCAGAAGCAGAATGAGACAATCAATGAATATATTGTTGCCTTGAAAAAATTAAGTTTACACTGTAACTTTGGAACCTTTCTCGGATGCGCACTATGAGACAGCTTTGTTTGTGGTCTAGTGGATGAACAATTCAGTCCAAACTCATGAACACTCCAGACCTTACATTCGAGAAAGCATGCAAGATTGCTAACACTATGGAGATGGCATCAAAGAATGCTCGCGAGTTTCGTCCACCACAGACTGCAGTGGCCATTTACAGTCACAAGGCAGCGCCTATGGCCACAGCAAGAGGCACTAAACCAAAACCAAAGTATGGCGGGGTGCCGAGTTCAGCCAGTTGTTATCATTGCAACGGTAATCACTCATCCCAATTTTGTCAGTTCAAAATGGCCAAGTGCTATAGCTGCCAGAAGAAAGGCCATATCATCTCAGCATGTCGGGCCAAGCTTAAAACAGGAAATCAATAATCTGCGGTAATCAAGCGACAACACCAGAGAGGAGTTTACAACTTGGAGGTGTACCCAGATGGAAATGAACTTGGGTTGTAGACCATTTATGCAACCAACATCGATAAGCCTACAACCAGCCGAGGAAGGGACTTTCAAACTAAACTATTGATTATTGAACAGTTAATCGATATGTGTATTGACATGGCAGTAGATTGTTCGGTCATGAGCAGAGACCTGTACGAAATAAAGTTACCACATGATACCATTGTTTGAGAGTAAGGTCAAGCTGAGAACCTACTCGGGCGAATTTTTGGAGACATGTGGACAAGTGAACTGTAAAGTTCAGCATAATGGTCAGTCAGCAACACCGCCCAACTAAGAGGCCAGCTACAGAAATAAACCAACCCTCCTTGGAAAGGATTGGTTGTGTAGAATAGAGATAGACAGGAAGAACATTTTCAGCATCGATTTGTCCAAATCACGTCTTGAAAACGTCGTAAGCAAACATATAAAAACATTTTTGCTGAATGTTACACGGGAATAACAGGGTACTCTGCACACATTTGTCTTAAGCAAGATGTGAGACCAGTGTATTGTCGACCAAGACCTGTACCATATGCACTAAAGCAACAATTGGAGGAAGAACTCAACAGTTTAGAGCGGATTGGACTACTCGTGAAGACAGACCGGAGTAACTGGGCAAAGCCAATTGTGGCCGTACCCAAGGCTGACAAAACTGTTCGACTATGTGAGAACTACAATCACAATCAACATAGCCGTTGATGACGAACAATATCCGTTAACAACCTCGCAAGATCTGTACTCAGAACTTAGCGGAGCAAGAGTCTTCACTAAACTGGATTTGTCTCACGCTTACGCCCAACTCAATGTCGACAAGAAAAGTCAGCTGTACTTGACTATCAATACACATAACGGCTTGTATTCATAGACACATAGAAACATAGAAAAATAGGTGCAGGAGTAGGCCATTCGGCCCTTCGAGCCTGCACCGCCATTCAATATGATCATGGCTGATCATCCAACTCAGTTTCCTGTACCTGTTTTCTCTCCATACCCCCTGATCCCTTTAGCCACAAGGGCCACATCTAACTCCCTCTTAAATATAGCCAATGAACTGGCCTCAACTACATTCTGTGGCAGAGAATTCCAGAGATTCACCACTCTCTGTGTAAAAAATGTTTTTCTCATCTCAGTCCTAAAAGATTTCCCCTTTATCCTTAAACTGTGACCCCTTGTTCTGGACTTCACTAACATCGGGAACAATCTTCCTGCATCTAGCCTGTCCGACCCCTTAAGAATTTTGTAAGTTTCTATAAGATCCCCCCTCAATCTTCTAAATTCTAGCAAGTACAAGCCGAGTCTATCCAGTCTTTCTTTATATGAAACTCCTGACATACCATATACAAATCCCATATACAAATCCCATATTCATATACAAAGCCGCCCTTTGGTGTGAAATCCTCCCCAAATATTTTCCAGTCTGTCATGGACAAAATGTTAAAAGCATTCTGCACTGTGTGTGCAACCAAGATGACCCACTGATATTTACAGAGGGCATGGTAGAACATCAGGAAATCCATGAGCAAGTTCTCACACGACTGAACTGCCACAATGTCAAACTGTGACAAAGTAAATGTGCATTTGCACAGTCAGAGGTGGTCTACCTTATACTTAAAGTAGATGCCAACAGACTTCGCCCTGTGAAGGCGAAAGTTGAAGCAATAGTGAATGCTCCAAAACCCAACAATGTGTCAGAGCTACGATCATTCCTTGGGACAGTGCAGTTCTATGCACGATTCCTTCCAAATTTAACAACTGTGCAAAAACCACTACATCATCTGCTGCAAAAAGATGTGAAATAGACGTGGGGAAAGGAACAGCAACATGCATATGACATCTGCAAGGAAAACTTGACAAGTGACAAACTCCTTGTACACTACGACACGACATGCGAGATGAAACTTGCTTGAGATGCTTCAAGTTATGGTGTAGGTGCAGTGATCTCCCACTGTAATGAATGACGGACAGGAAAAGCCTATTGCTTTTGCATCCCACACCCTATCACCAGGAGAACGCAACTATGCACAGATAGAAAAGGAAGCACTCAGCATCGTGTTCGGAATAAAAAAATTCCATCAGTTTCTTCTCGGCAGACTTTTCACCCTAGTGACTGATCACAAGCCACTACCAGTGATACTTGGTCCCAAATCAACTATACCTTCCATGGCGGCATCAAGGATGCAGCGCTGGGCAACTTTACTGTCCCAGTATGACTACAAGGTTGAGTACAGAAGCTCCAAGTGCAACACAGTTGCAGATGCGTTGTCCCGGTTGCCCCATGAGGACTCTGACGTGGAAGTGAGAACTCAATCTACACACTGCAAGTTGTAGATGAAGAGCTTCCAGTGACTGCAACAGAAATTGCAGCAGAAAACAGAGAAAGACACTGTGCTGAAGTGGGTCTATGAACAGACATTGAATGGTTGGACTGAAATCGATAGTGGATTGAATTCAGTTCTGAACTCAGAGCTGAAGCCTTTCCATAATCGATGCCATGAATTATCATGTGAGCAGGGATGCATTAAGTGGGGTTACAGAGTGGTTGTACCAGAGTCTTTGAGAAACAAAATTATGAATGAACTTCATGCCGAACATCCTGGCATAGTAAGCATGAAGTCAATTGGGTTTTTTTAATAGTTTTTAGTGAGTCCTTTTTTTTTGTTTGTAGGGGATATGGTCTTTTAATGTGGGGGGGTAGGTGTTACTTTATTTATAGGTCCCTACCTGGTCGGTGTGGCTGCCTTTTTTCCGGGCTGCCCGTCGACCCGTCCTCGTGGCCTACCAGCGGGCTTGGAGCGCCGTTTCTTGGCGGGAGCCACCCAGCACCTCGGCCTGGGTGGCGGCACAGCATTGGAGCGCTGGAGCGGGCGATGCCTTGCCTGGGTCGCCGCGCTGGAGCTCTGGCGAGCTGGACCGCCGTGAGCAACATCTCCGGGCTGCGGGTTTGCGGAGCGGAGAGGCGGCGTGCGGAGAGACGGCGTGCGTAGAGGCGGCGAGGCGGCAGTGCGGAGAGCGGGCGACGACTTTTTCATCTGGAGCCTGGGAGCGCCAAACCGGCGCGGCCTTGTCGGCTTCGGCAGCCGCGGGCTCCAGCCAAGAAGCGGCCGTTCCAAGTGGCCCAGCCGCCGAAAGGACTCTCCCGACGCCGGGGCAAGACCACCCGGTGAGAACGGCCAGGGACATCGGGCCTCCGTACAGGCAATTGCGGTGGCCTCAATAGGCCTGACTTTGGGGTGATCATGGGGTGGGGACTGGACATTGTGCCTTCCTCCACAGTGCTATCCACTGTGGGGGGATGATTTTTTTGTCTAATTGTAGTCCTGTAGGTCTGTGTCCAAGATGGCTGCCGTGAAGAGAGAGTGGACGCTGGCGCGCTTTGGCTGCCGCTGCTCTCTTTTCACACTGTGTTTTTGATTTTCTGTTTTTGGACTGAATTCTGTTTTTAATTTGTGTCACTGTGATGTCTTTAATTACTTGTTTTATTCCGATTATATGTTTTTATTCCGATTACTATGTAAGGTGTCCTTGAGATGTATGAAAGGCGCCCATTAAATAAAATGTATTATTATTATTATTATTAATTGCCAGAAGTTTTGTGTTTGGCCTGGTATTGACAGTGACATCGAATCACTGGTGAGCAAATTTAGCGTCTGCCAAAATTGCCAGAGTAAACCACCAAAAACACCACTGCAACCCTGGTCATGGCCAAGTAGACCTTTTCAGAGAGTTCATGCAGATTTTTGTGAAAAGGGTAATAATCACTTTCTGGTACTAGTAGTTAGTCATTTCAAATGGAGTGAGGTTAAGCATATGAGATCAAGCACTACTACTGAGTGTACCATAGATGAGTTGAGATCAATTTTTGCATGCCATGGTTTACCGGAAGAACTTGTTTCTGATAACAGGCCTCAGTTTTGTTCAGAATGGTTCAAAGAGTTCATGCAGCTGAATGGTGTAAAACACACACTTGTTCCCCCATACCATCCAGCCTCCAATGGGGCAGTGGAAAGATCTTTTAGAGTTGTCAAAGATGCTCTCAAGAAACAGGTTTTGCAGGGTAGTTCAAAGATCAGCATGAAGCATCGTTTGGTTAGTTTCTTGCTGAAGTACAGACCCACACAACGCACAACAACAGGTTACTCACCTGCAGAACTGTTGATGAAGAGAAGGCTAAGAATACGTCCAAGTCTAGTTCAACCCAATTTGGCCTTGAGAGTTGAGCAAAACAGTTGTCAAAAATGCCAATTTGACTCCCAGTAAAAGGAGAGGTACTTCAGGCCAGATGAGCAGATTCGTGTTCTCAGTCCACCGAACAAGTCCAGTCGAGACAAATGGGATGTTGGGAAAATAGTGGAAGTGTGTGGAACAAAAAGATACTTAATTGAAGTTTGAGATAGGATCAAAAGTGTTCATGTTGATCAAATGATCCCAACCAAAGGTGTACCAAAAACAGGAGCATGAAGTCCTAATCCCTGAGTTTTTATCTGAAAGTGAGTTGGAAGAGACAACTGTGATTAGAACACAAAGTTCAGTTAGTACAGACAAAGAAACAGATTCCTCTGGTCAAAGTCAGGGTACTAAAACAGAGCCAAACAAGCGTACAGTTGAGTCAACATCTAAACCTGTTACACCTGTTAATGTTAGACGATCAGGCAGGATCTGTAAACCAGTAGTCAGGTTAGGTTTGTAAGTTAAATAACTCACTGTGTAAGTAAAACAAAAATGTGTAGATATGTAAAATAAATATATTATGTTTATCATTTAAGATTTCATAAATACTGGTTTAAATCAAGTATCACAACAACAAAATTGTAACTGAGTACTTAGATTTAAATCTTTAAAAAAAGGAGAGCAGTGCAATGTATTCATACATATTCATGTGTATGTTAATGAGTTGGTGTTGTATATAAGCAGGGAATGTTGGTTAATAAATCTCTCTCTCTCGTGATCCAGGCAACCTGCGTGTAAGTTGTTATTCATTCTGCTGTCCGGAATATAACAAATACTTATTACTTATAACCAAAATCTGCACTAATATGTCCTAATCAGAAAAAACAGACATCCAATTTAACCCTAAAATATCATTCACAACTGCCATCTATTATTGTTCATTGCCACACCAATAGTGGATGGGAAATTATTTAATAAATATATTCTGGTTAAATGGAACATAAGGTACCAGTGAAATGGTTTTACTTAAGCCCATAGGAGTTATAGCATGGAAACACCTGCATGAGACATGCCTGGGAGTTTCTGGTCACACCTTTTATTATGTAAGACTAAACATAGCTGTCACCACTTCTCTATCAAATCAAATCAAATCAAATACGTTTATTGTCATTGCACAACCACCGTACAATGAAATTTCATTGCATCTCCTTCAGTGGTATACATAGAAGACGCGGGATAAAAGATTAAAAGAACAAAAACACAAACAACCATTGACTCTCATATACCGTACATATTGGTAAAAAATGTAGGATCAGCAACAATCTACCATGGACTGTTTCAGATTGTTCTCCATACATTGACTTCACACTATTAGAATCGTTGCCTGGTCTTACTGCCTATTAATTCATTGTTTTATTGATTATTGAATATTTATTTGTGGAGTCGTTGTATTAGTGATCCTGTAAAGCTGCATCGTAAGAATTTTATTGTTCTATTCCTGGTAGATATGACAATTAAACACTCTTAACTCTTAACTCTTAACTCTTAGGTTATTATTTGTATGTCTCTCATCATATACAAGAAACCCCATTATGTTACCCGCATGTCCATGATTTGATATTATACATTGATCTCCTTCAAGAGAGATTATTATACTTATTAGGTCTCTTAATTTCGATGGTTGTCCCAAATCTATCTACATTCTTATTTGTACTTTCCTTACATTTGTTCTGAAACTTTGATATCAGCAGTTCAACAACACTTTCATTAGAGTTGCTTTAACTAAAATTATTAACTTTCTTTGCATTCATGCAACATGCTGCACGTGGATTATTTACAGAGCATACCATCTTTGCTACACACCATCACAAATGTAGATGCCACTGTTTATCATATATTATATGAGGGTAATGCATTATACACACTTCTTAAAGGGCCTGTCCCACTTGGCGATTTTTTCGGTGACTGCGGCATCATTGACTGATGTATCAGGTCACTGAAAAATTTGCGGCATGACGCGGCATGATGCGGCCATGATGCAGCGTGATAACGTATGGCACGCGTATTTTTTCATGTGTCGCAAGATTTTTTTTGTCGCCACTGGATTTTGAAATGTTCAAAATCTTTTTGCGACACTGATATGTCGCCGAAAACATCGCCAAGTGGGACAGGCCCTTAAGCATTTACAATTCACCAGGGACAAAAACTAGCTATTTAACTTCCTAATTTGCTTGCATCATTCAAAAATATACTTTTAACTGGCAATAGATAAGTTGGAAGGTGATTAAACTTAATAGAATTAGGGTGTAAGAATTGTGAGAGAGAGGCTATTTTTGTCTTTATTTTACAATACATTATAAGCATCCGACATCCTATTTTGTTGCAGAGGTCAAGAGAGGTTTTCCATATCTTATGTAAAATTGGTAAAATTTCTCTGCAACAACATTCAATGCAATTCTATAAAGTCTCATGGTGGTAGTGATAAATAAATTCGGGCAAGATGTAAAAGTAGGATTTCCATTCACCTTCCCTTATTTTGACAACTGAATCTTTCTCCCAATGTGCATTGCAAAATAGTAAATATATGTTTTGAGTTACATACTCATTTAGTGCGCACAAGATTGAGCATTAGAACTGAAAGTTCTCTGGGGAGAATTTGTATCTTTTCAAACTTGCAAACGCCGTCACTAATTTATAAATCATAGTTTTGGATTTCCTGGCCATAGAAGTAGCTTGAAAAAGTTGGTTCTTGACACTGAGGATTTAAAACCAGCTTGCACTGTCACACTGAGAGGAATCCTGATGAAATATGGTTATTATTTTTTCTCCGTGAAATATGATGGCCAGCCTGCTGATTCAAAAATACCTTTCACCACTGTGTTGGAAAACCCTTTCATCTCAGTCTGTTTGTAAGAGTGGGAGTGTAAAAGAGTATACTCTCTTACATGTAGACATTGAATGAGAAATGTTTTACAAAAGAACACACTCAAAACAAAAATCTGGAAAGGATCGCAAGAAGGTTATGATTACTAGAAATCTTTATAAATGAAACAGAATACAATGGTGCTATTCTGTTCATAAAGGTAACATAAAATGCAATGACATTGATTTAACTATTTTTATTTATGATGGAACACACTAATTATGGTCATACATGTATTTGAGGAGTTGAATGGGCATTC
Source organism: Amblyraja radiata (assembly GCF_010909765.2). NCBI lineage: Eukaryota > Metazoa > Chordata > Chondrichthyes > Rajiformes > Rajidae > Amblyraja > Amblyraja radiata. The sequence goes on from NC_045961.1 coordinate 59,791,803, forward strand.
AGATATTGAATTAAGGTGATAGAATAATACAGCAGGGAAACAGGACCTTTGGTCCAACATGTCAATCCGACCAAGATGCCCAAACTAACTAGTTCTGTTTGCCCATGTTTGTCCCATGTCACGTTAAATCTTTCCTATCAATGTACTAATTCAAATCTCCTTTAAATGTTGTCAGTGTACCTGCCTCAACTATTTCATCTGGCAGCTAATTTCATATAACCTGTGTGAAAAGTTGCCCCTCAGATGCCTATTTAATCATTCCCCTCTCACCTTGCCCATTCATTCTTGATTCCTCTACCCTCATATAAAGACTGTGCTTCCACTCTATCAGTCTGGGAATGGAAAGGGAGTTAAAGTGTTTGGCAACTGGGAGATCACGTAAGCACAGGCAGATTGAGCGAAGGAGTTCAGTGATATGATAGGCAATTTTAACTCTCCTTCCCATTACCATACAGACCTTTCTGGCCTGGGCCTCCACCAATGTCAGAGTGAGGCCAAATACAAATTGGAGGAACAGCACCTCATATTTCACTTGGGCAGCTTACAACCCAACGGTATGAATTTTGATTTTTCTGACCTCAAGTAACCCTTGAATCTCCTCTTTCTCTGTCCCTCTTCCGCCTTAGTTGTTGTACTAGTTTCACAGACGTCCTGGTAAGTTTCATTGTCTGTATAACTTGTATAACTGTATTCTCTGCTATATTATTCTACCACAATTCAATATCTGAATGTCCATTCAAGAGACATTTAGATTTAGCTCTTAGGGCTAAAGGAATCAAGGGATATGGGGAAAAAGCAGGAACAGGGTACTGATTTTAGATGATCAGCCATGATCGAAGGGCCGAATGGCCTACTATTTTTCTATGTTCCACCTAGCGCACAGCTAACAATGGCCTGTTTCCTTTATCATTGTTACTTTTTATGCATATCTTTCATATATATATTTATATCTCATACATATTTCTATAGCACCATGAATATCTCTTGTTTTGCTTTCATAGATACATAGAGGGAGTACAGAGAAGGTTCACCAGGCTGATTCCTGGGATGTCAGGACTTTCATATGAAGAAAGACTGGATAGACTTGGCTTGTACTCGCTAGAATTTAGAAGATTGAGGGGGGATCTTATAGAAACTTACAATATTCTTAAGGGGTTGGACAGGCTAGATGCAGGAAGATTGTTCCTGATGTTGGGGAAGTCCAGAACAAGGGGTCACAGTTTAAGGATAAGGGGATATATTTTAGGACAGAGATGAGAAAAACATTTTTCACACAGAGAGTGGTGAATCTCTGGAATTCTCTGCCACAGAAGGTAGTTGAGGCCAGTTCATTGGCTATATTTAAGAGGGAGTTAGATGTGGCCCTTGTGGCTAAAGGGATCAGGGGGTATGGAGAGAAGGCAGGTACAGGATACTGAGTTGGATGATCAGCAATGATCATATTGAATGGCGGTGCAGGCTCGAAGGGCCGAATGGCCTACTCCTGCACCTATTTTCTATGTTTCTATGTTTCTATAGACAATAGGTGCACGAGTAGGCCATTCGGCCCTTCGGCCCAGCACCGCCATTCAATGGTATCAATGACTGATAATCCTTATTCCTGCCTTCGCCCCATACCTCTTGATTCCGCTAGCCCTAAGAGCTCAATCTAACTCTCTTTTGAATGCATCCAGTGAATCAGCCTCCACTGCCTTCTGAAGCAGAGAATTCTACATATTCACAACTCTCTGTGTGAAAAAGTTTTTCCTCATCTCATTTCTAAATGGCCTACCCCTTATTCTTAAACTGTGGCCCCTGGTTCTGGACCCCCCTACATCGAGAACATGTTTCCTGCATCTAGCATGTTCAATCACTTAATAATTTTATATGTTTATATACGATACCCTCTCATCCTTCTAAATTACAATGACTACAAGCCCAGTCACTTTCATCATATGACAGTCCCGCCATCCCAGGAATTAACCTTGTGAAACTATGCTGTACTTCCTCAATAGCAAGATTGTCCTTCCTCAAATTAGGAGACCAAAACTGCACATAATACTCCAGATGCAGTCTCACCAGGGCCCTGTCCAACTGCAGAAGGACCTCTTTGCTCCTATACTCAACTCCTCTTGTTATTAAGGCCAACATGCCATTCGCTTTCTTCACTGCCTGTTGTACCTGCATGCTTACTTTCAGTGACAGATGTACTAGGACACCCAGGTCTCATTGTACTACCCCTTTTCCTAACCTGACACCATTCAGATAATAATCTGCCTTCCCGTTCTTGTCACCAAAGTGGATAACCTCACATTAATCCACATTATACTGCATCTGCCATGCATTTGCTCACTCACCCAACCTGTCCACGTCACCCTGTATCCTCATAGCATCCTCTTCACAGTTTGCACTGCAACCCATCTTTGTGTCATCTGCAAATTTGCTAATGTTACTTTTAATTCCTTCATCTTTCCCCTGACTCTCAGCCTGAATAGGGGTCTTGACCCGAAAAGTCACATATTCCTTTTCAACAGAGATACTGTCTGACCCGCTAAGTTAAAACACTGCTACTGTTGGAAATTTAAGAAAATATTATAACTAATCAAACGGCAAGGCAGCATAAATAAAGAGGAAAACTAGATTAATATTTCACACATTTTATCAGAACTGGTAAATGGTAGAGAAAGTATTGGAGGTCATATGATCTTTATTGCCACAGTGTAGAAATAAAGTGAGAGGTGACTGAAAACTCAGGGTCTCACCTATGGACTAAAAGAAAGGCTGTCACTTAATCAGTGTTTGATCTCTTTAGATAGATGAACAGCACGTAGAGTTACAACTGGAGGGAAATGCAAGTAAATCAATACAACACATGGGAAAAGAGTTTGGAGTCCAGATTAATGGGTTAGAGAGGAGGTGAAATAGCATATGTTGCATTTCTCGTGGTTGCATCTGTTGTTAATTTTGTTCACTTTGGTATTTTCAAAAAGTTGTGAACAATATAGTCATCTAATTCAGGAGATTTGGTAAAATTCAAATTCCTTGTGTATATATACGGGTCACCCCAAAGCCAATATACAACAGATGAATGGAATGGCAAATAATATTTTGGACTTCATTACAAGCGGATTTAATTACATGAGGCAAGATGACTTACTGCGATTATGTAGTACTTGATATGATCACACCTGGACTGTCATGTGTAGTTGTAGATTCCTTTTCTAAAAATAATAATTTGGCAAAGTGGGAATGCTGCAAAAATTCACATGATGGTTCCAGGGATGATGAATTTGCCATATGAAAAATGGCACCTACAGGGCACATGCAACCTAAGGTTTATAGCAAAAAGTGGTAAAAATATAGAATATAGAAAGTGGAACAGGACAGGAAAAGACCCTTCAGCCCAGAACATTTGTGTCAATGATGCTAAAATAAACTCGGCCAATTTGCTTGCACATGATCAATATCCCTCCATTCCTTGCATGTTCACATACCTGGCTAAATGCCTCTTAAGCATCATTATCATATTTGTTTCCATCTCTCAATAGGCATTGAGTTCTAAGCACCTAAACACTCCAGTAATTTCCACCCTGGGAAAGGGACTTTTTACCCTATCTATTCCTCATAATTTTATCAGATCTCCTTCAGCCTCCAAGACTCAAGAGAAAACAATCCAAGTTTGTCCAACCACTTCTTTTAAATAAAACCTCAAATCCAGGCAGCAACCCAGTAAACCTCTCCAGCACCCTCTCGAGACCTCCATACCCTTCCTGTAATGGAATGAGAGGATATTGCATGTAATACTCCAAATGTGGCCTAATCAAATTTCTCGAAATCTGCTACATGACTTCACCTCCTGTGTCTTCTGAAAGCACCGCAAAGTATCACCTTCACCTCAGGAAATTGAACATGGCAATCTTGGTGCACGGAAGCGGAAGGGCGGCTGTGTAGATGATGGATGGCACAGAGATTGTGGGTCATACTGTTGGTGGAGGCTCTACAGCAGCTGAAAGAGCAAGTAGATTGATCACCGCTTTGGCAGCTGCACAGAGTGGCGGTGGAAAGAACTGATAGCATTGTGCTGGGACAAGCCAGGCCGACCCCCTGCTTTATCGATCCAGCGCCGCCAGGCCTAAAAGCGACTAAATGAGTCATTGCATATCTCCTAAGCCCCATATCAAAAATTTCAGAGACTTGAGCATGATATATAACTATACTCATGCACAGAAGATAGACAAAAAACTGGAGTAACTGAGTGGGTCAGACAGCATCTCTGCACAAAAGGAATAGGTGATGCTGAGTTACTCCAGCTTTTTGTGTCTACCTTCAGTTTAAACCAACATCTGCAGTTACTTCCTACACATACACATACTTCATACACATGCACAGTATGATTTTACTAGATAGCATGCTGAACAAGCATGATCACCAGTCAGAGAAACATAGAAACATAGAAATTAGATGCAGGAGTAGGCCATTTGGCCCTTCGAGCCTGCACCGCCATTCAATATGATCATGGCTGATCATCCAACTCAGTATCCCGTACCTGCCTTCTCTCCATACCCTCTGATCCCCTTAGCCACAAGGGCCACATCTAACTCCCTCTTAAATATAGCCAATGAACTGGCCTTGACCACCCTCTGTGGCAGAGAGTTCCAGAGATTTACCACTCTCTGTGTGAAAAAAGTTCTTCTCATCTCGGTTTTAAAGGATTTCCCCCTTATCCTTAAGCTGTGACCCCTTGTCCTGGACTTCCCCAACATCGGGAGCAATCTTCCTGCATCTAGCCTGTCCAACCCCTTAAGAATGTTATAAGTTTCTATAAGATCCCCTCTCAATCTCCTAAATTCTAGAGAGTATAAGCCAAGTCTATCCAGCCTTTCTTCATAAGACAGTCCTGACATCCCAGGAATCAGTCTGGTGAACCTTCTCTGCACTCCCTCTATGGCAATAATGTCCTTCCTCAGATTTGGAGACCAAAACTGTACGCAATACTCCAGGTGTGGTCTCACCAAGACCCTGTACAACTGCAGTAGAACCTCCCTGCTCCTATACTCAAATCCTTTTGCTATGAAAGTTAACATACCATTCGCTTTCTTCATTGCCTGCTGCACCTGCATGCCTACTTTCAATGACTGGTGTACCATGACACCCAGGTCTCGCTGCATCTCCCCTTTTCCTAGTCGGCCACCATTTAGATAATAGTCTGCTTTCCTGTTTTTGCCACCAAAATGGATAACCTCACATTTATCCACATTATACTGCATCTGCCAAACATTTGCCCACTCACCCAGCCTATCCAAGTCACCTTGCAGTCTCCTAGCATCCTCCTCACAGCTAACACTGCCCCCCAGCTTAGTGTCATCCGCAAACTTGGAGATATTGCCTTCAATTCCCTCATCCAGATCATTAATATATATTGTAAATAGCTGGGGTCCCAGCACTGAGCCTTGCGGTACCCCACTAGTCACTGCCTGCCATTGTGAAAAGGACCCGTTTACTCCTACTCTTTGCTTCCTGTTTGCCAGCCAGTTCTCTATCCACATCAATACTGAACCCCAAATGCCGTGTGCTTTAAGTTTGTATACTAATCTCTTATGTGGGACCTTGTCGAAAGCCTTCTGGAAGTCCAGATACACCACATCCACTGGTTCTCCCCTATCCACGCTACTAGTTACATCCTCGAAAAATTCTATAAGATTCGTCAGACATGATTTACCTTTTGTAAATCCATGCTGACTTTGTCCAATGATTTCACCACTTTCCAAATGTGCTGCTATCCCATCTTTAATAACTGACTCTAGCAGTTTCCCCACTACCGATGTTAGACTAACTGGTCTGTAATTCCCCATTTTCTCTCTCCCTCCCTTCTTAAAAAGTGGGGTTACGTTTGCTACACGCCAATCCTCAGGAACTACTCCAGAATCTAAAGAGTTTTGAAAGATTATTACTAATGCATCCACTGTTTATGGAGCTACTTCCTTAAGTACTCTGGGATGCAGCCTATCTGGCCCTGGGGATTTATCGGCCTTTAATCCATTCAATTTACCCAACACCACTTCCCGGCTAACCTGGATTTCACTCAATTCCTCCAACTCCTTTGACCCGCGGTCCCCTGCTATTTCCGGTAGATTATTTATGTCTTCCTTAGTGAAGACGGAACCAAAGTAGTTATTCAATTGGTCCGCCATATCCTTGTTCCCCATGATCAACTCACCTGTTTCTGACTGCAAGGGACCTACATTGTTTTAACTAATCTCTTTCTTTTCACATATCTATAAAAACTTTTGCAGTCAGTTTTTATGTTCCCTGCCAGTTTTCTTTCATAATCTATTTTTCCTTTCCTAATTAAGCTCTTTGTCCTCCTCTGCTGGTCTCTGAATTTCTCCCAGTCCTCCGGTATGCTGCTTTTTCTGGCTAATTTGTACGCATTATGCTTCGCTTTGATACTATCCCTGATTTCCCTTGTTATCCACGGATGTACTACCTTCCCTGATTTATTCTTTTGCCAAACTGGGATGAACAATTTTTGTAGTTCATCCATGCAGTCTTTAAATGTCTTCCATTGCATATCCACCGTCTACCCTTTTAGAATTAATTGCCAGTCAATCTTGGCCAATTCACATCTCATACCCTCAAAGTTACCTTTCTTTAAGTTCAGAACCATTGTTTCTGAATTAACAATGTCACTCTCCATCCTAATGAAGAACTCAACCATATTATGGTCACTCTTGCCCAAGGGGGCACGTACAACAAGACTGCTAACTAACCCTTCCTCATTACTCAATACCCAGTCTAAAATAGCCTGCTCTCTCGTTGGTTCCTCTACATGTTGATTTAGATAACTATCCCGCATACATTCCAAGAAATCCTCTTCCTCAGCACCCCTGCCAATTTGATTCACCCAATTGAAACATCTGTCCATCATCACCCTAGTCTTCTTCCCTGGCCTGCTAGATCTCCCGGTTGCTAATAATTTTAACTCCTCTTTCCATTGATGTCCTCTGACATTTCTATCCTGGGCCTTCTCCATTGTCAGGGTGAGGCCACACGCAAACTGGAGGAACAACATGTTGTATTCTGCGTGGGTATCTTACAATCCAATGGTAAGAACATTTGAATTCTCCAATTTTAAGTAACTACACCACACATCCCCTGTCCCCTTTCTTCCCCCACCCCCTTTTGTTTCTACCCATCTCTCCCCAGTGCCCCACCTGGACTCACACCTATTTATCCTCTCCCCATCCCCTTCCACCTATACTCCTTCCTCTAACTTCACAATTCGCAACTCTTCAATCCTTTTGTCACTCACCTGCACTTATCCAGCCATCTGCCTATCAACCACCCTCCCCCCCACCTAATACTTGCTGTGTGGCCCGCTGAGTTACTCCAGCAGTTTGTTTCCCTTTTTTCCAGCCACAAGTATGTTGAATTTGAAAATGCTGAGAGTAAACCAGGTCAGGCAGCAACTGTGGAAAGATGGAATTAATGTTTTAGCTCATTGATTATCTGACAGTGCGTTGTAATTGTCAGATACACAGATAACAGAAGCACAGATGTGGATTTCAGCAGCTCTTGGCCATGGGTAGTAATGGAATCTCTATGCTGCAGCAGGCTCTTCCAATTGCTATCATATTTTCTGCAGGCCCTTAAGGGTGTTAAGACAGGCCAGCAATCACCATTCCAACAGAGACAACTCCCTGAGGTAGTGTTTGAAACTTCAATAGAGCTTGAAACTGCCATCAGGGTGTTAGTGGTCATGCTTCGAACACTGCACCACCTGCTGAATGCGAGCCGCCAACCACTCAGACTGCTGCCCACCACACGAAAGGAGCTGAACTCTCTGCATCAGAACAGCTTGATATCATCTTCTAAGAGCAATTAGTGTCTTGCTCACTGAGTACAGTAGGGTTCCACCAGCCATGCTGCAGTAGCTGGGGTGCTCATATGTAGGAGCTCGAGGGATTATGAAGGTGTACAGAAGACAAGCAAAATAGGAATTAATAATTTTTTACCATGGTATGTAATACAATATGTCTCTGAACAAATCTGAGTTGATTCCTATCTTAGCATTTACTTTTCCATTGTGAACTGTTAGGCAAGGTGATAATCAGTGTTGGGAAGAAGGTAAGGTGACTGAAGAATTAAAACTGATTGGTTATTGATATCAAGCTCTAATCATTTTTGTAGATTGCTTTTCAGCAAGAAGAACCTTTAATTTGTCCTTTTTCATTCTGCTTTCTCTATTTCTACTATTTCCTCTTCAACTAAATGCCTGAAAATAAGTGGTTTCACAAGAGCAGGGATCTGCAGTGGATCAACATGAGTCTTGACATCCACCGTACCGAGTACCACAGGGGCACTTCACTATAATCTGGCCAACAAAAACATCATTTCAGCATGCCAGTGATAAGCTCCATCACCTTTCATGTGACAGAATAACGTTATGCTTCACACATCCCTGTCATTGCCATTTGACCACAATTTAATTTAATCCAGTGGTTGAAATGCAAATGCCAAAGGTAAGTGACACTGAACAAAGTCTTTAAGACAGCTGCCTGGGTACGTAAAATGCAGTTTTATATCAGGTTGTTGTTTTGGACATGGATTCCCTTTGTTTCTGATACAGGATAAAACTGACAAGTGGTACTTGTCAAATGGGCGATGTTACACTCACACAGGAATCATGGGATCTTGTACCTATTGATTAATGGTTAGAGAACCTGAAATATAGTTTTCTTTTATTGATTTAAAAGTCTAATTTAATGCAATATTGTAAATTGTGAGATGTTGCAAATATTCCAGCTTCAACTTGGAAGAAACCAGACATGAGATTATTGCTAGCTCACCTTGACAGCCTCCAACAATATGTCCAGTTTGCAGGTTGCAACTGAGGCAGAAGCAGTGGAAAGACATTGGTGAGGATGTTATTCATTAAGTTATGACTCTTTGGACTTTTATCCATACTGAACACAGTAGACCACCCTGGTTGCAAATAATCTCCTGCTGAGATCCACCACTACCCCTTTATCTTCCTGTTTACAGTACCTTCCCTGCATGGTCTCTGCTCTTTATTCGGTTCGTACTACTTTCCAAAAGGAGTGGCTCCTAAAACAACTGCTATTTATAGTAGCAGGCAACATCTGTGGAGGAACAAACAGTGAATGCTTCATGCCTCTGATCCTTCATTAGGAAACTATTTCCTATGAGAGGGAAGCATGAGAAATGAAAAGCATGTAACTTTTAAATGTATCCATTTAGGAGGGAAATCAGGAATCATTTATCAGAAAACATTTGTGGAAGTTTTGACATTCTTTCCCAAGTGTAATGACAGATAGAGAAATCTGATTTTTTTAAAGACAATCAATAGATTTTTTAAAAATACTTAGAGTGACTAAAATAAATGAAAACCATTGAAAAAGAAACATAAAAACATAGAAAATAGGTACAGGAGGAGGACATTTGGCCCTCCGTGCCAGCACCGCCATTCATTGTGGCTAATCATCCACAATCAGTAACCCGTGCCTGCCTCCTCCCCATTTCCCTTGATTTTGCTGGCCCATAGAGCTCTATCTAACTCATGAATTGGAAACTCACACCAGGGTGTAAATAGAATTTATATCACCACTGCGGCGGTACGGTGACACAGCGGTAGATTTGCTACTTTACAGCGCTTACAGCACCGGAGACCTGGGTTCGATCCCGACTATGGGTGCTGTCTGTACGGAGTTTGTACTTTCTCCCCGTGACCACATGGGTTTTCTCTGAAATCTTTGGTTTCCTCCCACATTCCAAAGATGTACAGATTTGTAAGTTAATTGGCTTAGTATACATGTAAATTATCCCTAGTGTGTGTAGGATCGCTGGTCGGTGCAGACCCGGTGGGTCAAAGGCCTGTTTCTGTGTCGTATCTCTAAACTAATCTAAACTAAAAATAAATATATTAATTAGTATGCACATGTGATTCATTCCCACGATCCACCATGGTTATTTTTGTTTATTTTCAGGAATTGTTAAATATCCTTATTCTCTTTATTGAAATGGTGTGCATTGCGAACAGGAGTTCAATGAGAAAGAGGATCACCATTGAAGTACAGTCACTGTTGTGATGTAGGAAACACAGCAACCGTTTCAGGACACATGAAGTTCTCACAGTCAGGAATGTGGCAGTGATCAGAAAATCATTTTTTTAGCGATGCCAGTTATGGAATGAATATTGTCCAGAAAGCAGATATAATATTTATTCCTTTTCAACACAGTGCCTTGGAATCTGTTATGTCCCCCTCAGAGATCAGACAACATTTTTGTTGCAATAACAGACAAAACTTGGAACACTGCATTGCAGGTCTCTGTAATAGACATGTCACCAACCCTTATCCATCACATCAACTTTGGATATTGGAAAGATTCTTCCCATTCAGAAGGAAATAGACTTGATGTGTTTATCACAACCCTATTATTTCAGTCTTCATCATTTGCTTTATTTTCTTTATTTACTGCTCCACTTTGGCTAACTTGTAAGAGTGTCCACTTTGCTGCATCCATCTTTTATCAAACTCTTGTGGAGGAACATCTGGAAATCTTATTCAGCATCACAGAAGATAATTGTCATGTGGAATATAAAATTATTTGTAGATTTGAGTGGGGACTATAGGATATTGAATAAGTTATAAATTCTATTAATTGCTAATGGATCAGTTGAAATATGTTGACTTTCTGAGAAAAAGGTGCCATGAACTTCGCTTAAACCGACAATAAATTCTAACATTGCTCTCCATTAGACTGAGCAAACAATGAAATACAACATAATTTAAAATAAATTTTGAGAAAATATTGGAAAAATCCAAAAAAGACAGGTCCTCGCTGGATCTGCCGCCCATGGGAAAATGGAACTGAAACTATGCTATGCAATAATTTTATCGGCAGAAAAGAGCTGCTAATGATGCGAATGGAATACTGTCTCCTGAGACAAGAGTTCGCCTCATGAGGAATTCCTGACACTGCACAAAGGATTTAATTAACCTAAGACGAAGGTTGATGAAAAGATTGATTTCTGCTTGTTAAGATTATAATGACAAGTCATGCTCTGGTCAGTCAATGCAAGCAAATTGAAAAAATAGGCTCTAAAATTCTTCAATTGATAGAGGATGCAAGGAATATTTTACAAAGTCACAGAAACATTGAAGGACTATTCACTCCTTTGAGAATGGTAGAACAAAATGTCATATTCTGAAAGAATCCTGCTTGAACATCTGAATTATTGTGACTTGCAACGGTACTGCCCAAGAGTCTAACTGGTCTGAAAGATCTGTTTTCTTTTGCCCAGCCAGGACTTGAAAGCTTTCCTCTGTCATTACTTCTTTGATTCTATCAAAAGTGGAAAAGGTTCTGTTTCCATCATTTTGAAAGGTCACCTTGACTAACACATTCTAGCAGTTTCAGTCTCGGCATACATAGTCTAAAAATTAATTAAACCAAACGTTTAAATTGCACTTTTGCTTTTGCCAGAAAATGAATATGCACTATAAAAGTCGTGACATTTTATTGGACATCAAAAATAGTTCAGTCAGGATACCAAACAGAAACTTCAATAGTTAGAAAACTATGATATGATATGACACGATAGAACTTTATTCATCCCCAGAGGGAAATTTGTCTGCTAACAGTCACAACTCACAACAAGGTACATGAAAGCTTGAAATTAAAATTAAATTAAAATTGTAAAAAGAAAGAAAAAGACAAGCAAGTGTTGGCTGGCTGCCATGTGCACAGCGTCTTAGTCGGAACGAACAAACAAACAGACAAACAAACACAGACTTATCCCCTTGCCTGTGGATTCTAAACTAGAGTGCCCCCTTCCCCCATACCGGGTCCCCCTTTGTTCTTCGACCGTCGCTCATGGCGATCCCCCCACGCCAGTTCCCCATTGTTCTTCACGGCGATCACCCCACGCCAGGTCCCCATTATTTTTCATGGTGGTCCCCCCATGCCGGGTCCCTATTATTTTCCCCTACCCCCCTCACGCTCATCGACTGCTGATCATGGGTCGATCACGAGGCCCCATCACCACCGAGGCTCCCGTTGCCGCCGAGCCTCCTGCTGCCGCCGAGACTCCCGTTGCCGCTGAGGCTCACGCTGCCGCCGAAGCCCCCGCTGCCGCCGAAGCCCTACGTCAAGGCTCACACTGCCACCGAGACTGCTTCTGCCGCCGAAGCGCCCGCTGTCGTGGCCAAGGCTCCCATCGCAGCCACCGCAAGGGCTCCTGCAGTCCCCTGGGAGGCCTGTGGGCGAGGCGGGCCTACCGGGGTGCATTGTTCGATATGTTGATCGGGCCCATGCGGCTCACAGGGACACTCCCGCCGTGTGTGACAAATTTCAAAGTGATCCTAAGGGGGAAAGAGCTATCTGTCACGGGGCCTGAGTATTGTACATGTTATGCCTTGTGGTCTGAGCAATATTTTTTCAGAGTGCAATGGTCAGCATTTTTTATCTAAACATAGAGTTCACAGTTGGATGCATATATCTTCCCATATTTGTGGGGAGTTAAGTGCCTCTTTATATGCTAAAGAAATGTTAATATATTGTTATAGCTGCTAGGATTTTTTTACTACCCTTCAGCAAAATGTTTTAATTTGAATCAATCCTAAAGGGTTGTTTCACTTAGTTTTCACTTGTCATCTGGAAAAATTAAAAGTGAGCAACTCTACCTCATTTTTTTCAAGATGGTAGAAAGTCTCTGAAGAAGGAATAAATTAATCCAGCCTGAAGGTCATCAACCTGAGATGTTAACTTTATTTCTGTTTCCACAGTTACCACCATTTTGATTTACCCACTCTACTCTCTCAGGCAAGCAAATATCATCCAACTGTGCTGTTGTGAACATGATAACAGGGTTGTTGTTTCTGGTGTTCTCATCTATAAATATCCTTCAATCATCATTACAAAATAAAACTCAATTATCTGCTCATTATCATATAGTTGATGAGGTATTTGCTTCTCACATTATGGTGAAAATACTTTAAAATATTTTATTGGTCATAAAATATTTGTGAATACAGTAAACCCAAATATGAACCATTGGTGGGTGGGGGTGGAAATGGTGCCCGTTATTGTCAATTATCCATTAAAACCGAGTAAGGTAGTATCATTGTATGTTTTGCTTTAGTTTAGCTTAGTTTAGAGATACAGCGCGAAAACACCGAGGCACACCGAGTCCACGCCGACCAGAGATCCCCACACATTAACACACTCGGGACAATTTATACATATATCAAGCCAATTAACCTACATACCTGTACGTCTTTGGAGTATGGGAGGTAACCAAAGATCTCGGAGAAAGCCCATGTGGTCACGGGGAGAACGTACAAATTACATACAGACAGCACCCATAGTCAGGATCAAATCTGGGTCTCTGGCAGCAACTCTACCGCTGCATCACAGTGCCATTTCAATGTAATTGAAACAGAAATGTAGCAGGAGTTAATACTCAAAAGGACACAACATGCTGAAGTAACTCAGCGCGTCAGTCAGTATCGCTGGAGAACATGGATAGGTGACGTTGGACCCTTCTTGAGACTGAGTTACTCCAGCACTGTGTGTCATTTCATCTTAGATGCTAATGCAGCTGTTCAACAACAGCAAGCCCTTCTTCACCAGATGCTGCGCGATCCGGTCACATAAATGTCACTGTGGCTCACTTTGTAGCCTCTGGGGACAGCATTTTCTTCAGGCCCGTCCAATGGCTATGCACACTCGATTATTGAGGGGCTCCCTCCCCTCTCATCTGCTGCTGCTTCCAAGATGGAGTATGTCGGCAACTCCAGGGGGGATGGAGGCAGAAGCGTGGGGGTGGGAGGCCGAGTGGACAAAGTGACGGGAGAAGGAAGAGGCATGCCCTGTCGGTGGCGGCAGCCCACAGAAAGATATGTTTCCAGGAGCTACAACAAGAGTTGCAACAACAGCCAAAGCAACCAGACCCAGCGATGGGTGAAGAAGGGCTCACTGACGCACTCTGCAAGTCCGGGGCGGCGGCGGAAACTGGGGATCTAAGAGGCAGGGAAGATGGTACGAGCTACGAGCTGGGGAAGGCATCAGCAGGTCCTTCCAGTGATACTCCCAAGACATTATGGTCAAAGTTCTCTCTGATACTTCAAAACAAATTCATCAGGTAGGACATTAAATGAGGAAGGAAAATCAAAACAAAATTACAGATGCTGGAAATCTGAAATAAAGGCCGATCTTGAAACATCTAGCAGGTCAAGCAGAATCAAGCAGAGAAATAAAGTTATAATTTCAGGTCAAAAATCCTTCATCAGGAATGAAGTCAGCAATTATGTTATGGCACAAAGATGAGTGACAAGTAAAAGTGCCTGGCCAAATTATCTGGCTGATGCAAAATTACCTGGAAATGATAGTTTACATGTTTCACTCTGGAAAAATCAAATTTTAATGTACTGCAAAATGCACTGCAGCTCCTTCCTTAGGCTATTCTAACAAGATTCCCAGATCAACAAACTGGTGACTTCTAACATGCAGATTGACAGGAACAGCAGACACCAAATAAAGCACTGCATCTGTATATTGCCCTTAGGTCACACACCATCTTAACTTGAAAATAGAGCACCACTCCTTCATTATTGCTGGGTATACTGTAAATCTTGGAACACTTACCCAATAATATTGCCCTTCACCAGAAGGACTATAATGATTCAAGAGGGTGGCTCAGTATCACTTTCTGAAGGGGGATTAGAAATGGGCTATACACTGGGCTTGAAAGTGATACCTGCATCCCAAAAAATAAATACAAAAAATGAAAAGTGTGGAAAATGTTTAGAGATGTTGAAGCACCTACTGGTGTCTCTCTAGGTGAAATTAGATAAGTACAGTAATACAATTCTTGATTTTGTTCAGTTTTTATAGTTCTGTTAGAATACTGACTATACTCAATGGGTTAAATGGAAAAACAAATCTATTCTTTATTATATATCTTCCTGGGTTTGCCAATAGGGATTTTCTGGAATTATTTGTATCTAAAATGTTCCATATAATTTTACTCTCAGATGACAGTTTTCAGATGATCAGCCATGATCACATTGAATGGCTGTGCTGGCTCAAAGGGCCGACTGGCCTACTCCTGCACCAATTGTCCATTGTCTATTGTCCTATTCAGCCCACACTGCAGCAGGGAGAGCTATCGCCAGACAACTTCAGTGACATTTTGATCCTTATCTCCAGTACCGTCTGTACTAAGTTTAGTCATTCTCACTGTGACTGCATGGGTTTCCCCTGGGTGCTCTAGCTTTCTCTCTTATCCCAAAGTCATGCTTTGATAGGTTCATTGATTGCTGTAAATTACCTCTTATTTAAGTAAGCAGTGCTGTTTGGCATATGAGAGAGTATAGTGGATATACTGAGAATCATATTGAATTGACAGATCGAATGGCTCCTTCTGTATCATAAGAAACTATGAATAAATATGCTCTGGGGTTGGAATGGGAATCCTCATGTCAGCTCCGTAAGAGTGGACTGACCAACATAATAATTGTGCAATTTACAGGAAATATCAAAGGCTTATATCAAATTGTAACCTGGTTGCATCTCCATATTCATGTTGCTGACTTGACAATCCTTATTCCCAGGGAGCTCCAATGACAGATTTGTGCTTTGGACCTATCACAGTCAGATCTTGCAGAGAAGATGAAGTTCAGAAGCACCAAGGAATGGTTGAAGATTAGGAGTGAAGAAAATGGACTGGGGACTTTGAGAACTGAGGAGTGTTGGAGAACGAGGTTGGGGGACGAATTGGGAATGGTGAAGAATGGAGAGACAATGGAGATCTGAAATCTAAGCAAACTGGGTGGCTGCAAGTTGGACCTCCGAATCCCTACAGTCAGAAGACCAAATGTGTTGATGCTATCTGGATCACCTGCAGAGGGCACCATCTGCCAACACAGCACTCACAGAACACTAGATCGGTGAGCTTTATGGGGAGCTCGGTATCACTGTAAGATTTTGAGTCAGGACATTAGTGGATGCCCACAGGAGGGCACTAGGTGCCACCCAAACAAACTCTGAATACAAAAGGCTGTAATGGAGACAACTGCTATTGGGCTACGACACAAAAGGCTAGACTAACTCAGCGGGACAGGCAACACCTCTGGAAAGAAGGAATGGAGAGATACTGCCTGTCTTGCTGAGTTACTCCAGATTTTTGTATCTACAGTTTAAACCAGCATCTACAGTTCCTTCCTACACATTTTGTCTGCTATTCGGCTCAGGTCAGTTTGTTAAATGATCATTGACTTTTTGAAGATTCGAATGGTTTAAATATTGGAAAGCTTTGATTATTCCAGTTTGATGATATGGTTCCAAATTTGAATCACTAAACATAATGTCTTGCGGTCATCTAAACCCAAAGTCACATTCAAGTTGATTGTGAGTGAGGATTGATGCACTACAGGCTCAGGCTAAACACTGTCAAGTGATATCTGACTATATCCCATAAATTTAAGAACGCTAATAGCATGTTGGCCTTAATAACAAGACGAGTTGAGTATAGGAGCAAAGAGGTCCTTCTGCAGTTGTTCAGTGCCATAGTGAGACCACATCTGGAGTATTGTGTGCAGTTTTGGTCTCCAAATTTGAGGAAGGATATTCTTGCTATTGAGGAAGTGCAGCATAGGTTCAGAAGGTTAATTCCCGGGAAGGCGAGACTGTCATATGTTGATAGAATGGAGCGGCTGGGCTTGTATACTCTGGAATTTAGAAGGGTGAGAGGGGGACTTATTGAAACATATAAGATTATCAAGGGATTAGGCACATTAGAGGCAGGAAACGTGTTTCTGATGTTAGCCGAATCCAGAACCAGGGGCCAAAGTTTTACGAATAAGGGATAGGCCATTTAGAACAGTGATGAGGAAACTATTTTTCACCCAGAGAGTTGTGAATCTGTGGAATTCTCTGTCTCAGAAGGCAGTGGAGGCCAATTCTCTGGATGCTTTCAAGAGAGAGATAGATAGAGCTCTAAAAGATAGTGGAGTCAGTGGATATTATGAGAAGGCAGGAACAGGGTACTGATTATGGATGATTATTGAATGGCGGTGTTGGCTCGAAGTGCCGAATGACCTTATCCTGCACCTATTGTCTTTTGTCTATAACTCCTCGTGTTGACGACATAATCTTGTTTATTACAACTCGTAGCTAGTATATGCCAGAAGAAGTCCGTACAATGAGCTACTTTAATAAGCGAGTTCGGTATTCTGAAAAACACAAGGAATCATGGGATTTGTTCAAGGGTAAATGCTGTAAAGAAAAATTGAACGAAGCGCTGTAGATACAGTGAGTACAGTTTGTGTCTGATTTTTAGTCTTTTTTCAAGCTTATATTTGTCAAGGGGCAGATAGAGGTGGCAGATGTGAGTGGGAGACGGGGGGGGGAGCAAGCAAGGATCGAACCCGGATCCCTGGCACCGCAAGCGCTGCCAAACCGCCACTGGACCCCCCCCCCCAACTCAAGTGTCCCATTGCTGCTCGGGGGGCGGCCGGAGACGTTCGGACCGACGGGACACCGGCCCACAGCCAGCACAGAGAACCCACAGGCCCACAGCCAGCACCAACTCCAGCCCAACTCCGCTCCAACTGTGAAGTGCCAGTTCACCCACGGCCTGTGCTCCCTCAGCCGCTACCCCAAGTACAAGACGGAGCCGTGCCGCACCTTGCACACCACTGGCTTCGGTACCCGCTGCCACTTCATCCACAACCCCGAGGAGGAGCGAGGGGCCCAGCCTCTCCTGTGCCAGAGCGCCAGCCTGGGATCGCGCTGCGGGTGGCCTTCAGCCCCGACCTGGTTTGGACCTGGAGTTGGAGCTGGCCCGGACTCTGGGCTTGTTGCTGGGCAAGGGGGGGGGAGGAGGTTGCTGCTGCCGCCAGCACCACCATCAACAACAGCACTAGCAGCTCCAGCATGCACCCAGCCTGACCATGTTTGGCAGGAGCCCATCTACAGACCCTCTCTCCGACGAGGACGACTCCAGCAGCAAAGCTCCTGGTCGCCCGACTTTGAGCAGGGCCGGCGGCTGCCCATCTTCAGCAGGATCTCGGTGTTGGACTGAGGGGTGGGGGGTGGAGGTGGAGGTGGAGGGCTGCCAGCCAACCCGGTGGGACAGGCAGAGCCGAGCTGGAGCCAGCGGCTGCAACGCTGGCTGCAAGTCCGGGACCGCCCCGCCAGCCGAGGACCACCCCGGACACCTCCGGACAGGAACGAGACACCCGGGAGGGGATGGGAACGGCCCAGCAGCAACTCAATAGCAGCCAGAGAGCCAGGCCCGACCCCAACCATGGACGAAACGGAAGCCTGAACACAACGCAGCACCACCGTTGCCGAGACTGTTTACATGCACAGTCCGAATACCGAACTCGCTTATTTTCAGAGGTATTATGCCTCATAAAAGTAATACCCAAATTTTTATCTTTTCACTGGATAAAAGTAGTTCCTTTAGAACAAATATGTTTTGTTTCCATGGTTACATTACATTTCTACCATATTTGCTTTTCTACATGACGTAGCACTCTCTGTGCAATGGTTCCCAGTTCAGGAGCTGCATGTCCTGACAGGGTCTCGTCCAAGTATTTAACATTATGTGCATCGTCAAACTTCAACATCAGGTATTTTAGATATAAATGAGAAATTTGCATTTGCAGCATTCAGAGATCTGTGGATATGCACAGAAACACAATATCGTTCAGAACCACAACATTTATTATACTGCTTGCCTGTAAATCACCTGATCTATATGTTAATCAGAGCATGCTGACCATTTCTAAAACATTGTTAAGATACAGCCATGAAATTCAATTCCACACACAGTGAAATGTTGGGAATATGTCTGGCAATAAAAACACTTCAATTTATTTTATGATTGACACAATCCAGAAACATTGAAGCACAGTAGGACAAATGCCTGCTTCCAGCAGTGATATACTAATGAGGCTTAAGCCTTGCAATGATTTAGACCTCAAGCTGGCATGGATGGAAAGCAAAGGGGTCAGTTTGCTGAATCGACTTTTCTTGTCATACAATAAACATAGTGTGACCCTTTGTTCATGCGCAGATAGCTCCAAAAAGATCTTACGGAGATATGTAAAGATAACAGATGGTCTCACTGATACCCAGGACATAATTTATGCCACAATCTATACACATTAAACAGATTATCTCAGTGTGTGTTTAATTAATGTTTGGGGAAAAGCAGATATGGAAATAGACTTCTAAGTTTTCTTATGGAATGAAAGCAACTACATTTTTAAAATAATTGCTCGTGAAGCAATTTAAGATTAATGCACATGAGATGCCTTGGACAAGGTCCCACACAAGAGATTAGTGTGAAAAATTAGAGGACATGGTATGGGGGTATAGAGAACTGGTTAGCAGACAGGAAGCAAAGTGCAGGAATTAACAGGTCAATTTCTTACTGGCAGGCAATGGCTAGTGGGGTGTTGCAAGGCTCAGAGTTGGGACCCCAGTTGTTTGCAATATAGATTAACGATTTAGATAAAGGAATTAAATGTAACATTACCAAGTTTGCAGATGACATAAAGCTAGGTGGCAGTGTGAGATGTGAGGAGGATTCTATGAGGCTGCAGGGTGACTTGGATAGATTGAGTGAGTGGGCCGATGCATGGCAGATGCAGTATTGTTAATCCTGGCCAGATTGGAGAGGCTAGGACTAAAATTGAGTAAATGCTTCAGGGCTGCTAGGCCATTTGGTCAATTTAAAAGTGCTCTCTGTAGAAATGGGACAAGCTGCAGAATGGTGCCAGTTTGTCTAGAGCCTAGATCTGAGCTTCAGGAAGAGAATGAGAACATCTGCAGACCCTGACGATTAGGTGCAAAATGCGTAGAATGGATTGGATGAATGCAAACCAGACATACACATTGTAAATAATTGTAAATAATGTTGCAAAGCTTTACTTTGCTGAATGTAGGTATGTTACAATACTTACCTTCAGCGGCGCTGCAATTCTGCCACTGGCCGTGTGCGCGATTTTGGCGCGTTTGGGGGGGGGTTAAAATGCGGTTTTCTCCGATCTGGTCCTGGATTATATTTTGTTGGGGTGCACGTTTTTGCTGAAGAATCGTTCCGACGGCCGTTCTGTGTGTTTTTAAAAAAAATTTGCCCGACAAGTTAATTGCTAGAGTGATTTTAAAATCAGCTTCTGAAGCCGTCAACGCTGACAACAGGGCCGGATTTTACATAGGGGACAAGTAAAAGAAAGTAGTTTATTTTTATGTATAAAAGTGTTTCTTAAGATGCATTTAATTCACATTTTAAGTTGTGAAACGGTGATTTTTTCCCCCGAACGAATCAGCAGTGTTTTTGCTGCCGATACGGGTTTAAATCCACCGCAACCACAACATTCCAATTGATCGCGTTCCAGAAAAACCCACTCGCAAGCTGATTTAAAGGGCCATTAATTTACAGGTATTAAACATTAAATTCCTTCCATTTGGTCTATAAACCCATGACAATGAAATTTAAAAATTATGTTATATTGTGAATTCTTGTGTGAATGTTATTTGGACACTTAGGCTATTTAAAAATGTTAATCTATTCTTAAGAAATGGATAGATGTTTAGATCTAGTAATTGAATTTTGTAATTCGCTACAATTAGGTAACTAACTAATTATATGCTTTAATTTCAAGTCATCTAAGTAAGATTGTTTCATATTTGTTTCAGAATGCTTCAATCTATAATAACTGAACATTTCTTTCAGTTCTCTTAATTTTTAAGAAGGTTATGGGTTTTTGATTGTTCTCGATCACAGCTTTTGTGTTAAGTCAATGAAAAAGCAATATGGAACAAGATGCTAATTTCCGAGTATGAAAATGGCCATAAATGTTTTAATACTGAAGATATGAAAGTGAATTAGGTGTCAAATTAAACTTCTTTTTATGCTTTATCTGATGGGATAAATTACAGACTTGATTTTTTAAATCTCAAAATTTTGTAACATTGCTACTGAATGTTGATTGGATGAGGTATTGAGCCTTGTCTGGTTTTCTTGCATATCAGGGTAAATGTTGTGATGTTTGCTTCCTCCGAGAAACACTATTGAATACAATGTATTAGCTACTGTATTATTGGGTTAGGGAAATGTCTGTTATGTATCGGGTTAATCGATACATGTGATTAGATTGTAAAGAAACCACGCCAATGTGGTTCGGCCCCTCGAGGTCCGGGGACCTATAAAAGTCAGCTACCACGAGGTCCTGTGTCGATCTTCTGGTAGAGCGCTTAGGACTGCATGACTTTCTGGAGTGTCTCAGTTTGAGCGAGGCCTAGAGAGCTTGATCAGGCAGATATGAGGATGAATCCCGCGATGGTTAGATACAGTAGTTGGAACTGCAATTGTGCTTTGTCAAAATAAAGATTTGTTGCGCAAATGCTTGATTCAGTGGTTTTTGACTGAAACTAGACTGGGGGGAAGCTTACAACAAGCAATTTACATTGGGGTGTCGTCCGGGATCGCAACAGACCCCCAAACACAAGCTTGCGATCAAGGATGTTGAGTTGTTTCGATCGCGAATGCAGAAACTGCCCACTGTGTGGTTTTCAGCACTTCGTTAGTCGGAGCAGATCGATCATTCACAGGCTTGGGAAAGGGTCTAATCGAGATCATTAGAATAGTCCAGCAAGCACGGGCCCCACCCCTTTGGGTTGGGGGGTCTATAAAATAGGGCGTGGAGTGGCATAAAACTTGGTCATAGTTGACAGACTGCAGCTGCTTTAATGAGTGCCTGACGCACTTCATTGGGCGAGGGGTGGCCCAAGGTTAAATTTGGTATCCAATTGGTGGGGTATTGAAATACAGGTTTGACATACGTATTGATCTATCTTTGCCGGGAGCGCGGATTGAAAAGGTGAGCTCTGAAATTCAGCATCGACAATTGTCAGCACAAAGAGGCTAGGTGCTGAACCCTCAGTGCCCAGCAGAGGGCAGTGTCTGCATGAAGATATCTGAGTCCTTCCCTGGAGTGACAGACGAGGAATCTCGTAAAGGTACTGGGCTCAGTGGTCAGAGTATAGATTGGCTGGGAATACTCTAGTCCATTCGAGAATTTAATTGGACAATTTTAGTTTGATTCAAGAGCCCGTGTATGTGGAAGAATACGCACTAAAACTAGGAGTTTGCGAACAATTCTAAATTTGCAGAATCAAATTTCCAAATACAGAATTTCATATTGAAGTTCTGCCTGTAAGGTAGAATTCGAATTCTTGTAGATAGAACTTCGGAGTTGGTGCATGTCCGTGATCGATTCCGAATAGCGACTGATCAACAGTGAATATTAACCCTCTGATCGATTGTTGATTAGTATCTGATAGCGAAGAGTACCTGAGAGACGGAAACCTGTTTACTTAGTGAAAAGTAATCCGAATGCAAAGGGTACCCCTAATTCTGTAGAACCTAGAGAGGAGGGATACAGGTCCCCCAAAGAAGTCCAATCTTAGCAGAGGGATAGTGTATAGCTCCTCCTTCCTTGAGGAGCTTAACCACTTCTATGGCCGCTTCGACAGGGACAATCTAGAGACAGCCATCAAGGCTGTGCTACCTGCCGATCACCAACCCCTCACACTCACCCCCTACGACGTATTCGTGGCACTGAGTAGGACTAATGCACGTAAAGCTGCTGGCCCTGACGGCATCCCCGGGCGCGTGCTCAGGGCCTGTGCTGCGCAGCTGACAGACGTCTGGACTGACATCTTCAACCTGTCACTTGCCCAAGCAGTTGTCCCCACGTGCCTTAAATCCACCTCCATCGTGCCAGTGCCAAAACACTCCACTGCGGCAAGCCTCAACGACTTCCGCCCAGTTGCACTTACCCCCATCATCACCAAGTGCTTCGAGAGGCTGGTCCTGGCACACCTCAAAAGCTGCCTACCCCCCACACTGGATCCCTATCAGTTTGCCTACCGCAAGAACAGGAGTACGGAGGATGCCATCTCAACGGCACTTCACTCCGCCCTCTCCCACCTCGACAACAGAGACACTTACGTAAGAATGCTGTTCATCGATTACAGCTCAGCATTCAACACCATTATACCATCAAAACTGATCACCAAACTCGGTAACCTGGGCATCGACCCCTCCCTCTGCAACTGGATACTGGACTTTCTAACCAACAGACCCCAGTCTGTTAGGTTAGACAAGCACACCTCTTCAACCCTCACCCTGAACACCGGCGTTCCACAGGGCTGTGTGCTGAGCCCCCTCCTCTACTCCCTCTTCACCTATGACTGCACACCTGTACATGGTACTAACACCATCATCAAGTATGCAGATGATACAACGGTGATTGGCCTCATCAGCAACAACGATGAGTCGGCCTACAGGGAGGAGGTCCAGCACTTAGCAGCATGGTGCGCTGACAACAACCTGGCCCTTAACTCCAAGAAGACCAAGGAGCTCATTGTAGACTTCAGGAAGTCCAGGGGCGGCACGCACACCCCCATCCACATTAACGGGACGGAGGTGGAACGTGTTTCTAGCTTCAGGTTCCTGGGAGTCAACATCTCCGATGACCTCTCTTGGACCCACAATACCTCAACTCTGATCAAGAAGGCTCACCAGCGTCTCTTCTTCCTGAGGAGACTGAAGAAGGTCCATCTGTCTCCTCAGATCCTGGTGAACTTCTACCGCTGCACCATCGAGAGCATCCTTACCAACTGCATCACAGTATGGTATGGCAACTGCTCTGTCTCCGACCGGAAGGCATTGCAGAGGGTGGTGAAAATTGCCCAACGCATCACCGGTTCCTCGCTCCCCTCCATTGAGTCTGTCCAAAGCAAGCGTTATCTGCGGAGGGCGCTCAGCATCGCCAAGGACTGCTCTCACCCCAACCATGGACTGTTTACCCTCCTACCATCCGGGAGGCGCTACAGGTCTCTCCGTTGCCGAACCAGCAGGTCCAGGAACAGCTTCTTCCCGGCGGCTGTCACTCTACTCAACAACGTACCTCGGTGACTGCCCCTCGCCCCCCCCCCCCCCGGACACTTATTATCACTTATTATTATTTATTTAAATCATTTGCTATGTCGCTCTTCCAGGGAGATGCTAAATGCATTTCGTTGTCTCTGTACTGTACACTGACAATGACAATTAAAATTGAATCTGAATCTGATCTGAATCTGAATCTGTAACATTCGGGAGGAAAAGTAGTCATTTAAGGAGTAGTACCCCTCAGCAAAGAGTAACCTAGGA
The DNA here is from genome assembly GCF_010909765.2 of Amblyraja radiata. NCBI lineage: Eukaryota > Metazoa > Chordata > Chondrichthyes > Rajiformes > Rajidae > Amblyraja > Amblyraja radiata. Next base: position 59,816,041 of record NC_045961.1, read on the forward strand.
AAGGGAAAATCTTCAGTATCGGAGGGAGAGGTTCACTGATTGATAACAGTGTGATGCGGCATTGTGATCGAGTGTTTGTAAACTGTGCGCTAGTGCTTTAAATCATCTTTGTAAATTGTAAAAATCTAGCTTTTTGTATTGTTATCTGATGTGTAAATATTTTGTGTAAGTAAATAAATTTAGAGTGTATTATGATTTAGAAAGTTAAGATTTAGAGTGTGCTAAGTACGCAGACCACCATTTGTATTGCTGTTTGTGTTTAATGATTTAGATACTTGAAGTAAAAGTGTGTTTGAGTTAAGTATTTATAATTGTTTAGATCGTAGTATTGTGAGAATCTGAGTCGTGGTTCGATCAGGGGTTGCACTCTTCAATCGCTGTGTCGGGTGAGGAGTCATTCCGTTGTTGATTGCGCCACGAGGAGGATCTATTAGAGTGCGTAATTTATAATAAACAAATGCTTGTGGTTCATGTAGGAGTGTGGTTGTGCCTGATAGTAACAGGTAGCTTGATATCCTGTTTGTGTACTATGTTACTTGCATGTCCGAATAACATTTTCAGGTGTTTCGATTGAGAATTAAATGAGCACGAGAATGTGTTTGATTGTGCTTGGATGTGTTTGATTGTTCCCTGGAGTACGGTCCTTGAATGACTGGGTATTGTGCAAAATTCTAAGGTTGAAAGGGTGTGGGAGAGAAGAAGAATTTGAATAGGAGAGTTGGATTGGTGGAGCAAAGGACTAAAGAGTTGCAAGGCTGTGAACGCTTTGAGCCATTGGCCATTGTTTAAGAGCGAGCTTGATAAATTTAGGGATCAAAAGGAAAGATTTAGCAATTCTGTTTCGGGTGTGTGGGAGAATGGGGAATAATGTAGATTGAGATGTGACAGACGAGGAAAGAGGCCCATTGCAATGAATGTGTAATGAGTTCCCTCACAAGGCAGAGAAATAAAAAAATTATCAGGAGCGTTAAATAAGAAATTATCAAAAAAGACTCACTCATGGCTTCTGGACTCACTCACCCCTTCTGGACTCGCTCACGGCTTCTGGACTCACTCACTCATGGTTTCTGGACTTACTTACGGCTTTTGGACTCACACACTCACGGCTTCTGGACTCACTCAAGGATTTTGGACTGACTGACTCACGGCTTCGGGACTGACTCACTCATGGCTTTTGGACTCACGGCTCCTGGACTGACACTCACGGCTTCTGGACACTCACGGCTTCTGGACTCACTCACTCACTCACGGCTTTTGGAATCAATCACTCAAGGCTTCTGGACCCAGACACTCATGGCTTCTGGACTGACTCACTGACGTCTTCTGGACTCACTCATTCTCGGCTTCTGGACTGACTCACGGATTCTGGACTCACTCACTCACGGCATCTGGACTCACCCACTCACGGCTTCTGGACTCACCCACTCACGGCTTTTGGACACTCACGCTTCTGGACTCATTCATTCATTCACAGGTTCTGGACTCACTCACTCACTCACAGCTTCTGGACACAGTCATGGCTTCTGGACTCACTCACTCTCAGCTTCTGGACTCACCCACTCACGGCTTTTGGACACTCACGCTTCTGGACTCATTCATTCATTCATTCACTCACAGGTTCTGAACTCACTCACTCTCAGCTTCTGGACTCACTCACTCACAGCTTCTGGACTGTGGCTCACGGCTTCTGGACTCACTCACTCACAGCTTCTGAACTCACTCACAGCTTCTGGGCTCACTAACTCACAGCTTCTGAACTCACTCACGGCTTCTGGACTGACTCACTCACAGCTTCTGGACTGACGCACATCACTTCTGGACTCACTCACGGCTTATGGACTCACTCACTCACGGCTTCTGGACTCACTCACTCACGGCTTCTGGACTCACTCACTCATGGCTTCTGGACTCACTCACGACTTCTGGCTCACGCACTCACGGCTTCATGACTGTCTCACTCACAGCTTCTGGACTGTCCCACTCACGACTTCTGGACACTTACTCACGGCATCTGGACTGATTCACTCACGGCTTCTGAACTCACTCACTCATGGCTTCTGAACTCACTCATTCACGGCTTCTGGACTCACTCACGACTTCTGGACTCACTCACGACTTCTGGACTGCCTGGCTCACGACTTCTGGACTCACTCACTCATGGCTTCTGGACACTCACTGCCGTCTTCTGGACTCACTCACTGACGTCTTTTGGACTCACTCATTCTCGGTTTCTGGACTCACTCACTCATGGCTTCTAGACTGACTGACTGACGGCTTCTGGACTCACTCACTCACGGCTTTTGGAATCAATCACTCAAGGCTTCTGGACCCAGACACTCATGGCTTCTGGACTGACTCACTGACGTCTTCTGGACTCACTCATTCTCGGCTTCTGGACTGACTCACGGATTCTGGACTCACCCACTCACGGCTTTTGGACACTCACGCTTCTGGACTCATTCATTCATTCACAGGTTCTGGACTCACTCACTCACAGCTTCTGGACACAGTCATGGCTTCTGGACTCACTCACTCTCAGTTTCTGGACTCACCCACTCACGGCTTTTGGACACTCACGCTTCTGGACTCATTCATTCATTCACTCTCAGCTTCTGGACTCACCCACTCACGGCTTTTGGACACTCACGCTTCTGGACTCATTCATTCATTCATTCATTCACTCACAGGTTCTGGACTCACTCACTCTCAGCTTCTGGACTCACTCACTCACAGCTTCTGGACTGTGGCTCATGGCTTCTGGACTCACTCACTCACAGCTTCTGAACTCACTCACGGCTTCTGGACTCACTCACTCACAGCTTCTGGACTGACGCACATCACTTCTGGACTCACTCACGGCTTATGGACTCACTCACTCACGGCTTCTGGACTCACTCACTCACGGCTTCTGGACTCACTCACTCACGGCTTCTGGACTCACTCACTTATGGCTTCTGGACTCACTCACGACTTCTGGCTCACGCACTCACGGCTTCATGACTGTCTCACTCACAGCTTCTGGATTGTCTCACTCACGACTTCTGGACACTTACTCACGGCATCTGGACTGATTCACTCACGGCTTCTGAACTCACTCACTCATGGCTTCTGAACTCACTCATTCACAGCTTCTGGACTCACTCACGACTTCTGGACTCACTCACTCATGGCTTCTGGACTCACTCACTGCCGTCTTCTGGACTCACTCACTGACGTCTTTCGGACTCACTCATTCTCGGTTTCTGGACTCACTCACTCATGGCTTCTAGACTGACTGACTGACGGCTTCTGGACTCACACACTCACGGCTTCTGGACACTCACGCTTCTGGACTCATTCATTCACAGGTTCTGGACTCACTCACTCTCAGCTTCTGGACTCACTCACTCACAGCTTCTGGACTGTGGCTCACGGCTTCTGGACTCACTCACTCACAGCTTCTGAACTCACTCACGGCTTCTGGACTCACTCACTCACAGCTTCTGGACTGACTCACTCACGACTTCTAGACACTCACTCAAGGCTTCTGGACTGACACACATCGCTTCTGGACTCACTCACGCCTTATGGACTCACTCACTCACGGCTTCTGGACTCACTCACTCACTCACAGATTCTGGACTTACTCGCTGACGACTTCTGGACTCACTCACGGCTTCTGGACTCACTCACTGTTGGCTTCTGAACTGACTCACTCACAGCTTTTGGACTGACTCACTCACGACTTCTGGACACTCACTCACGGTTTCTGGACACTCACTCACGGCTTCTGGACTCACTCATGGCTTCTGGACTCACTCACGACTTCTGGCTCACGCATTCACGGCTTCTAGACTGACTGACTCACAGCTTCTGGACTGACTCACTCACGGCTTCTGGACTCACTCATTCACGGCTTCTGGTATCACTCACGGCTTCTGGACTCACTCACGGCTTCTGGAATCACCCACTCATGGCTTCAGGACTCACTCATGGCTTCTGGACTCACTCATGGCTTCTGGACTCGTTCACTCACGGCTTCTGGACTCGTTCACTCACGGCTTCTGGACTCACGCACGCATGGCTTCATGACTGTCTCACTCACAGTTTCTGGACTGTCCCACTCACGACTTCTAGACACGTACTCACGGCTTCTGGACTGACACTCTTGGCTTCTGGACTCTCGCACTCTCGGCTTCATGACTTACTCACTCATGGCTTCTGGACACTCACTGACGGCTTCTGGACTCACACACTCACGGCTTCTGGACTCACTCACTCACGGCTTCTGGACTCACTCACTCACGGCTTCTGGACTCACTCATTCACGGCTTCTGCACTCACTCATTCACGGCTTCTGTTATCGCTCACGGCTTCTGGACTCACTCACGGCTTCTGGACTCACCCACTCATGGGTTCAGAACTCACTCATGGCTTCTGGACTCACTCTCGGCTTCTGGACACCCACTCGCGGCTTCAGGACTTACTCATGGCTTCTGGACTCATGGCTTCTGGACTCGTTCACTCACGGCTTCTGGACTCGCTCACTTACGGCTTCTGGACTTGCTCACTCACGGCTTCTGGACTCACGCACTCATGGCTTCATGACTGTCTCACACAGCTTCTGGACTGACTCACTCACAACTTCTAGACACGTACTCACGGCTTCTGGACTGACTCAGTCTTGGCTTCTGGACTCTTTCACTCTCGGCTTCATGACTTACTCACTCACGGCTTCTGGATTGACTCACTGACGGCTTCTGGACTCACTCACTGATACTTACAGCAGACCAATCTGCTGTTCTTACGATTTTTAAACCTTCATAACTTTTGTAATATTCCGCCGATCAGAACACAACTTGATGCGCTTGGAGCACAGGAGAACGGCGAGTAAGATGGTGAAATATCATAGAGCTATCGGTTACCGTTTTTGCGCACATTTAAAAGCTACGCCAGCCGGAAGAGGACAAGATGAGAGATGGAAGGATGGATGGATGGATGGATGCATGGATGGATGCATGGATGGATGGATGTGAAGTATCTGATTTTCTGTGATGACAGATCATAAATAGGAGCAGGGTATGAGATGTGAATTGGCCAAGATAGACTGGCAATTGATTCTTAAAGGGTTGATGGTGGATATGCAATGGAAGGCATTTATAGGCTGCATGGGTGAACTACAACAATTGTTCATCCCAGTTTGGCAAAATAATATATCAGGGAAGGTAGTGCATCCATGGATAACAAGGGAAATCAGGGATAGTATCAAAACAAAAGATGAAGCATAAAAATTAGCCAGAAACAGCTGCCTAGCAGAGGACTGGGAGAAATTCAGAGTCCAGCAGAGGAGGACAAAGGGCTTAATTAGGAAAGGAAAAATAGATTATGAAAGAAAACTGGTAGGGAACATAAAAACTGACTGCAAAAGTTTTTATAGATATGTGATGAGACAAAGATTAGTTAAAACAAATGTAGATCCCTTGCAGTCAGAAACAGGTGAATTGACCATGAGGAACAAGGACATGGCAGACCAATTGAATAACTACTTTGGTTCTGTCTTCACTAAGGAAGACTTAATTAATCTGCCGCAAATAGCAGGGGACCGGGGGACAAATGAGATGGAGGAACTGAGTGAACTCCATGTTAGCCGGGAAGTGGTGTTAGGTAAATTGAATGGATTAAAGGCCGATAAATCCCCTGGACAAGATAGGCTGCATCCCAGAGTACTTAAGGAAGTAGCCCCAGAAATAGCGGATGCATTAGTGATAATTTTTCAAAACTCTTTAGATTCTGGAGTAGTTCCTGAGGATTAGAGGGTAGCTAATGTAACCCCACTTTTTAAAAAGGGAGGGAGAGAGAAAGTGGGGAATTACAGACCAGTTAGTCTAACATCGGTAGTGGGGAAACTGCTAGAGTCAGTTATTAAAGATGGGATAGCAGCACATTTGGAAAGTGGGGAAATCATTGGACAAAGTCAGCATGGATTTATGAAAGGTAAATCATGTCTGACGAATCTTATAGAATTTTTCGAGGATGTAACTAGTAGAGTGGATAAGGGAGAACCAGTGGATGTGTTATATATGGACATTCAGAAGGCTTTCAACAAGGTCCCACATAAGAGATTAGTATACAAACTTAAAGCACCCGGTATTGGGGGTTCAGTATTGATGTGGATAGAGAACTGGCTGGCAGACAGGAAGCAAAGAGTAGGAGTAAACGGGTCCTTTTCAGAATGGCAGGCAGTGACTAGTGGAGTACCGCAAGGATCAGTGCTGGGACCCCAACTATTTACAATATATATTGATGATTTGGACGAGGAAATTGAATGCAACATCTCCAAGTTAGCGGATGACACGAAGCTGGGGGGCAGTGTTAGCTGTGAGGAGGATGCTAGAAGGCTGCAAGATGACTTGGATAGGCTGGGTGAGTGGGCAAATGCATGGCAGATGCAGTATAATGTGGATAAATGTGAGGTTATCCACTTTGGTGGCAAAAACAGGAAAGTAGACTAATACCTGAATGGGATTAGGAAAAGGGGAGATGCAACGAGACCTGGGTGTCATGGTACACCAGTCATTGAAAGTAGGCATGCAGATGCAGCAGGCAGTGAAGAAAGCGAATGGTAAGTTAGCATTCATAGCAAAAGGATTTGAGTATAGGAGCAGGGAGGTTCTACTGCAATTGTACAGGTCTTGGTGAGACCACACCTGGAGTATTGCGTACAGTTTTGGTCTACTAATCTGAGGAAGAACATTCTTGCCATAGAGGGAGTACAGAGAAGGTTCACTAGACTGATTCCTGGGATGTCAGGACTTCATATGATGAAAGACTGGGTAGACTCGGCTTGTACTTGCTAGAATTTAGAAGATTGAGGGGGGATCTTATATAAACTTACAAAATTCTTAAGGGGTTGGACAGGCTAGATGCAGGAAGATTGTTCCAGATGTTGGGGAAGTCCAGAACAAGGGGTCACAGTTTAAGGATAAAGGGGAAATCTTTTAGGACTGAGATGAGAAAAACATTTTTTACACAGAGAGAGGTGAATCTCTGGAATTCTCTGCCACAGATTGTAGTTGAGGCCAGTTCATTGGCTATATTTAAGAGGGCGTTATATGTGGCCCTTGTGGCTAAAGGGATCAGGGGGTATGGAGAGAAAGCAGGTACAGGATACTGAGTTGAATGATCAGCCATGATCATATTGAATCACTCACGACTTCTGGACACTTACTCACGGCATCTGGACTGATTCACTCACGGCTTCTGAACTCACTCACTCATGGCTTCTGAACTCACTCATTCACGGCTTCTGGACTCACTCACGACTTCTGGACTCACTCACGACTTCTGGACTGCCTGGCTCACGACTTCTGGACTCACTCACTCATGGCTTCTGGACACTCACTGCCGTCTTCTGGACTCACTCACTGACGTCTTTTGGACTCACTCATTCTCGGTTTCTGGACTCACTCACTCATGGCTTCTAGACTGACTGACTGACGGCTTCTGGACTCACTCACTCACGGCTTTTGGAATCAATCACTCAAGGCTTCTGGACCCAGACACTCATGGCTTCTGGACTGACTCACTGACGTCTTCTGGACTCACTCATTCTCGGCTTCTGGACTGACTCACGGATTCTGGACTCACCCACTCACGGCTTTTGGACACTCACGCTTCTGGACTCATTCATTCATTCACAGGTTCTGGACTCACTCACTCACAGCTTCTGGACACAGTCATGGCTTCTGGACTCACTCACTCTCAGTTTCTGGACTCACCCACTCACGGCTTTTGGACACTCACGCTTCTGGACTCATTCATTCATTCACTCTCAGCTTCTGGACTCACCCACTCACGGCTTTTGGACACTCACGCTTCTGGACTCATTCATTCATTCATTCACTCACAGGTTCTGGACTCACTCACTCTCAGCTTCTGGACTCACTCACTCACAGCTTCTGGACTGTGGCTCATGGCTTCTGGACTCACTCACTCACAGCTTCTGAACTCACTCACGGCTTCTGGACTCACTCACTCACAGCTTCTGGACTGTGGCTCACGGCTTATGGACTCACTCACTCACGGCTTCTGGACTCACTCACTCACGGCTTCTGGACTCACTCACTTATGGCTTCTGGACTCACTCACGACTTCTGGCTCACGCACTCACGGCTTCATGACTGTCTCACTCACAGCTTCTGGATTGTCTCACTCACGACTTCTGGACACTTACTCACGGCATCTGGACTGATTCACTCACGGCTTCTGAACTCACTCACTCATGGCTTCTGAACTCACTCATTCACAGCTTCTGGACTCACTCACGACTTCTGGACTCACTCACTCATGGCTTCTGGACTCACTCACTGCCGTCTTCTGGACTCACTCACTGACGTCTTTCGGACTCACTCATTCTCGGTTTCTGGACTCACTCACTCATGGCTTCTAGACTGACTGACTGACGGCTTCTGGACTCACACACTCACGGCTTCTGGACACTCACGCTTCTGGACTCATTCATTCACAGGTTCTGGACTCACTCACTCTCAGCTTCTGGACTCACTCACTCACAGCTTCTGGACTGTGGCTCACGGCTTCTGGACTCACTCACTCACAGCTTCTGAACTCACTCACGGCTTCTGGACTCACTCACTCACAGCTTCTGGACTGACTCACTCACGACTTCTAGACACTCACTCAAGGCTTCTGGACTGACACACATCGCTTCTGGACTCACTCACGCCTTATGGACTCACTCACTCACGGCTTCTGGACTCACTCACTCACTCACAGATTCTGGACTTACTCGCTGACGACTTCTGGACTCACTCACGGCTTCTGGACTCACTCACTGTTGGCTTCTGAACTGACTCACTCACAGCTTTTGGACTGACTCACTCACGACTTCTGGACACTCACTCACGGTTTCTGGACACTCACTCACGGCTTCTGGACTCACTCATGGCTTCTGGACTCACTCACGACTTCTGGCTCACGCATTCACGGCTTCTAGACTGACTGACTCACAGCTTCTGGACTGACTCACTCACGGCTTCTGGACTCACTCATTCACGGCTTCTGGTATCACTCACGGCTTCTGGACTCACTCACGGCTTCTGGAATCACCCACTCATGGCTTCAGGACTCACTCATGGCTTCTGGACTCACTCATGGCTTCTGGACTCGTTCACTCACGGCTTCTGGACTCGTTCACTCACGGCTTCTGGACTCACGCACGCATGGCTTCATGACTGTCTCACTCACAGTTTCTGGACTGTCCCACTCACGACTTCTAGACACGTACTCACGGCTTCTGGACTGACACTCTTGGCTTCTGGACTCTCGCACTCTTGGCTTCATGACTTACTCACTCATGGCTTCTGGACACTCACTGACGGCTTCTGGACTCACACACTCACGGCTTCTGGACTCACTCACTCACGGCTTCTGGACTCACTCACTCACGGCTTCTGGACTCACTCATTCACGGCTTCTGCACTCACTCATTCACGGCTTCTGTTATCGCTCACGGCTTCTGGACTCACTCACGGCTTCTGGACTCACCCACTCATGGGTTCAGAACTCACTCATGGCTTCTGGACTCACTCTCGGCTTCTGGACACCCACTCGCGGCTTCAGGACTTACTCATGGCTTCTGGACTCATGGCTTCTGGACTCGTTCACTCACGGCTTCTGGACTCGCTCACTTACGGCTTCTGGACTTGCTCACTCACGGCTTCTGGACTCACGCACTCATGGCTTCATGACTGTCTCACACAGCTTCTGGACTGACTCACTCACAACTTCTAGACACGTACTCACGGCTTCTGGACTGACTCAGTCTTGGCTTCTGGACTCTTTCACTCTCGGCTTCATGACTTACTCACTCACGGCTTCTGGATTGACTCACTGACGGCTTCTGGACTCACTCACTGATACTTACAGCAGACCAATCTGCTGTTCTTACGATTTTTAAACCTTCATAACTTTTGTAATATTCCGCCGATCAGAACACAACTTGATGCGCTTGGAGCACAGGAGAACGGCGAGTAAGATGGTGAAATATCATAGAGCTATCGGTTACCGTTTTTGCGCACATTTAAAAGCTACGCCAGCCGGAAGAGGACAAGATGAGAGATGGAAGGATGGATGGATGGATGGATGCATGGATGGATGCATGGATGGATGGATGTGAAGTATCTGATTTTCTGTGATGACAGATCATAAATAGGAGCAGGGTATGAGATGTGAATTGGCCAAGATAGACTGGCAATTGATTCTTAAAGGGTTGATGGTGGATATGCAATGGAAGGCATTTATAGGCTGCATGGGTGAACTACAACAATTGTTCATCCCAGTTTGGCAAAATAATATATCAGGGAAGGTAGTGCATCCATGGATAACAAGGGAAATCAGGGATAGTATCAAAACAAAAGATGAAGCATAAAAAATAGCCAGAAACAGCTGCCTAGCAGAGGACTGGGAGAAATTCAGAGTCCAGCAGAGGAGGACAAAGGGCTTAATTAGGAAAGGAAAAATAGATTATGAAAGAAAACTGGTAGGGAACATAAAAACTGACTGCAAAAGTTTTTATAGATATGTGATGAGACAAAGATTAGTTAAAACAAATGTAGATCCCTTGCAGTCAGAAACAGGTGAATTGACCATGAGGAACAAGGACATGGCAGACCAATTGAATAACTACTTTGGTTCTGTCTTCACTAAGGAAGACTTAATTAATCTGCCGCAAATAGCAGGGGACCGGGGGACAAATGAGATGGAGGAACTGAGTGAACTCCATGTTAGCCGGGAAGTGGTGTTAGGTAAATTGAATGGATTAAAGGCCGATAAATCCCCTGGACAAGATAGGCTGCATCCCAGAGTACTTAAGGAAGTAGCCCCAGAAATAGCGGATGCATTAGTGATAATTTTTCAAAACTCTTTAGATTCTGGAGTAGTTCCTGAGGATTAGAGGGTAGCTAATGTAACCCCACTTTTTAAAAAGGGAGGGAGAGAGAAAGTGGGGAATTACAGACCAGTTAGTCTAACATCGGTAGTGGGGAAACTGCTAGAGTCAGTTATTAAAGATGGGATAGCAGCACATTTGGAAAGTGGGGAAATCATTGGACAAAGTCAGCATGGATTTATGAAAGGTAAATCATGTCTGACGAATCTTATAGAATTTTTCGAGGATGTAACTAGTAGAGTGGATAAGGGAGAACCAGTGGATGTGTTATATATGGACATTCAGAAGGCTTTCAACAAGGTCCCACATAAGAGATTAGTATACAAACTTAAAGCACCCGGTATTGGGGGTTCAGTATTGATGTGGATAGAGAACTGGCTGGCAGACAGGAAGCAAAGAGTAGGAGTAAACGGGTCCTTTTCAGAATGGCAGGCAGTGACTAGTGGAGTACCGCAAGGATCAGTGCTGGGACCCCAACTATTTACAATATATATTGATGATTTGGACGAGGAAATTGAATGCAACATCTCCAAGTTAGCGGATGACACGAAGCTGGGGGGCAGTGTTAGCTGTGAGGAGGATGCTAGAAGGCTGCAAGATGACTTGGATAGGCTGGGTGAGTGGGCAAATGCATGGCAGATGCAGTATAATGTGGATAAATGTGAGGTTATCCACTTTGGTGGCAAAAACAGGAAAGTAGACTAATACCTGAATGGGATTAGGAAAAGGGGAGATGCAACGAGACCTGGGTGTCATGGTACACCAGTCATTGAAAGTAGGCATGCAGATGCAGCAGGCAGTGAAGAAAGCGAATGGTAAGTTAGCATTCATAGCAAAAGGATTTGAGTATAGGAGCAGGGAGGTTCTACTGCAATTGTACAGGTCTTGGTGAGACCACACCTGGAGTATTGCGTACAGTTTTGGTCTACTAATCTGAGGAAGAACATTCTTGCCATAGAGGGAGTACAGAGAAGGTTCACTAGACTGATTCCTGGGATGTCAGGACTTCATATGATGAAAGACTGGGTAGACTCGGCTTGTACTTGCTAGAATTTAGAAGATTGAGGGGGGATCTTATATAAACTTACAAAATTCTTAAGGGGTTGGACAGGCTAGATGCAGGAAGATTGTTCCAGATGTTGGGGAAGTCCAGAACAAGGGGTCACAGTTTAAGGATAAAGGGGAAATCTTTTAGGACTGAGATGAGAAAAACATTTTTTACACAGAGAGAGGTGAATCTCTGGAATTCTCTGCCACAGATTGTAGTTGAGGCCAGTTCATTGGCTATATTTAAGAGGGCGTTATATGTGGCCCTTGTGGCTAAAGGGATCAGGGGGTATGGAGAGAAAGCAGGTACAGGATACTGATTTGAATGATCAGCCATGATCATATTGAATGGCGGTGCAGGCTCGAAGGGCCGAATGGCCTACTCCTGCACCTATTTTCTATGTTTCTATGTTTCTATCAAATCATGGTTGATTGTTCATGTAAGAGTTAATACCCTGCAATAGTCCAATAGTCCTTGACTGCCTTGTTATTCACTAACGTGACAATTTTAATTGAACTCAACGATTAAGCTATCACAGCTTCTATGGTGTAGAATTCCAAAATTCTCCACCCAATAAAATAAAATTGTTTCCTAACCTCAGGCTTTACTCTGACATTGTGTTCCATGGTTCTAGATTCGTCTGCCAGTGGAACATTGTCCCTATAACCAGACTCTCGTGCCCAATAAAAACTTTGCAATGGGGTCTCTTTACATTTATGTATATGCTATAAAATAAAGGATTAGGCTATTCAATCCCTCTTCATAGGGCAAATTAGTTATTTATTTTGTGGTGGGGGACAAAGAAAAGGTTTGAACTGATTAGTATTTAATTGGATGAAATTTGAGATCATGCAATAATAGATTTTGGCAGTTATTTAGGCACTATTGGAAAAAAAAGACTATGGACATTGGAAATTTGAAATAAAAATCAAAAGTGCGAGGAATGCTCAATATGTCAGTCAATTCTGATGAAAGGTCATTTTACTTGTTTCTCTTTACACAAATGCTGGGTGACCAGCTGATTATTTGCAACATTCACCTTTTATAATTTGGAATTAATGCAGTAAGACGAGGTGAACTGGCATTCAAGAAAATGCTGAAATAGTAAAGTTTCTTTGAAAAAGGAAGATATTGAATTAAGGAAGATGGATGATGGAATGTGATAATCTGTCAACAAGACATTATTCGTTAAATTGCAAATAGAATGATCAGATGAGTCATAAGAAAAATATGATAATGTTATGGAGGTCCACGCGTGTGTAAACACACTCGGTCCACGCGAGAGTTCGAGCCTGACCAACAACGATTCGATACCAAAATGGCTCAGGCCGCCACAATGTTAACAATGTAAGTAACATAAATTATAATTTTATTTGTTTGTATCTTATGGTCCTAGACAGCAATTATTGAATCTGTCCAACAATGACCAATCTATTTCTGCCCATCTATCTATTAATACATCTATCTATTGAAAGGTAATCTTCTTCTTGCGTATAGCATGCACAGCCTAAAGTTGTAGACACCAAAACACTACATCTATTAGTTTGTGCACATCGGATGGATTGCATTAGTCGAAACAGGGTGGACCACGTGAAGGTTGCAATCTCCCACCCCTTGAAAGGTAATGAATATTTATTAGAACTGAAGCCAAAGCAGTATAAATATGTGAAGCCTGCAGTTTTCATATGCATTTTGAATAGAGACTGTTAAAACAACAGTACTATCAACACTCAAATGTTGTCATAAAGATTTATTGGTTTTACAGTTCACAGCATTCCTCAATACCTTAAGGATTTTCTATTGTGTTTGAACATTATTGTTGGGAGAAGTAGTTTTCAGAGACTGAAAAGAGTGTTTGAAGGCAGGTAAGATTGAAGAGAATGAAACAATTAGATTGATTTGATTGATTGATTATTGATTGATTATACCTTTAATAATCCTTTACAGGAAATTACAGTGCCACGACAGCTTCAAGACAGACATAACACCACACATTTCCTCAAATAGCTTCCATACTTAACAAGTTAAAATACAAGTTAAAATACAGGTTAAAATACAATTAATGAAAAAAAGTGCAGTTATTTATGCGCATTATATAACCTTATAGCAGCTGGTAAACAGGACTTCCTATGTCTCTCAGTTTTGCACATTGGTGCAATCAATCTCTGACTGAAGATGCTGCTCTTGATCACCTTCAGGGCATGGAGTGGGTGAGTGGGGTTGGTCATTATTGAACCCAGTTTGTTCAGAGTTCTGGCCTCTGCCACCTGCTGGACCGTTCGTTGCTCAGCCCCGACCACTGAGCCGGCCTTCCTGATCAGCTTGTCCAGTCTGTTTTTGTCCGCTATGCGGGCGCCATCTCCCCAACAGGCCACAGCAAAAAACAGAGCACTGGCCACCACTGAATGGTAGACACTGCACAGTAGGGGTTGGCAGATGTTAAATGACCTCAGCCTCCTTAAAAAATACAGTCGGCTTTGTCCCTTCCTGTACACCGCCTCCATATGACACTTCCAGTCCAGCTCACTGTCAAGCTGCACACCAAGGTACCTGTGGTTAGCGACCACCTCCACCTCAGTGCCCTTAATGGTGATTGGTGTTGCTTGAGTCCTCCTCCTCCCCCTCCTGAAGTCCACAACTATCTCCTTGGTTTTTGTGGTGTTAAGATGGAGGTTATTGTGTGCACTCCACTCCACAAAGTTACTTATTATGTCTCTATACTCCTCCTCATTGCCTCCTTTAATGAGGCCGACAACAGCTGTGTCGTCCGAAAATTTCTTCAAAAAGCAGCTGTTGGTGTTATATTGGAGATCCGCTGTGTAGATGGTAAACAGGAATGGAGCCAGCACAGTTCCTTGTGGAGCCCCTGTGCTGCTCAAGATGGTGCTTGAGACATTGTTCTGTAGGCGCACGTACTGTGGTCTGAGGGAAAGGTAATCCAAACACCACAGTACCAGTGATGGATCCACTTTCATCTTCTCCATCTTCTCCCCTAGCAGTCGGGGCTGAATTGTGTTGAAGGCGCTTGAGAAGTCAAAAAATGTAATCCTTACAGATGCATCAGTAGTGTCCAAATGTGTGTACACCCTCTGCAGCATGTAAATGAGGGCATCATCGACACTGATGTTAGGCTGATATGCAAACTGTAAAGGATCCATTTGAGTGTAGATGTGGTGCTGAGTTCAAATTTCAATAGACAATAGACAATAGGTGCAGGAGTAGGCCATTTGGCCCTTCGGGCCAGCACCGCCATTCAATGTGATAATGGCTGATCATTCCCAATCAGTACCCCGTTCCTGCCTTCTCCCCATATCCCCCGACTACACTATTTTTAAGAGCCCTATCTAGCTATCTCTTGAAAGCATCCAGAGAACCCGCCCTCTGAGGCAGAGAATACCACAGACTCACCACTCTCTGTGAGAATAAGTGTTTCCTCGTCTCCGTTCTAAATGGCTTACTCCTTATTCTTAAACTGTGGCCCCTGGTTCTGGACTACCCCAACATCGGGAACATGTTTCCTGCCTCTAGCGTGTCCAAGCCCTTAACAATCTTATATGTTTCAATGAGATATCCTCTCATCCTTCTAAACTCCAGGGTGTACGAGCCCAGCTGCTCCATTCTCTCAGCATATAACAGTCCCGCCATCCTGGGAATTAACCTTGTAAACCTACGCTGCACTCCCACAATAGCAAGAATGTCCTTCCTCAAATTAGGGGACCAAAACTGCACACAATACTCCAGGTGTGGTCTCACTAGGGCTCTGTACAACTGCAGAAGGACCTCTTTGCTCCTATATTCGATTCCTTTTGTTATAAAGGTCAACATGCCATTCACTTTCTTCACTGCCTGCTGTACCTGCATGCTTACTTTCATAGACTGATGTCCAAGCCCCCCCAGATCCCGTTGTACTTCCCCTTTTCCCAACTTGACGCCATTTAGATATTTCAAAGATAACATACATTTATTTTCTACATATACCATGAAGAGTTCAACAGTCCAAGTTAATATGTCTAAAAATCCATAATTATTTTTTTTTATTTATAATTATTAAGGGGGGCACATATATCAGGCTGATCAGAAAAATCAGCTAGAATGGTTGAATATTTTACTCCTATTGAAACCACTAGAGATCTGTTTGTAGCAGGGAGGATTAACAATACAACTGATATCTTGGCATAGATATATAGCTCTGCAGCTTCAGATCGCTTCCAGGTCCAGCTCTGAGCCAATACTTATCCTCCAATGATGCCCATTAACTTAAATCCACTCTCGCACCCACCTTAAGTCTCACCCCATAACTCAGGCCTTCTATGTAATGTCAACCTCACAATTTGGTGAGACTATCATTAAGAGTAATCAAAACGATGTATGAATACCCATATTTCAAGAAGACCTCAATAAGGTTTACAGACAATAGACAATAGACAATAGGAGTAGGCCATTCACCCCTTCTAGCCAGCATGGCCATTCAATGTGATCATGGCTGATCATCCACAATCAGTACCCCATTCCTGCCTTCTCCCCATATCCCCTGACTCTGCTATCATTAAGAGCTCCATCTAATTTTCTCTTGAAAGCATCTAGAGAACCGGCCTCCACTGCTTTCTGAGGGAGAATTCCACAGACTCACAACTCTCTGTGTGAAAAAGTTTTGCTTCATTGCCGTTCTAAAAAGCTTACCAATTATTCTTAAACTGTGGCCCCTGGTTCTGAATTCCCCCAATATCAGGAACATGTTTCCTGCCTCTACCTTCAGTGACTGATGAACAAGTGTCCCCAGATCTCATTGTACTTCCCCTTTTCCCAATTTGACAACATTTAGATAATAAACTGCCTTCCTGTTTTTGCCACAAAAGTGGATAACCTCACATTTATCCCCATTAAACTGCATCTGCCATGCATCTGCCCATGCACCCAACCTGTCCAAGTCACCCTGCATCCTCATAGCATCCTCTTCACAGTTCACACTGCCACCCAGCTTTGTGTCATCTGCAAATGTTCTGGTGTTACTTTTAATCCCTTCATCTAGATCATTAATATATATTGCAAATAGTTACAGTTCCAGAACCGAGCCTTGCGGTACACCACTCGTCACTGCCTGCCATTCTGAATGGGACCCGTTAATCCCAACTCTTTGTTTCTTGTCTGCCAACCAATTTTCTATCCATGTCAGCACCCTACTCCCAATACCATGTGCTCTAATTGTGCCCACTAATCTCCTATGTGTGACCTTATCAAATGCTTTCTGAAAGTCCAGGTACACTACATCCACTGGCTCTCCCTTGTCCATTTTCCTAGTTACATCCTCAAAAAATGTTTAGACGATTAGACAAGCATGATTTCCCCTTCATAAATCCATGCTGGCTCAGACTGATCCTGCTACTGTTGTCCAAATGTGCTGCTATTTCATCTTTTATAATAGACTCCAGCATCTTCCCCACCGATGTCAGGCTAACTGGTCTATAATTCCCTGTTTTCCCTCTCCCGCATTTCTTAAAAAGTGGGATAACATTAGCTACCCTCCAATCCACAAGTACTGATCCTGAATCTATAGAACATTGGAAAATGATCACCAATGCGTCCACGATTTCCAGAGCCACCTCCTTAAGTACCCAGGGATGCAGACCATCAGGCCCTGGGGATTTAACAGCCTTCTGTCCCATCAGTCTACCCAACACCATTTCTTGCCTAATGTGCATTTTTTAAATTCCTCCATCACCCTAAATTCTCTGGTACTAGTAGATCAGGGAGATTGTTTGTGTCCTCCTTAGTGAAGATGTATCCAAAGGACCTGTTCAACTCGTCTGTCATTTCCGTGTTCCCCATAATAAATTCACTTTTATTAGTCTTCAGTGGTCCAACTTTGATCTTAACTATTTTTTTCTTCTTCACATACCTAAAGAAGCTTTTACTATCCTCCTTTATATTCTTGGCTAGCTTACCTTCGTACCTCATCCTTTCTCCCCTTATTGCCTTTTTAGTTATCTTCTGTTGCTCTTTAAAAGTTATCATGCATACATGTAGAATAAAAGGAATACAAACCATAAGTATTAATTTACTGATCTCAGTACAAAACCAAATATGAAATGGGAAAAAAAAAGTAAAATACACTTGGAATTTGAAAATATGCTTGCACATAGTGTCTCAATTGTAATCAAAATGAAACTGCCAGGTCAAAAAAACATTATGTAACCCAAGGGTTTTTAGCAATGTTCAGAGATCCACTTTAAAGAACAAGCCTCCATGACCTTTACATAAACTCTGGAGAATTTTATAATATTCCCATTGCCCCAACGCAATATTGCACCACTCACCCATTCCCCCACCGCAACCCTTTTCCACCACTCACCTATTCCCCCAAAGCAACCTGTTCCCCAATGCAATATTTAGCAATGTTACAAAATGTTGAGATTTTTAAAATCAAGTCTGCAATTTATACCATCAGATAAAGCATAAAAATAAGTTTAATTTGACTCCTAATTCACTTTCATATCTTCAGTATTAAAACAGTTATGGCCATTTTCATACTCGGAAATTAGCATCTTGTTCCCTATTGCTTTTCCATTGACTTAACTCAAAAGCAGTGATCGAGGACAGTCATAATTTTCTTAAAAATTAAGAGAACTGAATGAAATTTTCAATTACTATAGATCGAGGCATTCTGAAACAAATATGAAACAATCTTACTTGGATGACCTGAAATTAAAGCATATAATTAGTTAGTTACCTAATTGTAGATAATTACAAAATTCAATTACTAGATCTAAACATCTCAGGGATGTTACTACATCTAAACCCCTCTATAGTAAAATTCAATTACTAGATCTAAACCCCTCTATCCATTTCTTAAGAAAAGGTTAACATTTGTAAATAGCCTGTGTCCAAATAACATTCACACAATAATTCACCATATACCATGATTTTTAAATCTCATTGTCATGAATTTATAGGCCAAATGGAGGGAATTTAGTGTTTAATTCCCGTAAATTAATGGCAATTTTAATCATCTTGCAAGTGAGATTTTGTGGATCGCGATCGTTTGGAACTTTGCGGTTGCGGAGAATTTAAACCCCATATCGGCAGGAAAAACACTGCCGGTTTGCATGGGGCCTTAATCACATTTTCGCCGATTAAATTTTGATTAAAGTAATCCTAAGAAGCAAGTTTATATGTAAAATATACGACTTACCTTATGTTTTGTTCCCTGCGTGAATCCGTCCCGTTGTCGGCGTTGACGACGTTGGAAGTAGATTTTTATTTTACTCCAGTGATTAAATTGTCCAGCGTTTTTATTTAAACTTCCGAGAACGGCAGTCGGAACGATTTTTCAGCATCAGGTAGTAGCCCAAGAAAATATATCTCGGACAGGCAGGAGAAAACGGCATTTTAATCCCGCCCCCCCCCCCCCTCAAATGCGTCAGAGTCGCGCACACGACCAGTGGCAGAACTGCAGCGTACATACCTACAAAATTGTAACATACCTACAAAATTCCACCACTCACCCATAGTCCCCAACTGCGCAGGCATGGCTCATTTCCCCTCATAAACCATCACTCCCTCCCTTTCCTCATTACCCTCCCTCTTCTTTCCCCCTCCTCCTCCCCTCACCCACTTCCTCACTCACCTCTCCCTCCTTCTCCTTTCCCCTACCCTCAGTCACTCCCTCTCTCCTTCCATAACCCCTCTCCCCTTCCTACCCCCATCCACTACATCTATCCCCCTGCTCTTCCACTCCTCACCTCTCCTCTATCTCACTCCCCAACTGATCACAATGTTTAAATAACATTTCTCCTCCTCCCCTTACCCACTCCTTCCCCGCAGCCAATCAATCGTCCCAACGAGGGGTATGGGGGGGGTGGGGGATCGGCGCTCACCTCCCCCCTCATCTCACCGCCCCACAATGAAAATCTCTAATTTGTTTTTTTGTAAGTGAAACCTCTCCCCTATTCTACACCCACCCCCACAATGAAAACCGCAATGTTTATTTGTAAATGAAACCTCCCCCCAAGAAACAGATGTTTTTTTTAAATCTCACTCCACCCCCCTTCCTCCATAACCCCTCTCCCCTCCCTACCCCCCTTGAGCTGGAAGCTGCTGATCCCATTGTGATGTAATTATGGGCTGGAACACTGCTCACGGGCAGTTTATGTAAATTAGATCCCATTCTGATGTCATTGTCGGGTGGAGCACAGCTCACGGGCAGTTTATGTAAATAAGATCCCATGGTGATGTCATTGTCGGGTGGAGCACAGTTCACGAGCAATTTATGTAAATGAGATCCAATTGTGACGTCATAGCTGTAGCTGCCACTGCAACTGCCACTGCAAATTCAAATGATTCTTTCTCAAATTGGATTTTGTAAAGTAAAAAATGTGAATAACATAAAATATAACATCAATCTGTATGAAACTTAATAAAAACGCACCACAAGATAATTGTGAGTAAGGTGGTCCAAAAATTGTAGCGCTATCGTGTACCGCTTTGCCGTAGTTCCGGGAGCACGCATGCACACAGAATCACAAACAAGATGAGAGTTTTTGTAATATATTGATAGATTTTTAAATTAAAATAAGCAAGCTGTGTTAAAAATAAAACTTCCTCTCTCCATTAATGGCCAATTCTCCTCAGCTGTCCCTGCAATAAGAAATATGTTTATTCCAGAGGTTACCTCTCATGCTGAAAAGAAATAAATAGTATTGAAATAGCAAGTACTTTGAAAATAAAAAGATGTACTGATCCTCTGGGTTGCAGCATATCTAACAAATTGTCTTCTTCAATAGCATCCCAAATCAGATCCCCATATCCTCATGATTATGATGCTCTTTATTCAGTGCTTTTAAGATTCTATCCAGCACTCTGCTTTGTGATGAAGGGTCAGAATGCTGCATTTGCCATCTTTCATATTTGTCAGTCTATTTACTAATCAGAATCACAATCTTTTGCTTGTTGGGACAGAGCCATCATGCAAATAGGAGCTATTTGTGCTTCATGATTAAAATTTTCTGTCAGAGCATTGAAAAATGAATGCTTTTGTCTGAGATTTTCTGCAAACTCAAATTGGATTATACCGTACATTTTATTTTGGAATGCTTCAACATTTTCTTATCCATTTAGAATTCAGACTTAATCTTCCTTTATATTTGACTGTGTTTAATTAAAAGTCCAGGAAACTAATCATGTGTATCTGCACCAACACAGATTTAATCCAGTTTTCCTTATAATGAGAGCATTGTTAAAAAAAAAGGGCTGTAGTGTTATAATGGCTATGTTACTGGACTAGTAGTCGAGTCATAGAGTCATGTCTTTTAAACTACCTGCTTCAATTAGTTCCTACGGCAGCTTGTTCAATATACTCACCACTCTTAGCTTCCTATTAACCCTTTTCCCATCACCTTAAGCCTACGTCCTCTGGTTCTTGATTCTTCCACTCTGGGTAAAAGACTCAGCACATTCACCCTATCTATTCCCCTCATGGTCTTACACACCTCTATAAGGTCACCCCTCAGCCTCCTGTGCTCCATGGAATAAAATCCTAACCTGTCCAACCTCTCTCTATTACATATGCATTCAAGTACTGGCAAAAACTTTGTAAATCTTCTCTGCATTCTTTCCAGGTTAACAACATCTTTCCCATAGCAGGGTAACCAAAAGTAAACACAATGTTCCAAATGCAGCCTTACCAACATTTTATACAGCTATTACAAAGTCCCAACTTCTATAATAAATATCTGACTGAGGAAGACCGAATGCCTTCTTGACTAACCTATCTACCTGTGATGCCTCTTTCAAGGAACTATATAAATATGCACTTCTGCTCTACAACACTCCCGAGTGGCCGACCATTAACTGTGAAGATCCTGCCTGGTTTGACTTCACAAAATGAAGTACCTCACAATTATCTTCATTAACCTCCATTAATCATTCCTCATCCCATTTGCCCAGTTGCTTAAGATCCTGCTGTAATTTTTTTATAACCATCTTCACTATCTATGATACCACCTACTGTGGTACCGTTTACAAACTGACTAATCATGCTTATGCATTCTCATCCAAATCATTCATATAAACTACAAATAACAATAGGCAGAAAATTGATCCCTGAGACACACCACTAATCACAGACCACCAATCCAAAAAATAGCCCTCCACTATCATTATCTGCTTTCTTCCATATATCCAATTCTCTATCCAGGTGACAAGCTCTTCCTGTATCCCATGTGATCTAACCTGCCAATGCAGCCTATCATGTGGAGCCTGAGCAATGAAGTCCATATAGTCAATGATTGGATTTGATCTCATCAACCTATTTGGTTACTTGTCTTAGTTTAGCTCAGGTTAGAGATACAGGTACGGGCAGCACCCATGGTCTGGATCAAACCCGGGTCTCTGGCAGCAACTCTACTGCTGTGCCACCATGCTGCCCTTCTTCAAAAAACACAAACAGATTTGGAAAACACCATCTCTTCCATACAAAATGATGCTGACTATCTCTAATCAGCCCGTCTATCCAAAAGTATATATATATTATCCTTCAGAATCCTTTCAAGTAACTTGCCACCACAGATGTTAAGATCATTGGTCTATTGTTCCCAGGCTTTTCTTAAAAGCCCTTCTTCAATCAACCGATTGGTGGTCGATTGTAAAACTTATTGAGGTTTAAAAAACTTATAAACAACGCATGCGCAGATTGATCTCCTCTCCTGCCAGTCAGCGCCGCGTGGGTTGTCAAAGTCAAAGTCAATTTTATTCGTCACATGTACATTACATGCAGTGAAATGAATTTGCCAGCAGCGATACACTTAAAAAGAACACACAATACACAATACAATTGAACACAAACATCCACCACAGCATTCTTCACTGTGGTGGAAGGCAACAAAGTTCAACCAGGCCTCCTCCCTTGTTTACCCACAGTCGAAGCCATAGACTCCGCGGCTTGGATGTCAGAAACGGCAATTTCCTACCGGAGACCGCGACTTCAAGATGTTATCGGCCGTGGGCCCGCGGTCGGAGCTCTTCTTCGGCGATACCCGGCGAGGGTTCCCAGGCTCCGGTTGGTAAGTCCACGCCACACCCGCGGCTGGAAGCTCTGCAGACCACAGCCCCATGATGTCAATGACACCAGGCCAGTGATCAGAGTGCTACTCTCTGGCGACTCCCGGTAAGGGTTCGCTCGCTCCGCGATGGAAAGTTCATGCTGCATCTGCTGCCTATGCTCCGGGCCCGACTCTGGGAAAGGCCACTCCAATCCTGTGATGTTAGGCCGCGAGGAAAAAAACACATGAAAAAAATCGCCTCTCCGTGGAGGAGGCAGCCAAAAGCTGTTTCCCCCTTTCCCCTCCCCCCCACCTCCCACATAAGACATACCGAGAGACACCCAAACTGACACTAGACACACCTAAAAAAACAAAAAAAGTAGAAATAACGAACACGTTGCTGGCAGGGCAGCCATCTCGCAGCGCCCCCACCGACTTTATCAGGTTGGATTCTTCTCCTGTCTCTCTCCTGTAAGTGATGGTCTGCCCCTTCCTGCCCAATTCTGCATTTACTGGGGCTGACGTTGGCCGGTGGAGGTCTCCAACCAGACACAATTTTCGGAGGGACCGGAAGTGGCCCGGCACGGGAAATGTCGCCAAATGGAAAGCGGTGAATCAGATCCAGGCAGAGGAGAGCATCCAGTGCCCAAACGCACTGCCATCGCAAAGCCACACAGCTCCAGCCCCTTCCGCTCTGGACCCCTTTGCTGGCTCCTGCCCCCTCCCCTGTGATACACCCCCCCCCTCCCCCATGGCTCTTCCCCCGTCTTTTCTCCGAGCTCTCCACCCATCCCCACGCCAGCGTGGCCGTAGCTGCTTGTGCTTCCGGGCCGAGCCGAGGATCCGCGCCGACGGCTGATGCTCTTCCGGGGCACGCAAGAAGGGAGAGTTGCGGCAAACTCGATATCCTGGGGAGGGCGAGTGGGGGATGAGAGGAGATAGAGGGAAAGGGGGGGAGTGGGGAGGGGAGAGGAGTTATGGAGGGAGGGAGGGATGGAGTGAGTGACTGAGGGTAGGTGAAAGGAGAGGTGAGGGAGGGATTGGGGAGGGTAGGGGATTGGGAAAAGACGCAGGGAGAATGTGAGGAGGGAGGGTGGGGGGATGGTTTGAAAGGATGGGGGGAGGTAGAGGGGTTGGTGGGATTGGTAGGGGGTCGGAATAGAGGGAGAGTTGCGTAGGGGCGGTTTGCGGTATAGTGTGGCGATCGGGGGGTGAGGGTGGGCGGGGGGGTGGTATAGAGGTAGGAGGGGGTTGGGATGAGAGGACTTATGCAGGGGGGAGTGATGCTGGGGATAGGGCAAGGAGAGGTTGAGAGGTTGATGAGGATTGGGGAGGGAGGAAGAGAGGGGAAAGAAGAGGAGGGTGAACAGGAGGGGAAGAGTGCTAGGGAGAGGGGAAAATGAGCTGCACCTGTGCAATGGTTGGGGGCTATGGGTGAATGGTGGAATATTGCGGTGGGGTACCAAGCCTCCTGTGTGACAGGGACCCAACGGGTCCCACTTAGTCTGATAGTTCATTAAATATATCATGATTTTTTTTTAAATATAGTGTTTATCATGATAGTCCCAGATCGTTGGAAGCACTAAACTGCTGATAATATTTGGGAAACTAAATATGCTGTTTACCTGGTCTGCTGCAGGTGTGTGCAAGTGGGCAACACAGTGGCACAGCTCAAAGAGTCACTGCCTCACCATGCCAAAGACCTAGGTTCAATCTTAACCTCACGTACTCTCAGTGTGGAGTTTGCATTTCTCCCCGTGACCATTTGCGTTTCCCCAGTTCCTTACCATATTCCAAAAATGTGCAGGTTGATTAGTTAATCGGCCAGTATAAATGATCCCCAGTATGTAGGTGAGTGGTAAAATCTGGTGTGGTGGGAAATGGGAAATTGAATTGATAAGAATGTGGGGAGGATAAAAAAAATGGGATTAATATAGGATTCATGTAAATAGGCGGTTAATGGGGCAAAGCAGGCTTCTTTCTGTGATATATTTATTTGTGAGTGTCTGAATGTAATTAACTCTTAGTTGTCTTTTGAAATGCCCTCGTCAGCTAAAAGATGTGAAATAGATTTAAAAAACTGCTGATAGTTGCATTAACACCTGCAAGCATCTTGTAAAATAATTTTAAAACAACCCTTATCTACCCAAACATACTTGAGAGCATATAAGAGGTTGTCGCCTTAATGCATTTGATCATTTAGCTTGAGTACAATTAAATATTTCACCAATTGGAGTCCTAAAGTCAGTTTTATAACAAGGTATCAATAAAATCAGCGTAATGTTTTAACTATTAAATGTAAATATTTTTTACCTTCAAAAGTACCTTGATTTACTTCTCTGTGGCAAACATAGTATATACTCATTTGACAGAAATGCCTCCTCTTTGCGGCTATCTTATGGATGGCCCATTCAACGACAAGTTAAATACTGGCTTTGTTTTCCACTGCTCAAATGGAAAGCATAGCCTGGTCCTGTGCTATATTTACTAACTAGGATGCAGCACAAAAGCAGAGATGTGAATTAATGACTATGTCTGAGTAGAGTAACAACATACTGAGCTTATCACTCTGTCTGCAGAAATTATTTCCTGATTTTGTAGGTTATACAGAAGAATTAACAAAATTATATTTAAATACAATGAAGAATCAAGATGTTTAAAATACTAAGTTATTTTAATTTATTTTTATGTCTGTATTTTTCATTTGTGCACATTGTGCATATTTTGTTATATTTTGGTAAAGAGATACACAGCAGCAGGTTAGTGAATTGCACTGATTGCCCAACCAACTGACTCACAAATTACAGATTAAAAATTAGTTTATTGTTATATACACCATGTTTGTATGAAGTTTATAGAATGAACAGTGTATATACAATGAATATAAATACAACAATAAATTCAATGACAAGTCCAAAACAACACAATATGGCGGGAGTTGAGCTGGGGTTGGCTGAATAATTCCATTGCCATGAAATTAGCAGAATTGTGCAAGGCAAAGGAATTCTTCAGCCAACCCCAGCTCAACTCCCGCTGGGCCAACCGACAGCCCCGGACCCACGACACAAGTGGCCCCAGGCCCTAAGCCAGCGCGGAGAAGAAGCGCCAACCCCAGTTGAACCCCACTCCCCAACAGGCCGAGGACTGCCAGGGGCCAACCCCCCCGGCGCCGGTGAAAGCCGAGCACCAGCCATACACACAAAGTGCTGCAGCAACTCAGACTTTTCCCCGCGCCGGCTGCAAGCCCGGCCCGACACCTCCGGCCACGCCCGGGACAGGGACGGGAGGGGACGAGGACGGCCCAACAGCAACTCAACAGACTCAGGCCCGACACCGACCATGGATGAGCACGATCTCGCTCGTTCACCAAAGTATAAAGCTACAAAAAACTATAAAAACAAAATAATCTTAGCTTTCAACAAAGGAACAATAAATATAACTATTTCATAGTTTGAAAGCAGTATTTTCTTACCTAGAAGAATCAAAGCTGTAAAAAATGGTAGAAATGAAGGTTCACTGGTCTACTGCTTTCAAGGGCTGTTTATGCATAGTGACCTTTGACCTGGCATGCGCAGTCAGAATACCAAATTCGCTTATTTTCTGCATTTGGCTCATTTCCCACTAAACCTTTCCAACTTATGTATCTATCTATCTATCTATCTATCTATCTATCTATCTATCTATCTATCTATCTATCTATCTATCTATCTATCTATCTATCTATCTATCTATCTATCTATCTATCTATCTATCTATCTATCTATCTATCTATCTATCTATCTATCTATCTATCTATCTATCTATCTATAAAACTGTGTGCCTGCCAGCGTCTGGCATCCGTCCGTCCGGCTGCCGGCCGCCTTTCTTCCTTTGATTCCTTGCTACGCCGAAACCAGACGCAGAATCGCCAAGATCTTTTCCATTTCGGTATACATTTCACTTTTTTTTCTAAGTATCCACTCCTGATTACATTTTGTCGTGTTTATGTACACATTTTTAATCAAATCCTTCTCGCCCCCCCCCCCCCCCCCCCCCCCCCCTCCCCAATATTTCAAAAAAAAACTGGCTTCTCATCCATAGAAGCAGCCCCAGCCCCAGTCCCTGGTGAACGTTCCATCGTGTGATGTCACAATGCCCAATGCTCAAAGACATTCTTGCCATAGAGGGAGTACAGAGAAGGTTCACCAGACTGATTCCTGGGATGTCAGGACTTTCATATGAATAAAGACTGGATAGACTCGGCATGTACTCGCTAGATTTTAGAAGATTGAGGGGGTATCTTATAGAAACTTACAAAATTCTTAAGGGGTTGGACAGGCTAGATGCAGGAAGATTGTTCCAGATGTTGGGGAAGTCCAGAACAAGGGGTCACAGTTTAAGGATAAGGGGGAAATCCTTTAGGACCGAGATGAGAAAAACATTTTTTACACAGAGAGTGGTGAATCTCTGGAATTCTCTGCCACAGTAGGTAGTTGAGGCCAGTTCATTGGCTATATTTAAGAGGGAGTTAGATGTGGCCCTTGTGGCTAAAGGGATCAGGGGGTATGGAGAGAAGGCAGGTACAGGATACTGAGTTGGATGATCAGCCATGATCATATTGAATGGTGGTGCAGGCTCGAAGGGCCGAATGGCCTACTCCTGCACTTAATTTCTATGTTTCTATGTTTCCCTCCTCACCCCTCTCCCTCTCCCACCCATCCCTCTCTCCCCCACCTCCCTTCCCTCTCTACCCCATCCCCTTCCCTGTCTCCACCCGCCCCCTTGCTCCTACCCCTCTGTCCCTCTTCCATCACTCCCCCTACCCCTCTCCTCCTCCCTCCCCACTCTTCCACCTCTCGCCCCTTCCCCCTCCACTCTCCCTCCCCACTCTCTCCCCCAACCCCTCTCCCCCTCCCTCCCTCCTCCCCTCCCTCCCCATCCCCCCCTCCCCCACATCTCTCTCCCCATCCCCCTCTCTGAACCCCTACCCCGCTCTCCTTTCCCTCCCAAATCTGTCCCGTTTCCTCCTCCTCCTCCTCTCCCCTCCCTCCCCTCTTCTCACCCCCCCTCCCCCCCACCTGTGTGTTTGGGGGGTGGTTAATGTGAGTGTGATGCCGCAGCCCCACCCCCCGCAAACGCCGTTGGGGAAACGGACCCAACGGGTCTGCACTTGGTCTAGTGTATTTCAAATGTCACCATATCCGATAGTTTGGTCCCTCTCACCTTTAACCTACACATTCTAGTTCTGGAAACCATTAGCCTAGGAAAATGATTGTGATCATTCACCACATCGATGACTCTCATGATTTTACATTGAGAGCAATGGTCACAAAATTACAAACCTCCCCGTGGCTTGGTGTGCTTTGCTCATGAAAGATTGGTATATTCTCACTGCCTTGAATGATATTGTTGGCACTAATAAATCCAGTTGGATTTGGAACAGAATTGAAGAAGAGAGTAATTTTTGTTACTTTGAAGCAGTCTTGAGTTAGGGACTTTGCAAATCTTAATTATTCTATTCAGTAAAGCAATGTCAAGCAGATTGCTTTGCCTGATTTAATCTTTATTCACCTTGTTCTTATCCTAATACTTCTATTTCTCTTATTCCAAATCAGCAATGTAAATGAATGCTTATGTTGTCGGTATTGCCAAGAAATGCTACCAGTCTGTGCTATCACACTCAGTCAAGGCAGAATTTTAATAATTTGTAAAGATTTGTTATTTTATAACAGGTTTAAAGTAAAATGAATTTAAACAGAAAAGGAAACAGAAAACAAGATCAACAATATTAGAAACTGCAGGATAATTTACTTTATGGTCCTGCACATACCAGATGCGTTTTATAAAATATTAATTAATATGATTAAGTATTTAATAGTAATTGCTAATAACATTAATTGTTCATTCAGATTAATATTAATCTATATTACTAAAAGTCTGTTCTTGCCTTTTGATTCGTTCCATCGTGTGATGACACAATGCCCAATGCTCGCAGATGTCCAATCGGGATGGATTCGTTTACATATGCCTTTGCACCAGCCCCAGCCCCTGGTGAACGTTCCATCGTGTGATGTCACAATGCCCAATGCCCAAAGATATTCTTGCCATAGAGGGAGTACAGAGAAGGTTAACCAGACTGATTCCTGGGATGTCAGGACTTTCATATGAAGAAAGACTGGATAGACTCGGTTTGTACTCGCTAGAATTTAGAAGATTGAGGGAGGATCTTATAGAATCTTATGTTTCTATGTTTCCCTCTCATCACCTCTCTCCCTCTCCCACCCATCCCTCTCTCCCCCACCCCCCATCACTTTCTACCCCACCCCTTTCCCTCTCCCCCCGCCCCTTCCCCCTACCCCTCTGTCCCTCTTCCACCACTCCCCCTACCCCTCCCTCCCCACTCTTCCACTTCTCTCCCCCTTCCCCCTCCACTCTCCCCCCCAATACTTCCCCTCTCTCCCCCCACCCCTCTCCCCATCCCTCCGTCCTCCCCTCCCTCCCCATCCCCCCCTCCCCATATCTCTCTCCCCATCCCCCTCTCTCACCCCCTACCCCGCTCTCCTTTCCCTCCCAAATCTGTCCCGTTTCCTCCTCCTCCTCTCCCCTCCCTCCCCTCTTCTCACCCCCCCCTCCCCTGTTCTCATCCCCCCTCCCCCCACCTGTGTGTTTGGGGGGTGGTTAATGTGAGTGTGATGCCGCAGCCCCCCCGCCTCCCGCAAACGCCGTTGGGGAAACAGACCCAACGGGTCTGCACTTGGCCTAGTCTATATTTCAAACTGTGTGGCTGCCGCCTGCCGTCCAGCGTCAGTCCGGCTGCCTTT
Source organism: Amblyraja radiata (assembly GCF_010909765.2). NCBI lineage: Eukaryota > Metazoa > Chordata > Chondrichthyes > Rajiformes > Rajidae > Amblyraja > Amblyraja radiata. The sequence continues at coordinate 59,845,870 of NC_045961.1, forward strand.
CTGCCTTTTGATTCGTTCCATTGTGTGATGTCACAATGCCCAATGCTCGCAGATGCCCAATCGGAATGGATCTATTTACATATGCCTTTTCACCAGCCCCAGCCCCAGCCCCTGGTGAACGTTCCATCGTGTGATGTCACAATGCCCAATGCCCAAAGACATTCTTGCCATAGACTGATTCCTGGGATGTCAGGGCTTTCATATGAAGAAAGACTGGATAGACTCGTTTGTACTCGCTAGAATTTAGAAGATTGAGGGGGGATCTTATAGAATCTTATGTTTCTATGTTTCCCTCTCTTCACCCCTCTCCCTGTCCCACCCATCCCTCTCTCCACCACCCCCCTTCACTCTCTACCCCACCCCCTTCCATCTCCCCCCACCCCCTTCCACCTACCCCTCTGTTCCTCTTCCACCACTCCCCCTACCCCTCCCTCCCCACTATGCCACGTCTCTCCCCCCTTCCCCCTCCACTCTCCCTCCCCACTCTTTCCCCTCTCTCCCCCCACCCCTCTCCCCCTCCCTCCCTCCCAATCCCCCCCTCCCCCACATCTCTTTCACCCCCTACCCTGCTCTCCTTTCCATCCCAAATCTGTCCCGTTTCCTCCTCTTCCTCTCCCCTCCCTCCCCTCTTCTCACCCCCCCCCCCATCCCCCCACCTGTGTGTTTGGGGGGTGGTTAATGTGAGTGTGTTGCCGCCGCCCCCCCCCCCCCCCCGCAAACGCCGTTGGGGAAACGGACCCAACGGGTCTGCACTTGGTCTAGTGTATTTTAAATGTCACCATATCCGATAGTTTGGTCCCTCTCACCTTTAACCTATACATTCTAGTTCTGGACACCATTAGCCTAGGTAAATGATTGTGATCATTCACCACATTGATGACTCTCATGATTTTACATTGAGAGCAATAGTCACAAAATTACAAACCTCCCCGTGGCTTGATGTGCTTTGCTCATGAAAGATTGGTATATTCTCACTGCCTTGAATGATATTGTTGGCACTGATAAATCCAGTTGGATTTGGAACAGAATTGAAGAAGAGAGTAATTTTTGTTACTTTGAAGCAGTCTTGAGTTAGGGACTTTGCAAATCTTAATTATTCTATTCAGTAAAGCAATGTCAAGCAGATTGCTTTGCCTGATTTAATGTTTTTTCACCTTGTTCTTATCCTAATACTTCTATTTCTCTTATTCCAAATCAGCAAAGTAAATGAATGCTTTTGTTGTCGGTATTGCCAAGAAATGCTACCAGTCTGTGCTATCACACTCAGTCAAGGCAGAATTTTAATAATTTGTAAAGATTTGTTATTTTATAACAGGTTTAAAGTAAAATGAATTTAAACAGAAAAGGAAACAGAAAACAAGATCAACAATATTAGAAACTGCAGGATAATTTACTTTATGGTCCTGCACATACCAGATGAGTTTTATAAAATATTAATTAATATGATTAAGTATTTAATAGTAATTGCTAATAACATTAATTGTTCATTCAGATTAATATTAATCTATATTACTAAAAGTCTGTTCTTGACCGGTTTTGGCCATCTGTGCTGCGATTTCCGAGAGAACGCCGCCACCTATGGCCGTCTTTTTTGGCCACCTTGCTCAGAGCCCCCCTCCGCCATATGTGTGCCGAGGATTTTTCCCGTCGATGAAAAATGACAGAGAGATATTAATGATTTTACAAAATTCCCCATTCTCTCTGCTGCCCCGGCTGGCGGCAGGGGGGAGGGACTATAAAACCAGGAAATGGTGTGCCTCAATCAGTGTCTGCAAGCAGGAGGAAGGCAGAGGGTCACGTTTCTCTGAGCTGTGAATAACACTGAACACATGTCTAATCAAATGTAAGTGTCCTTAGTGGTTCTAAAACGCTTGCAGAATGTGTCTATTGGTTCTAAAATGTTTGCAAACATTTTTTTTTGTTTCTAAAATGTTTGCAAAAAGTGTCTCTTTTGGTTCTACAATGCTTGCGGAATGTGTCTTTTTTGGTTCTAAAATGTTTTTTTAGGTTCTCTCCCCCTCCCTTTCCTCTCCCCCCCCTTTCCTCTCCCCCCTCTCCTCTCCCCCCTCTCCTCCTCCGCCCCCTCTCCTCTCTGCCCCTCTCCTCTCCCCCTCTCATCTCCCCCCTCTCCTCCCACTCTCCTCTCCCCTCTCCTCTCACCTCTCCTCTCCTCTCCTCTCACCTCTCCCCCCTCTCCTCCCCCTCTCCTCTCCCCCCCTCTCCTCTCCCCCCTCCTCTCCCCCCTCTCCTCCCCCCTCTCCTCTCCCCCCCTCTCCTCCTCCCCCCCTCTCCTCTCCCCTCCCCTCTCCTCCCCCCCTCTCCTCTCCCTCCTCTCCCCCTCTCCTCTCCTCTCCCCCCTCTCCTCTCCCCATCTCCTCTCCCCCCTCCCCCCTCTCTCTCTCCCCTCTTTTTCTCCCCCCCTCCCCTCCATCCCCTCCATCCCCTCCCCCACCATTCCTCCCCTAAACCCCCCCATTCCACACACCCCTACCCCCTTCCCTCCACCCTCCCTCCCCCTCCTTGCTCCCCACCTCTCCCCTCCCCTCTCAACTCACCCTCTCTCTCCCCCTCTTTCCCCTCTTTCCCCTCTTTCCCCTCTTTTCCCTCTTTCCCCTCTCTCCCCTCTCTCTCTCCCCCTCTCTCCCCCTTTCTCCCCCCCCCCCTCCCCCCCTCCCCCCCCCCCCCTCCCCCCCCTCCCCCCTCTCCCCCTTCTCTCCCCTCACCCCCTTCTCTCCCCCCTCCCCCTCTCTCCCCCTCCCCCCTCTCCCCCTCCTCCCCTCCCCCACCCTCCCTCCCTCCCTCCCCTAAACCCCCTCCCCTCCACACCCCCTACCCTCTTCCCTCCACCCTCCCCCCTCCCTCCCCCTCCCTGCTCCCCACCTCACCCCCCTCTCAGCACCCCTCTCTCTCCCCCTCACTCTCACCCTCTCTCTCTCTCCTCCCCTCCTCCCCCACCTTTCCCCCCTCACCCACCCTCCCTCTTTTCCACCTCTCCACCCCCCTATCCCTTTTGCCCCTCTCTCTGTGTCTCTGTCTCTCTCTCTGCCTCTGCCCCTTCTCTCTCTGCCCTCACTCTCTACCCCCACCCGCTCCCCCCCCCCCCTCCCCCTCTCTAGAAGTGACTGCAAGTTGGGGGCTATGCATCAGTAGATAGGGTGGTTATGGGTTAAAAGGAGCAAATTAATAATATTAATATAATATCAAGGGGGTAATTAGCGTGAGTGCGGGGGGGGGGGGATAGTTAGTGTGTGTGACGCTGCGTGCCGCCTCCCCCCCCCCTACAACCGCACGTTGGTCTAGTAATAAATATAATTAATATAATTAATGCCAATGAATTAATTACTATGAGGTTTAGACTTTAATTAGGGATGAGTATACATGTTTTGAAGGCAGTGCAGAGAAGGTTCTCTGGATTGACTCTTGGAATGAACCATTGTCTTATGAGGAAAGAGTGATTAGCTGCAGTGTTCCTGAAGTTTAGAAAAATGTGTGCTGATTTTTTTTAACCCAGGAGGTTCTGCTCAGGAAAGCAAAAAAAAGATGCTGGAAATCTGAAATAGATGTAATAGATCTTAAATTAAGTCAGGGAATGCAGTAATTATGGAGTTACAAGTATCTATGGATGCTGGAATCTTGAGCAAAAACACAAAGTGCTGAAGTAACTCAGTGGTCCCGGCAGCATCTGAGGAGAGAATGGATAGGTGATGTTTCAGTCTGGTACACTTCTTCAGTTATATGTCGGGTTTGGTTGTCTAGAAGAAATAATGGAAGTAGCAAGGACAGTAAATTGGAAGGTCTCAGTCTTTCCATCCAAGATGTTCATGACCTGCTCATGTTTGTTTTTGAAGCTGATGATGGAATAGACAGTGAAGATTTGCTTAGAAATATCTGCGGGAGTGAAAAGGAATTTGTGATTTTCTTTGCATTCCAGGAATTTAATGGGGCCTGGACCATCAAAGTTTTAAATGGTATGGGTGAGCAGATCAGTAGCTGCTGAAACGTACTGGTGAGTTGAACTGTTGTGATTTTTAAATTGCAGGTTTGGTACATTGGGAGAGAAGCTTTTCCGGATGTGAATACAGAAATAAATTGAAATGGTGCCCAGGGACTGGGAAGATGGACCTCCATCAAAGCAACCATCTTCCTTTATGCAAGATATGACATCACACCATTGGCGGCCGGTCACTCGCTTGACTTTTGGAATTTAATTCCTTGATCAAAGCTGTGATGAGGTCTGGTGATAGGTGGTCTGAGACAAACACCATCTGGCATCAGTAAGCAGAATATTGGAAAGTAAGTGTCCTTTATTAAGTTTTCAATGACACCTTCCATTGCTGTACTAAATTTAAAGAATAAACTGATTGAACAGCATTTAGTAAGATTATAATTGTCCTGCCATTTTAAGGATTGGACATACTTGTGATTTTTTTCACATTGTTGTGTAGATACCAGTAGTACAACGATAATGTAATGTCATGGCTAGAAGAATAGATAGTTTTGCAGTGCAAATATTTAGTACCACATCTGCAATGTTGTCTGATCCTATTGCCTTTGCTGTATTCAATGCTCTCAGGTGTTTTTTGATATCCCGTGGAGTGAATCTAATTTGCCACACTGGCTTCTCTCCTGGCAGGGATCTAAAAAGGAAGCTTACAAAGATTATCCACTATTTTGGTGAAATTATTTGCAGAAGTTTTTACCTTTTTATTCACACGCTGGACTCATTAGTATTGTAGAGGGCATAGATTTTGACCCTCTTTGTGCATGTGGAATCATGTCTCATAAATTTAATAGAGTTTTATAAGGAGGAAACAAAGAGGATTGATGAGGGCAAGGTGGTAGGTGTTTTCTATGGAGTCATTAGGAAGGTAGTCGTGGGTTATTGTTCAAATTGGAGGCCAGTGACCAGTGGTATGTCACAGGAAGTAGTGAAAGATCGCCTGTAGTTTGTCATATAGAGAGAATGGAATACTTTATTGTCACATGTGACAAGACGCAGTGAAATGCTTTGCTTGCATACCCCATATGCAAATAGCTGTTATCTATGTCGCTGACCTAAGTTACAAGGTACGCCAGCTCCACCTTCTCTCCCCCTCTCCCCCTCTCAACCCCCTCCCCCCTAGCAGTTCCCCCAGGCTAGGTCCTCTATTGTCCATTGTTCTCCCCCTCCCTCATGGCAATCCCCCCATGCCGGGTCCTTATTGTTCTTCCCCTTCCCACACCGCCCACTTCAGACCCCCATGCTCTCATCACTATATTAATGATTTGGATGAAAATGTAGTTAACACGATGAGTAAGTTTGCAGATAATATGAACATTGGTGGTATAGTGGACAGTGGTCAACTTAAAAAGAGGGTAAAGGAATGAAAGATGGAATTTAACTCAAATAAAATGCAGAGTAATGCATTTGGGGAGATTAAACCAGGGCAGGATATACACAGTAAATGCCAAGACCCTGGGGAATATTGCAAAACAGAGAGGTGTACAAGTGCAAAGTTCCCCAAAAATGACAACAAAGGAAGACAGGGTGACGAAGAAGGCCTACGGCATGCTTGCCCTCATCGGTTATGGCATTGAGTACTGGAATTGTCATGTTACAGTTGTACGAAATGTTGGTTACATCGAACTTGGAATTTTGTGAGTAGTTCTAGAGAGGGTGTAGAAAAATATTTACAAAGATATTGCCAGAGTTGGAGGGCTTGAGTTATAGGGAAAAAAACTGATGAATGGGAACTGTTTTCCTTTGAGCAAAGAAAACCAAGTGGTGACCGTATACAGGTTTCTAAAATGATGATGGTATTAGAGTAGGGTACCATGGATTAGACAGGGTAATAGTCATGATGCTCAGATAGGGGATTTTGAAACTACAGAGCACTGGTTTGAGATGAGAGGTGAAATATTTAAAGTGGATATGAGGAAAGTGGTAGAGGGGTTTATAATTACAACATCTATCTAACTAAAAGTTTTTTCTTGACCACTTCCTGTCTGCGCTGTATATTGATTTTAGAAAAAATGCTACCCTATATCGCTATGATTTTCAGCCATCTTACTCACAGTCCTCCTCCGCTGAGGCAGCCGTGAGGAGTTTTCCGATCGATGAAAAATAAATAAATTATGATTGTTTAAAAAATCTTGAAATCAGCTGATTGGTCCTCTCGCCTGTCAATCACCATGATGAAGGTAACGCACCTTCCGGGGGGGGGGGGGCAGGACTATAAAACCCTGGATGCCTGGACGTGAATCAGTCATGCTGGAAGATAGCAAGGGAGAGGCCTCAACTGTCATTCTAAGCTGTGAATCAACTGAACTGTGAGTCTGCAATGTACTTGCAATAAATGATGTGTTAGCCCTTAATGACAATGCAATGAGTTGTTCGGCCTGCCCTGCCTGTGCTTGAAACTGCAATGCAAAATTGGAAATTAAATGAGAAGGCAATGAGTTGTTTAGACTGCCCTGCCGGTGCTTTAAACTGCAATGCAAAATTGGAAATGAAGTGACAATGCAATTAGCCTGCACTCTGCTTGAAATGCTATGAAATTGAACATGGTGTCCTGCACACTGCTTGAAATGCTATGAAATGGAATTTGGTGGCCTGCACTCTGCTTTAAATGCTATGAAATTGAATTTGGTGGCCTGCACTCTGCTTGAAATGCTATGAAATTAAATTTGGTGATGCGCACTCTGCTTGAAATGCTATGAAATTGAATTTGGTGACCTGCACTCTGCTTGAAATGCTATGAAATTGAATTTGGTGGCCTGCACTCTACTTTAAATGCTATGAAATTGAATTTGGTGACCTGCACTCTGCTTGAAATGCTATGAAATTGAATTTGGTGTCCTGCACTCTGCCTGAAATGCTATGAAATTGAATTTGGTGACCTGCACTCTGCTTGAAATGCTATGAAATTGAATTTGGTGCCCTGCACTCTGCTTGAAATGCTATGAAATTGAATTTAGTGACACGCACTCTGCTTGAAATGCCATAAAATTGAATTGGGTGGCCTGCACTCTACTTTAAATGCTATGAAATTGAATTTGGTGGCTTGCACTCTGCTTGAAATGCTATGAAATTGAATTTGGTGCCCTGCACTCTGCTTGAAATGCTATGAAATTGAATTTGGTGGTCTGCACTCTGCTTGAAATGCTGTGAAATTGAATTTGGTGGCCCACACTCTGCTTGAAATGCTGTGAAATTGAATTTGGTGGCCTGCACTCTGCTTGAAATGCTATGAAATTAAATCCAGCCGTGAGTCAATCAACTGCCAGCCCAACAGCCATGTTAGTCAACTACCGACCCACCAGCGATGAGTGAGTGAGTGAACTGCCAGCCCACCAGCCGTGAGTCAGTGAGTGAATTGCCAGCTCACCTTTGGCCTATCTGAAAGCACTCATTTTGGCCCACAAGGACCCTATTATCTCAGAAACTAGCCCCTTTTGCCGAAAATGCCGTATTAGGCCAGGAGGAGCATTTTGGCCCAAAAGGTCCGTGCCAGGTCAGGAAAAGTCCAAAAAGTGCCTTTCACTGCGATTTCACTAAGATTTTTTGTTATAGTCCCTTTGGCCCATCAGGCAAGTACTAGCCCAGGAGGAGTCCCTTCAGCCCATCTGTAAGTATTCCCCCTGTAAGTATTAAACCTCACCCCAGTATTTTTTCTCCCTCCTTCATTGGCTCCCTGTGAGATCCAGATCAGGATAGACTTTCCTCCTTCATTGCTATGCTCTATAGAAAAAGATGAAGATTTTCTAAAATTGATTCTCCACCCTTTCCCCCTTCTCTCTCACAGTCCCTCACCTGTTTTGGGCAGAATTTCTGGCAGTTTCTGAGCTGCCAGCCCACCAGCCCTGAGTGACGGATCAGCCAGCCCACCAGCCCTGAGTAACTGTGCTGCCAGCCCACCAGCCCACCAGCCCTGAGTGACTGAGCTGCCAGCCCACCTGCCCTGAGTGACTGAGCTGCCAGCCCACCTGCCCTGAGTGACTGAGCTGCCAGCCCACCAGCCCTGAGTGACTGAGCTGCCAGCCCACCAGCCCCGAGTAACTGAGCTGCCTTCCTACGAGGCCTGAGTGACTGAGCCGCCAGCCCACCAGGCCTGAGTGACTGAGCTGCCAGCCCAAGAATCCATTCGGCCCACAATATTCATACTAGCTCTCTGTAAGCCAGTCACTTCGTCTCACAACACCCATATTAGCGCTCCGGAAAGCCCCCCACTGGCCACCAATATTGGAATTGGTGGAGTGGTGGAATATTGCGTTGGGAGACCAGCCCTCCTGTGTGAACATGGGACCCAATGGGTCCCACTTATTCGAGTACAAAATAAAGAGATACATGGGTAGGAAAGGTTATAGGGATAAGGTTAATCATAGCCAAATGTGGTTAGTTATGACATGCAACCTGTTGGCATATATGAACTGAACTGGTGGAGCTGTTTTCAAACGGTATACTTCTATAAATACATTAACCTATATACCTCTCCTTCCTATTAGCTATATAATGTCCACCATCATTCATGCCTACACATGGTTAAATTGTCGATCATTGATATTTCTTATTGATGTGCTATGGCGTAGCTTGTGTATTACATGCCATATTTGTTTTTTTGCATGCATTCGATGCATCTTCATCAGGTTAGCCCCTCACGTTTTTAAAAACCTAAAGATATTCACTTCTCACTGAATCAGTTTTAATCCTTTGGCTTGTTTATAACAGTAGATCGAGGCATATGCTGGGCCAAGAGTTTGTATATTGTATATATCTACTGTTTGATGACTGGACTTTGTTTCCTTAGGATGATGTTGCGATCAACCTTATGAACTGCATAGATGGCATGAACTGCATAGATAGATCAGTAAGGTTAAGAACAGGCCAACATTTAAGCAGCATCTGTGGAAAGTGAAACAGAATTAATGTTTCAGGTTCAGGACCTTTCCTGATGAACAAATAAGTTTTCAGTTACTGCGAGGGTGAGGTGGGTGTCGGATGTATTGAATAAAATACATATGTCTGATAAACTGAGACTGAATGGGTTAATGTGGTAGCTGGAAGCAGAGTATCGTTTTCTGTCTATGTCATATGTTGCTAATATCAGTGTTATGGCATATGCCCAGCAGACCGCACTCTCTCCATTACTATATGGTCATGCAGCTCTCATTCAAGCTGAGCTTGCTGATTTGCAAATCCAGATTTCAGTTTTAATGGTTCATGAAAACAATGTTAAAATAGTGTAAAACAGCAGTCTACTCCATTCTCCAATAGATTAGTGACACTGCTGAGCTGCAGCCCAGAGATATCACAGTGCGATATCTTTTAAACCTATGGTTCCTCGAGCAATCCACGACTTCAAGCAGTGTGGCAGTTTTGAGACAGATAGGCGCATACTTATTAGGAGCAGGAGTAGGACGCTTGTACCTGTCAAATCCGCTCAACTATTCAATAGATCTTTGCTAATTTAATTACAACCCAAACTCCACATTCCCACTTCTCCTTGATAATTTATCATCTTCTTCACCTGAACCTTAATCTACCCCGGCCTTAGCTACATTCAGAAGACTGCTCCCTACAACTCTTGAGGGAGAGACTGATTTGGATTTCCCAAAAATCTAATAAAATCAAATATAGTGAGATTCATAACTTTATATATAAGGCATGCCAGGTAATTGACAGCCCATCAAATATAACTTGGAGAGACTAGATGACCAGACAAAATGTGTAGGAAAGAACTGCAGATGCTGGTTTACACTGAAGATGGACACAAAATGCTGGAGTAACTCAGTGGAACCAGCAGCATCTCTGGATAGAAGGAATTGGTGGAATGTGACCCTTCTTCAGACAGAGCCAGGGGAGAGGGAGACACAGAGATAATGACTTCCTTCTGTCTATCTTCAATCCTTAGGTACGCTGATGATACCACTGTTATCAGTAAGTTCAAAAACAATGTACAGGAAAGAGACTGAACTTTGTGCCATGGTGTCCACTGTGCCATGGTGTTTTGTTCTTGACTGGCTGAACCTGCAGAAAGTGATCAATGCAGCTTAGTGTCACTTCCTTCCATCATCGATCCATCTTCATGGTGCATTGCATCTGGAAGTCTGAATGTACCGTCAAGGATGCCTGCCTCTCGTCATTCTCTTTTCTCACTTCTAACTTCTGAGAAGAGATACAGGAAGTTAAAAGCCTGTAGGTATCATAGTGCCTGCTGATCCCTCTGTTGACCACTGAGGGTGGCATAGAATGAGTTGTCTTTTGTTTAATTATGTTTTCACCCGTGAGCCATTATCATTTGTGTTATTATTTGAGTCTCCGATCTAAATGCTGATGTTTGTCTCTGTCTTTGCTCAGTTTTGGATTTTCTCATGCTTAGCCTTGTACTCTTGTAGTTCAGAATTCTAGTAAAAGCCTTTGTGAGTTTAACTTGCTCCTGGCTCCTGTGTCTTATCTGTCCTTGGGTCCACTCATCTCTCGGTAATGTTACAGGAGGTCCAATCTTAAGGACAGCTTCTTCCCCATTGCTTTCAGACTCCTGAGCCCTTTACCTCTTTTACACCCACTGCCACATACTCCAATCTTAATTCTACCTCATTCAATATTGCATCTTTTTAAATAAAAATTCAGATTGCGTTAAAACCTTAGTATCGTTGTGCTGTTTCGTATTAATTACTTTATTTATTGGTGTATCTGCCATTACCCTATACCGTTTACTGTTTACTCTGTGAATTCATGCAAACAAGGAATTTCATTGAATACAAGTGTATATGACTATAAACTATTCAGTCTGAAGAAGGGTCTCGACCCGAAACGTCATCCATTCCTTCTCTCCAGAGACGCTGCCTGTCCCGCTGAGTTACTCCAGCATTTTGTGTCCATCTGACTATGAACTAACCTGAATTTGCTGAAATGTCAGTGACTCCTGTAATATTAGATCATCCTAAAAATCTACTCTATCATAAGGTACACTTAGCAATGTAAGTGTCTTTTGAACTATCATTCTGTCAATATACACACATTTAAGTTGATTAAATCCCCTTGGCCAAAGATGGTCTGGGACAAATTGCTGGTGATATTTATTCCTAAGAAAATTAAGTTTTCAACCATCTCTACTTTGGTGCCCGTAATGTATGTCTCCAGAGGCTGGTTATGGAACACACATGTGTATACTGCTTCGCTTCCTGATGTCAATCATAATCTCCTTTGACTTGCTGACATTGAAGGTAGAGTTTGTTGTCTTGGCACGAGGTTGCAATGCTCTTAATCTCATTTCTGTACTTTCTGTATTTGGCTGCATAATCATAAATGTACAAATAATATAGAATGGGGGCTGAAAACACATCCTTGTGTGACACCAGCATTGAGGGTTATTGTAGAGGATGATTTGTCACCTTTCCTCACTAATTGTTGTCTTTTGGTCAGAAAGTCGAGGATCCAGTTGCAGAGGGGAGTGCTGACTCAAACTCCACGAGTTTGCATGAGATGCTGCCTGTCCCGCTGGTTAGGATAATGGTATTAAAAGCAGAGCCCCGTTCAAGTAGTCCATGAACAGGAGTCTGACCTAGGTGTCCTTCTTATCCAGTTAATCCAGGGATGAGTGCAGGATGAGGGAGATGGCATCAGCCATGGACCTGTTGTGGTGGTAGGTGAACTGCAGTGGATTAAGATTACTTGGTAGGTGGATTAATGTGTTCCATAACCAGCATCTCAATGCACTTTATGATGGTGGATGTCAAGGCAACTGGGCAGTAGTCATTAAGACATGATATCTTGCTTTTCTTAGTACTTAGAAATACATGATAAAAGAAGGCAAAGTCAGCATGGTTTTGTGAAGGGGAGATCTTGCCTGACAAATCTATTGGAATTCTTTGGGGAAGTAAGTTGCAGAAGAGAGAAAGGAGAGTCCGTGGATGTTGTTTATTTGGATTTTCAGATGGCCTTTGATAAGGTGCCGCACGTGAGGCCACTAAACAAGATGAGAACCCGTAGTATTAGAGGGAAGTTACTAGCATAGATAGAAGCTTGACTGAATGTCAGAAGGCAAAGAGTGGGCATGAAGTGGCTTTCTCCGTTTGGCTGCCAGTGACTGGTGGTGTTCCACAGTGACCGTGGTTGGATCTGCTGCTGTTCACGTTGTATATTAATGATTTGGATGATGGAATTGATGGCTTTGTGTCCAAGTTTGCAGATGATATGAAGACAGGTGGAGGGGCAGGTCGTGGAGAGGAAGCAGGCAGTCTGCAGAAGAACAGACAGGTTGGCAGAGCGGGCAAAAAAGTGGCAGATAGAATAAAGCGCAGCAAATTGGGTGGTCATGCACTTTAATAGTAGGAAGAAAGGCATAAACTATATTCTCAATGGGGAGAGGATTCAGTAATTAGAGATGCAAAGGGACTTGGGAGTGCTGCTGCAGGATTACCAAAAGGTTAATTTGATGGTCAGACTGCATTTGATATGATATGAACAGTTATGGGGCCCATACTGTATCTGTGAAGTTATGTCCTGGCATTGGAGAAGGTCCAGAGGAGATTTACGAAAATTATCCCAGAAATGATTGGGTTAATGTATGATGAGCATTTAATGGCTCTGGGCCTATCCTCGCTGGTGTTTAAAAGGATGAGGGGGATCTCATTGAAAGTTACCGAATAATGAAAGGCCTGGATGGAGTGGATGTGGAGAGGATGTTTCCACTAGTGGGAGAGTCTAGAACCAGAAGGAACAGCTTCAGAATAAAAGGATGTGCCATTTGAAAGGAGATAAGGAGGAATTTCTTTAGCCAGAGGATTGTGAACCTCTGGAATTCATTGCCACAGATGGCTGTGGAGTCCAACTCATTGGACATTTTTTAAAGTGGAGATTGACAGGTTCTAGATTAGTAAGAGTGTCAAAAGTTATAAGGGAAAAGGCAGGGAAATGGGGTTGAGAGGCAAAGATAGATAGGCCATGAATGAATGACAGAGTAGACATGATTGGCCAAATGGCCTAATTCTGCTCCTATATGACATGATCTGCAAAATCTGGTTTCCCTCAAACTTGCGCTGAAACAAATGTAATAAACCTTTTATAATAGCTTAAAAATGTAATAATAGCTTTTTCATGCATGGCTATTGTAGATTAACCCAACCTCAATCTGGTCGAACAGATTAAAAGCAACAACTATGAAGGTCATGAGTAAATTTAAGGGCATGTAGATTTGCTTTGGTGATGGCTGAATTCAATCAGCAATCAGCTGCGGTTACACTGGGACACAAAGTGCTTGAGTAACTCAGCAGGTCAGACAGCACCGCTAGAGAAATTGGATAGGTGACGTTTCGGGACGGGACCCTTCTTCAGACTCAATTTACATTGATTAAGAGCAAATGACTAAGGACCTTTCTTAAAGCAAACTTCAGACAGCAGAGAAAAACTCCTAACAAAGGAGAGAGTGTTGGATTTACTTTGGATTGTAAACCTTCAACAGAGGAAAATCGTTTAGTGCTGAAAACACCTCATAAATTGGGGAGTGAATCTTAAATTTATTTCTTTGGTGCCAACTCGCATCTTCATCAAGCAAACATTGTCAAGCCTGAGCTTTTGTTCTTTGACAAGCTGGGTACTTGCAACCTTCATTGTGCTACAGAAAAAGAATAATAATGTTATAAAATAAAAGGCTCCCTGGAGAACACAATCACAAGAACTGCTGGCTGAGGTTTATAATGATTGAATTAAATGGGTTGAAAAAAACATTTGCAAGCCTACCAAATGACTTAATTCACTCTAACCAGCGTGAATTCCAGGATTAATTGCCTTGTCAGTGTTAGGTGGATTAGCATGGAGAATTTCCTCCAAATGAGCAACAGAGAAAACACTGTGGACTGATTGAGGAACATGAACATAGCTGTATACCTGATTTTGCTGCCATATTCCCTTGAGCTAAGGATATTATAATCCATATGCTGCCATAACTTTTAGGTTTGCATGACTTTTGTCATCTCAGCTGAAATAAATACTGATCCTGCCAGCTGACAATGGTAGTGAACCACATAAGCAATCAGACAAAATATAATGACAATAACATGTTATGTACTGCACAGCTTGTGAAGAAAACACATACGTTGTACTTCACACGATGCCTTAGGGCTTCTTTCAAACAATGAATTAAAAAAACTAGAACATTTGTTTCACCTCCAAAAATACTGTAATTGCAGCAATATAACTGCCTCTGTACTGCATTAATAACAATTTCCATTACATAATACAGTCTGCAAACCTATTTGATTAATAAGATTCTAGCTCAGAGATAAGATTGTTGCCACCTGAGAAAATATACCTTTGTTCAGGGACTTTACTTTTAATCGGATTTCTATTGTACATTAATTTGACAATTGTACTTATGTAAAGTATATCTGATCTGTTTGGATAACAGGTACAAAGCTTTCACTGTACCTCAGTTAAAATGATAATAATAATAAATCAAAATCTAAACGTAAACCTAATTGCACCTCTTCAAATCTTTCAGACTACTGACTCATGTTATGGGATCATTCATATTCAAAGCATTTTTTAAATTGCAGAGTGAACTTTATAAAATCGTGGCATAATTGCAGACAAGGCAAACTAAGTTATGGAAAGTTAATATTTACTTTTAATAATTATGATAATTTGTAGAGATCAGATGACATGTTTGTTTCTGTGAGGTTTAAAATACATGTACGAGTTTTTATATTGCTGAAGCATTTAAAATAATCTATCTTTAACTACTTTACCTGAGTTACTAAAGATTATTTTTTCAATATCTGCCCATTTGTGGAATGCAGTTCATAGAAACATAGAAACATAGAAATTAGGTGCAGGAGTAGGCCATTCGGCCCTTCAAGCCTGCACCGCCATTCAATATGATCATGGCTGATCGTCCAACTCAGTATCCCGTACCTGCCTTCTCTCCATACCCTCTGATCCCTTTAGCCACAAGGGCCACATCTAACTCCCTCTTAAATATAGCCAATGAACTGGCCTCAACTACCCTCCGTGGCAGAGAGTTCCAGAGATTCACCACTCTCTGTGTGAAAAAAGTTTTTCTCATCTCGGTTTTAAAGGATTTCCCCCTTATCCTTAAGCTGTGACCCCTTGTCCTGGACTTCCCCAACATCGGGAACAATCTTCCTGCATCTAGCCTGTCCAACCACTTAAGAATTTTGTAAGTTTCTATAAGATCCTCTCTCAATCTCCTAAATTCTAGAGAGTATAAACCAAGTCTATCCAGTCTTCCTTCATAAGACAGTCCTGACATCCCAGGAATCAGTCTGGTGAATGTTCTCTGCACTCCCTCTATGGCAAGAATGTTCTTCCTCAGATTAGGAGACCAAAACTGTACGCAATACTCCAGGTGTGGTCTCACCAAGACCTGTACAATTGCAGTAGAACCTCCCTGCTCCTATACTCAAATCCTTTTGCTATGAATGTTAACTTACCATTCGCTTTCTTCACTGCCTGCTGCATCTGCATACCTACTTTCAATGACTGGTGTACCATGACACCCAGGTCTCGTTGCATCTCCCCTTTTCCTAATCGGCCACCATTCAGGTATTAGTCTACTTTCCTGTTTTTGCCACCAAAGTGGATAACCTCACATTTATCCACATTATACTGCATCTGCCATGCATTTGCCCACTCACCCAGCCTATCCAAGTCATCTTGCAGCCTCCTAGCATCCTCCTCACAGCTAACACTGCCCCCCAGCTTCGTGTCATCCGCTAACTTGGAGATGTTGCATTCAATTTCCTCGTCCAAATCATCAATATATATTGTAAATAGTTGGGGTCACAGCACTGAGCCTTGCGGTACTCCACTAGTCACTGCCTGCCATTCTGAAAAGGACCCGTTTACTCCTACTCTTTGCTTCCTGTCTGCCAGCCAGTTCTCTATCCACATCAATACTGAACCCCCAATACCGGGTGCTTTAAGTTTGTATACTAATCTCTTATGTGGGACCTTGTCGAAAGCCTTCTGGAAGTCTAGATACACCACATCCACTGGTTCTCCCCTATCCACGCTACTAGTTACATCCTCGAAAAATTCTATAAGATTCGTCAGACATGATTTACCTTTCATAAATCCATGCTGACTTTGTCCAATGATTTCACCACTTTCCAAATGTGCTGCTATCCCATCTTTAATAACTGACTCTAGCAGTTTCCCCACTACCGATGTTAGACTAACTGGTCTGTAATTCCCCGTTTTCTCTCTCCCTCCCTTCTTAAAAAGTGGGGTTACGTTTGCTACCCGCCAATCCTCAGGAACTACTCCAGAATCTAAAGAGTTTTGAAAGATTATTACTAATGCATCCACTATTTCTGGAGCTACTTCCTTAAGTACTCTGGGATGCAGCCTATCTGGCCCTGGGGATTTATCGGCTTTTAATCCATTCGATTTACCCAACACCACTTCCCGACTAACCTGGATTTCACTCAATTCCTCCAACTCCTTTGACCCGCGGTCCCCTGCTATTTCCGGCAGATTATTTATGTCTTCCTTAGTGAAGACGGAACCAAAGTTGTTATTCAATTGGTCCGCCATATCCTTGTTCCCCATGATCAACTCACCTGTTTCTGACTGCAAGGGACCTACATTTGTTTTAACTAATCTCTTTCTTTTCATATATCTATAAAAACTTTTGCAGTCAGTTTTTATGTTCCCTGCCAGTTTTCTTTCATAATCTATTTTTCCTTTCCTAATTAAGCCCTTTGTCCTCCTCTGCTGGTCTCTGAATTTCTCCCAGTCCTCTGGTATGCTGTTTTTTCTGGCTAATTTGTACGCATCATCCTTCGCTTTGGTACTATCCCTGATTTCCCTTGTTATCCACGGATGCACTACCTTCCCTGATTTATTATTTTGCCAAACTGGGATGAACAATTTTTGTAGTTCATCCATGCAGTCTTTAAATGTCTTCCATTGCATATCCACCGTCAACCCTTTTAGAATTAATTGCCAGTCAATCTTGGCCAATTCACATCTCATACCCTCAAAGTTACCTTTCTTTAAGTTCAGAACCATTGTTTCTGAATTAACAATGTCACTCTCCATCCTAATGAAGAACTCAACCATATTATGGTCACTCTTGCCCAAGGGGGCACATACAACAAGACTGCTAACTAACCCTTCCTCATTACTCAATACCCAGTCTAAAATAGCCTGCTCTCTCGTTGGTTCCTCTACATGTTGATTTAGATAACTATCCCGCATACATTCCAAGAAATCCTCTTCCTCAGCACCCCTGCCAATTTGATTCACCCAATCTATATGTTGATTGAAGTCACCCATTATAACTGTTTTGCCTTTGTCGCACGCATTTCTAATTTCCTGTTTGATACCATCTCCAACTTCACTACTACTGTTAGATGGCCTGTACACAACACCCACCAGCGTTTTCAGCCCATTAGTGTTTCGCAGCTCTACCCATACCGATTCCACATCCTCCAAACTAATGTCCTTCCTTTCCATTGCATTAATCTCCTCTCTAACCAGCAACGCTACCCCACCTCCTTTTCCTTTCTCTCTATCCCTCCTGAATATTGAATATCCCTGGATGTTCAGCTCCAGCCTTGGTCACCCTGGAGCCATGTCTCCGTGATCCCAACTATATCATAATCATTAATGGCTATCTGCACGTTCAACTCATCCACCTTATTACGAATACTCCTTGCATTGAGACACAAAGCCTTCAGGCTTGTTTTTACAACGCTCTTACCCCTTATACAATTATGTTGAAAAGTGGCCCTTTTTGATTTTTGCCCTGGTTTTGTCTGCCTGCCACTTTTACTAATCACCTTGCTACCTATTGCTTCTACCCTTGCTGTAGAATGTAATCCTTACTACTGATGCATCTGTAAGGATTACATTTTTTGACTTCTCAAGCGCCTTCAACACAATTCAGCCCCGACTGCTAGGGGAGAAGATGGAGAAGATGAAAGTGGATCCATCACTGGTACTGTGGTGTTTGGATTACCTTTCCCTCAGACCACAGTACGTGCGCCTACAGAACAGTGTCTCGGGCACCATCTTGAGCAGCACAGGGGCTCCACAAGGAACTGTGCTGGCTCCGTTCCTGTTTACCATCTACACAGCGGTTCTCCAATATAACACCAACAGCTGCTTTTTGCAGTAGTTTTCGGATGACACAGCTGTTGTCGGCCTCATTAAAGCGGGCAATGAGGAGGAGTATAGAGACATAATAAGTAACTTTGTGGAGTGGAGTGCACACAATAACCTCCATCTTAACACCAAAAAAACCAAGGAGATAGTTGTGGACTTCAGGAGGGGGAGGAGGAGGACTCAAGCAACACCAATCACCATTAAGGGCACTGAGGTGGAGGTGGTCGCTAACCACAGGTACCTTGGTGTGCAGCTTGACAGTGAGCTGAACTGGAAGTGTCATATGGAGGCGGTGTACAGGAAGGGACAAAGCCGACTGTATTTTTTAAGGAGGCTGAGGTCATTTAACATCTGCCAACCCCTACTGTGCAGTGTCTACCATTCAGTGGTGGCCAGTGCTCTGTTTTTTGCTGTGGCCTGTTGGGGAGATGGGGCCCGCATAGCGGACAAAAACAGACTGGACAAGCTAATCAGGAAGGCCGGCTCAATGGTCGGGGCTGAGCAACGAACGGTCCAGCAGGTGGCAGAGGCCAGAACTCTGAACAAACTGGGTTCAATAATGACCAACCCCACTCACCCACTCCATGCCCTGAAGGTGATCAAGAGCAGCACCTTCACTCAGAGGCTGATTGCACCAATGTGCAAAACTGAGAGACATAGGAAGTCCTGTTTACCAGCTGCTATAAGGTTACATAATGCGCATAAATAACTGCACTTTTTTTTAAAATTAATTGTATTTTAACTTGTATTTTAACTTGTATTTTAACTTGTTAAGTATGGAAGCCATTTGACGAAATGTGTGGTGTTATGTCTGTCTTGAAGCTGTCGTGGCACTGTAATTTCCTGTAAAGGATTATTAAAGGTATAATCACAATCACAATCACAATCACAATTACCCTCATTTTACACCCCCCTGCCTCTCTGCTCTTGTACCCATCCCCCTGCCACATTATTTTAAATCCTCCCCGACAGCACTAGCAAACACTCCCCCAAGGACATTGGTTCCATTCCTTCATTGTTCCAATCCAGGGATGTGACTGACTTTGCTATGCTGTGTAAAGGGAGTTTGAAGTCCGAGATTAGGCGGAAAAGACAACAGACCTGAGGAGTGACCAGAGAATCAGAAATAGCAGAGACAGAAGTTCAAGGCCCCAAGAATAGTCAATATGAAGGCCAGTCACATTGAAAATGAGAGCTGGTCAGATGATGCAGTCAACTGCTGTGGAGAGTTGATAAAGTATTAGTTTAGATGGGAACTTATTCATTAGGTAATTGGAACTGATTCACACCATTGATCGCCATGTTTATCCTAACATGCTTTTTGACATTAACGTGCTATGTACTGCACAGCTTGAGAAGGGAATGGACAGGCATTTAAATTTGTGATAATTGCCTGCTTCCCCTTTGAAACCCAGTAACACTTTACAAGTAAGATGGAGAGTGATTGGATTTGGGAAAGATTCATGATCATGACCCATGATGTTACTTGAATCCTAGATTGTGTGAATCTGAAGTCATAGAGAGTGGCCAGTCTACAACATTATTAATTTAGCCACAGGGGGACTCTGATAAACCAGCAGCCCCTTAAATGGCCATTCATCTGCGAGCATTGTGTAAAATTGATGTTATCCTAGTCTACCTATATTTACAGCAGACTGGTAATAAATTACAATTGAATATGCAAATGTTTGAGCCAGAGACTTAATTAGTGAGAAGTGACCAGAATTCCTAATTCTGTGGGCATCTACCTAAGGCTGAGACGTCACAGTAATCCTAATATGATGGTTGTTTGCATTAAACCCACTCTCTCCACATACTAAGGGGCAAATCATCACTAATCCATTGAGGCACAACATCCACTATCACTTCTTAACTGCCAAATCTTCATGGCTAAAAAATCTTAAGTTTAAGATAAAGTCCCACAGACCATTTTCATCAGCCATAACACCACCTTTGACCAAACACTACATTTACACTCCACCTTCCCCAATCTTGACCAAATAGGAACTCAGCCCGAGCCATATTTTTGACCATCTCTTGTTTCTGATTCAAGATTCAAGAGAGTTTATTGTCATGTGTCCCAGATAAGAAAATGAAATTCTTGCTTTGCTTCAGCACAACAGAATATAGTAGGCATAAATAAATACAGAGCAGAACAGATCAGTGTGACTATATACCAATGAATATATATACACACACATAAATAAACAGATAAAGTGCAATGGGATATTAATGATCAGAGTTTTGTTTGAGTTGTGTTTAATGGCTGTGGGGAAGCAGCTATTCCTGAACCTGGATGTTGCAGATTTCAGGCTCCTGTACCTTCTACCTGAATGCAGCGGGGAGAAGAGTGAGTGGCCAGGGTGGTGCAGGGTCTTTGATTAAGCTGGCAGCCTTTTTGAGGCAGCGACTGACTGCGATAGATCCCCTCGATGGTCGTGAGATCAGAGCCGATGATGGACTGGGCAGTGTTTACCACTTTTTGCAGCCTTTTCCGCTCCTGGGTGCTCAAGTTGCTGAACCAAGCCACGATGCAACCAGTCAGCATGCTCTCTACTGTGCACCTGTAGAAGTTTGAGAGAGTCCTCCTTGTCATACCGACTCTCCGTAATCTTCTCAGGAAGTAGAGGCGCTGATGTGCTTTCTTTCTAATTGCATCCGTGTTATCGGACCAGGAGAGATCTTCAGAGATATGCACATTCTTTTAACAATTGTTAATATTTTGCTAAGCCACAGTTATATACATTTTAAGGAGGTGGGGCAGCATTTCATTGGAGTTATTCAGTTATGACGGTGTTAAACTTTATATGTGAAAAAACATAGTTATAGTGGAATGATATTACAGATAACAAATTATATATTCCATGACTACCCATCACCTCCCCATCTCACATCATTGTCCTAATAATGTTTGCTGAAATAGCCTGACATAACCGCATTAATGTTACGGCTGAAATGCCAATCTGTAAACAAGTCGATAGTTAAAATGCACAACTGGAGTTTGATTGAAGTAGCTCTCTGTTAATTTGCATATTTAACCATTACAAGAGTGAACACAAAGGAGATATGACTATTTGGCATTTCCAAACACTTTGGGGGGAAATCCTGACAATTTGGATAACGTTTTTTTTTAATATCTTGTACAATTTGTTATTTTTTTGAAGAAGTAAAAACCACAAAGGGTCAGAGAAGAAATTAGTTGCTTAATGACAACAGATACACATTACATTCTGCTC
The DNA here is from genome assembly GCF_010909765.2 of Amblyraja radiata. NCBI lineage: Eukaryota > Metazoa > Chordata > Chondrichthyes > Rajiformes > Rajidae > Amblyraja > Amblyraja radiata. The sequence continues at coordinate 59,867,218 of NC_045961.1, forward strand.
ACTGAGTGTACATTCACATAGTTCTTAGTTCTCTTGTGGAATGCTGAAATATTAGGTTTTCATCAAGTTCCAGATATGAGACCCACAAACTGCCATGACTGTACAACCACCCAGCCCGAGAGGAATTAATTATTGTCTTCCTGCAAATATGGCAAAAAATTAATGCTTTAAGATTATCATTGTTTATTAATTAGTTAACTGCCAACTCACATAAAAATTTAAAGATTGGATTTCAGTGATTAGAGCATTTTATTCAGTCAACTTAAGCATTTTTTGCTCATTGCTATTTTTCTGTATTTTACCTGAAAGAACAATTTGAGGAAGAGACACTTCAATTATCGGGACTAGTGCATCCCACTCAGTTACAGTACATCAGGTGTCGGATTGTCTTTGCTCAATGGCTTACATGTTCTGTAAACCTCATTTCCAGCAGACCTGGCTCGAAGCACCAAATGGCCTCCTCCTGCACCTATTTTCTAGGTTTCTATTACTTTCTTGAAGAGCTATGAGCTGTAATTCATCAGGTCACATTGTATAGACCTGAGAACCTTCCTGCAGAAGAACAGATGGTCTAGGTAACCGGAAAGCCAAGATATGTCTGTGAAAGTGAAAATCACAGCCGTCCTGAACTTTCTTGTTGCCTCAGGCTCTTTCCATGTTGCTACAAGGGATATCATCTACATTCTCCAGCCTTTTCTACATAGGTATAATAATCATGCCAACAATCCTCACTCAATCTGCCATATCCAGTTTATTAACTTCATAATGACTGTCAACAGGAAGAGACAGATAACTCTGGGATTTGCATCAATGTCTGGTCACACCGACTGAATGCAAGTAAGTACTCAAAAAGTAGGGGATGATCCACATGCTCCCATCAATCAAAAGGGCTAAGCATTTAAATAATACTGGACTAAGTGGGACCTGTTGGGTCCCAGCTTCACACGGGAGGGCTGGTCCTCCAATGCAATATTCCACCTCTGCAACAATTCCAATATGGCTGGCCAGTGGGGGGTGGGGGGTGGGTGGGGGGGGGGGGGGGCTCTGGAGCGCTAGCATGTGCGTTGTGGGTCAAAGCGACTGGTTTCCAGAGGGCTAGTATGGACATTGTGGGCCGAATGGATTCTTGGGCTGGCAGCTCCGTCACTCAGGCCGGGCACCTCAGTCACTCTGACCGGGCACCTCAGTCACTCTGACCGGGCACCTCAGTCACTCTGGCCAGGCAGCTCAGTCACTCTGGCCGGGCAGCTCACTCAGGCTGTTGTGCGCTGAAGGGACTGGTTTCCAGAGGGCTAGTATGGACATTGTGGACTGAATGGATTTTTGGACTTGCAGTCATGGCTGGTGGGCTGGCAGTTCACTAAGTCATGGGTGGTGGGCTGGCACTTCAGTCACTTACAGTTGGTGGACTGGCATTTCACTTACTCATGGCTGGTGGGCTGGCAGCCCAGTCACTCACGGCTGGTGGTGGCAATTCACTCAGTCACCCCTCCTCTCTTCACCACCCACTCTGCTCCATGCAATTCCCTTCCCCCACACGCATTCAGTCCATCTCCCCCCAACCTCCCTCCCCATGCACTCTTAACGGTTCTCCGACAGCGCAACCATTCCTGCCTATTAGGTTACTATTGTGATGAAGAGCACGCAGGCATGGCAAGTGGAAAAAGGATTTATTAAAGTTTAAAATGTGAATGACTTAAAATATAACGACAATTTAAATGTTAAAGATGAGATTTATAAGTTCTTTTTTGTTGTGTCTCTTGCTGTGTTCTGGTGCTCACTGCCTCTTGATAACACTTTGCTTTTGATATAAAAAAAGAAAATTTTAATATAGAGAGATTAAGCGGTCAAATTTTAACAAATAAAATCTGAGAATTTACCTCAAAAGTCATCATGGAGTGCAGGCCACGTCCAACCTCACAGCACACCAAGCAGAGTGCAGGCAGCAAGTCCAACCTAGCAGCACTCCAAGCAGTGTGCAGGCTGCAAGTCTGACCTCACACCAAGCCAATTTCACAGCATTTCAAGCAGAGTGCACACACATACTCACACAGACACACACACCCAAAGACACTCACACACATGCAGACAGACACACACACACTCACACACACAAAGACACACCCACACAGAAATACACACAAACACAAAGACACACATACACATTCACAAACACGTACACACACTCACACAGACACACACACACTCACACAGATACTCAGACACTCACGCAGACACACACTCACAGACACACATACAGACACACAGACAGACACTCATACACGGAGACACAGTCAAACACTCACACACATACACAGACACACATACACACACACACACTCAAACACAGACACTCCCCACAGACAATTACACAGACACAGACACTCACACATACGCACATACAGACAGACGAACGCACACACATATTTTAGAAGCAATAGAGACCCTTTTTGCAAGCATTTTAGAACCAGTAGAGACACTTTCTGCAACCATTTTAGAACCAATAGCGACACTTTTTGCACCCATTTTAGAACCAATAGAGACACTTTTTGCAAGCATTTTAGAACCAATAGCCACTTTTTGCAAGCATTTTAGAACCAATAAACACTTTTTGCAAGCATTTTAGAACATACAGACACTTTTTGCAAGTATTTTAGAACCAATAGAGATGCTTTTTGCAAGCATTTTAGAACCAATAGACACTTTTTGCAACCATTTTAGAACCAATAGAGACACTTTTTGCAACTATTTTAGAATCAATAGACACTTTTTGCAACCATTTTAGAGCCAATAGAGACGCGTTTTGCAAGCATTTTAGAACCAATAGACACTTTTTGCAACCATTTTAGAACCAATAGAGACACTTTTTGCACCCAATTTAGAACCAATAGAAACACTTTTTGCAACCATTTTCGAACCAATGGACACTTTTTGCAAACATTTTGAACCAATAGACAGATTTTGCAACCATTTTAGAACCAATAGACACTTTTTGCAACCATTTTAGAACCAATAGACACTTTTTGCAAGCATTTTAGAACCAATAGAGGCACCTTTTGCAAGCATTTTAGAACCAATAGAGGCACTTTTTGCAAGCATTTTAGAACCAATAGACACTTTTTGCAACCATTTTAGAACCAATAGAGACACTTTTTGCACCCAATTTAGAACCAATAGAAACACTTTTTGCAACCATTTTCGAACCAATAGACACTTTTTGCAAGCATTTTAGAACCAATAGAGACACCTTTTGCAAGCATTTTAAAACCAATACACTTTTTGCAAGCATTTTGAACCAATAGACAGATTTTGCAACCATTTTAGAACCAATAGACACTTTTTGCAACCATTTTAGAACCAATAGACACTTTTTGCAAGCATTTTAGAACCAATAGAGGCACTTTTGCAAGCATTTTAGAACCAATAGAGGCACTTTTGCAAGCATTTTAGAACCAATAGAGGCACTTTTTGCAAGCATTTTATAACCAATAGAGGCACTTTTTGCAAGCATTTTAGAACCGATAGAGACACTTTGCAAACATTTTAGAACCAATAGAGGCTCTTTTTGCAATCATTTTAGAACCAATAGAGGCACTTTTTGCAAGCATTTTAGAACCAATAGAGACACTTTTTGCAAGCATTTTAGAACCAATAGACACTTTTTGCAAGCCTTTTAGAATCAATAGACACTTTCTGCAGGCCTTTTAGAACTAATAGACACTTTTTGCAACCATTGTAGAACCAAAAAATACACTTTTTGCAACCATTTTAGAAACAATAGACACTTTTTGCAACCATTTTAGAACCACATTAAGGGCACTCACAGTTGAGTAGACATGTGTTCAGTGTTATTCACAGCTCAGAGAGACGTGACCCTCTGTCTTCCTCCATCTTGCAGAGACTGAGTGAGGCACACTACTTTCGGGTTTTATAGTCCCTCCCCCTCCCACCAGCAGGGGCAGCAGAGAGAATGGCAAATGTTTTTAAAACATTAATATCTCTCTGATTTTTCATCAATGGGAAAAATCCTCTGGTCCCGGAAGGTGGAGTGGGGCTCTGAGCGAGGTGGCCAAAAATGTCAGCCGTAGGTGGCAGCGTTCTCTTGGAAATCACACCACAGTGAGCCAAAAGCGGTCAAGATCAGACTTTTAGTAATATAAATGTTCAAGCTTGGCTGGTCTCCACAGGCCATGCTCCCCTTACAGTTGCTTTGCACCATTTTATTTTATGGTAAGCAGTGAGTCATTTATTACTGAAAGAAAACTCCGTATTCAGTATTAACTTTAATGTCATTTCACTGAGTACTTACATACACAGAAGAAACGAAAAATTGTTTCTCAATCAGTTCCTGTCAAATTAAGCAGTTAATAAAAGCAGAATAAATACATACAACTTTAAAACTAACATATCTAAAATAGACCTAAAAATTGAAATAAAAACAGACATTCAGACCGAACAGTGGCTTTGCCTTGACAGGCTGTCAATGTATGGGCGAGGTTAGATGTATGCGTATGATGTATGGGGAGGGGACACAGACCGCTAACGTTTTATTGCCTGTAGGAAGAAGCTGTGTAGCATCCTGCTGGTTCTGCAGCTGATGCTCCTGTACCTCTTCCCAGATGGCAGAATGGAGAAGATGTGGTGTGATGGGTGATAAGGGTCCTTAATAATGGAAATGGCTCTGCGGATGCTGCGCTTCTGATAGATCTCCAACAGGAAAGGGAGTGGAGCACCAATGATCCTACTGGCTCTCTTCACTATCCTGTTAAGTTGTCTTTGTTCATAAGCCTTGCAGCTCCCAAACCAGGAAGTGATGCCATAGATCAGTATACTCTCGATGGTGCCCCTGTAGAAGGTCGTTAGGTGAACAGTAGGGAGACCTGCTTTTCTTAGTCTCCGGAGGGGGTGGAGCCGCTGCTGTGCTATTTTGATGACTGCTGTAGTGTTGGTCGTTGAGGTCAGGTCGTCCGCCAGGTAAAGTCCCAAGAACTTCACACTGCTGACCCTCTCCACAGCAGCACCATCAATATGCAGCGGTGTGTGATGGTGTTTTCCAGCCCTCCTGAAATCGATCACCATCTCCTTTGTCTTTTCCACGTTGAGGGTGAGATTGTGAGATCTGCACCACTCTGTAAGCAGCTCCACCTCCATCTTGTATGCCGACTCATTGTTGTCACTGATGAGACCCATCACTGTTGTGTCATCAGCGAACTTATTGATATAATTATTGCTGAGTCTTTCAGTACAGTCATGAGTAAGCAGATTGAACAGCAGGAGGCTTAGGACACAGCCTTGGGGTGAGCCAGTGCTCACTGCGATGGTTCCTGATGTCCGGCTGCCCACCCTGACTGTCTGCTGCCATTGTCAGCTCTGTCATAGCATCCTTCACGTCCAAGCTCGGTGGTACATAAACGGCTGTTATGAAGACTGCCGTCAGCTCCCTCGGTAAGTAGAAGGGTCGGCATTTCAGTCATTAGCTCTACGTGGGGTGAGCAGTAAGTGGAAACCACCACGGCATCCCGACACCACGACCTGTTGACGTACACAGCCAGGCCGCCTCCCCTTGACTTACCGGCCAACGAAGCTACTCTGTCAGCTCTGTGCAGCATTAGCCCCTCCAGCTGGATCGCAGCGTCAGTGATGTTCTGGTTCAGCCAGGTCTCCGTGAGAACGTAGACACAGCAGTTCCTCACGCTATGTTGAGAAACTCTCGTGGGAGCGGACATTTGCCAACATGAATGTAGGCACTACTGGTTTGTGTGGATTAGCGATTAGCCAAGCGTAGACTCCTCCGCGCTTCCCCCACTTCCGCATCCTGTTACACCGCTTACGATGATTCCTCACCAGTGTTGCTCCAGGTGCAGCCGCGACTTTCCTTGGGCCTATACGGCGCAGAAGTCCAAGCTCGCCCAATACGCTCAGTAAGTGTTTGTCGTAACAAGAAACTTTGTTGTGAGTGTAATAAATACAAAGCATAAGATACCGAATCTTGTAAGTGTATACCACCAGACTCAGGAACAGCTCCTTCTCCTCTGTTATCTGGCTTCTGAACAATCCTTCCATAGGTTAAGGTACAGTCTGGTTCACCTCTACCGCTTTTCAAACTTTTTCTATGAAACGGATGCACTAAAAGCTAAGAAGTATATTTTACTTTGCTTAATCTACTGTATTGTGTTTGACATTGTTGTGTTTATGTATAGAATTTCTGATCTGTTTTGGATCAGCAAACTAATCTTTTCACTGTACCACGACACTTTTGACAATGATAAACCTGAACCTAAACTAATAATAGTGACTCAAAATAAGTACTTTATGCTTTGTATCCAGGTACAGACAGTGATAATTCTAACTCTGACAATATATCCATTGGCGTTGGCAACATATCGGATGGCAATGGTGGAGAACCAGAATTATCACATTACTTTCATCTCCAGCTGCATCACCAGGACGGCTTCTGAGTAGCTTGGCATCCATTCTCTGCCCATTTTTCAACAGATTGTTCTTCCAGCAGCCTTCCAGTGAAATAAACCACTCAGGATTAAAAATACCCTTAAAGAAAGGCAATTTTACTTTACATTTTTTTTCTGGCTGATTGATTAAAAACTACGCAAAATTGATCCTTCTTTTTTCTTGGTGAGATTATAATGATATCTGAGGGTATAACTACCTTCATTTAATTTGATTTTGGCATACCAGTAGGTATGTTTGAAAATCCTTCTTTCACTCCTTCCATGTTCAAATATACAACCTGACCGAGGAAGTTTTGAATGCTAATCAAAATATAATGATAATTTCATGTTTTTCTACTCTTGTCATATTCCTGATAAAAGAAGATGGATTAAATTGTGGTTCTCCTCGGTCTTCTCAGGCAAACACAGAAGGTTATATTTTGCATCTCCGTGAGGTTCATGCGGTAGGAAATCAACCAATGAGGTTAGGTGACCTCACAGGAATTTTTGTCCATAAAATTAATGGGCAGCAAGGTACCCATTTTATACTAATTAACAACTACTTAATGAAATTGCAGAATGCACATCATTGAAACATTTGATTGCTGACAATACAATTTCATTAACAGATCATTAATTATGTAGACAAATAGCCATTGCACCATTTTTTCTGAAGGCGAAAGATCACTGCCTCATGTAGTTGCCTTACATTGATGATATATTATTTTAATCATAGAAATTGTCAACTAAATGATCTATTCAAGAAATTCCTACATGATATACAAACAGCATGCACATGCAGTGTTAACCATTGACATCAAAGATGCAGTGATCAGATTTATGTTTGAAGAATTAGAATGCACAGGTTTTTAATTTTAGGTTATTAATTTTAATTTTTGTTTTTTTATTTTAATTTTAGATTATCTTTATATTCATTGATCCCGAGACATAAAAATATAGTTTTAGTTTGGACTAGACCAAGTGGGACCCATTGGGCCCCCTTCCCCCAACGTAATATTCCACCACTCACCTGTTCTCCCAACGCAACCCATTTCCTCAACTCACCCATTACCCCACCGCAACCGGTTCTGCCAATGCAATATTCCACTACACACCCATAGCCCCCAACTGCGCAGGCATGGCTCATTTGCCCTCATCCCCCAACAATCCTTCTCCCTCCTCGTCACCCTTCTTCTTCTCCCTCCTCTACATGCTAGTCCACTCCTCACCTCTCCCCTATCGCACTCCCCCACTAAACACATGTTTAAATAACATTTCTCCTCATCCCCTCCCCCACTCCCTCCCTATCCTTACAACAATGTAACAAATCTCTCAATTGAATTGAATTGAATTGAATTGAATATCTTTATTGTCATTCAGACCTTACGGTCTGAACAAAATTTCGTGCCTGCAGTCATACATACAATCATACAATAATAAACAACAATAAACACAAATTAACACCACCACAGTGTATCCTCCAAGCACCTCCTCACTGTGGTGGAGGCAAAAATCTTAGGGTTACTGTCTCTTCCCTCCTCTTCTCCCTCTGCGCTGAGGCGATTCCCCACCGGGCGATGGCACAACAGTCCCGCAGCTCACCGAACCCCGCAAACGGGCCGGTTCAAACACCGCGGCCCGGGGTGGTCGAAGCTGCCGCCCTCCAGTCCAGCACACGCAGCCGCTGGCCCGCGGCTGAACCCCGGACTCAGGTCACCGCCTCAGAACGCCGTCCCAGCCACCGGAGCACCGTTCCAGCCCCGAGCCGGATCGCCCTCACGTGAGTACCATTCTCCCTCGGGCTGGGCCACTCCGACGGGAGTGCCGTTCTCCCTCGGGCTGGGCCACTCCGACGGGATTGCCGTTCTCCCTCGGGCTGGGCCACTCCGACGGGAGTGCCGTTCTCCCTCGGGCTGGGCCACTCCGACGGGAGCGCCGTTCCTCCCTCGGGCTGGGCCACTCCGACGGGCCACAGCCCCTCACGGGAAAGTCTCTCGGCCCCTCGCCAGGCCGCTCTCACGAGAGCGCAGTTCCAGCCCCGGGCTGGGCCACCCTCACGGGAGCTCAGGGCGAGTCCTGTCAGCTGCCTCCAGAGTCCCGAGGTCGCCAGCTCCGCCATTAGGCCTCAGTGTAGACGGAGGCAGAGAAGGGGGATACGACAAAAAGGTCGTATTCCCCCGAAGGGAGAGACAGCAAGCCCCGTTTCACCCCCCCCCCACATAAACACGACCTAAAAACCAAAAACGTAACTAGACAAAACGAAAAAAAAATACAACACAAAAAAGTAAAAGACAAACGGACTGCAGGCGAGGTTCCGGAATGCACTGGGTGGAACACTCCTCCCTCCTCCCTCTTCCCTCCTCCCTCCTCCCTCCTCCCTCCTCCCTCCTCCCTCCTCCCTCCTCCCTCCTCCCTCCTCCCTCCTCCCTCCTCCCTCCTCCCTCCTCCCTCCTCCCTCCTTCCTCCTCCCTCCTCCCTCCTCCCTCCTCCCTCCTCCCTCCTCCCTCCTCCCTCCCCCCTCCCTCCTCCCTCCTCCCTCCTCCCTCCTCCCTCCCCCCTCCTCCCTCCTCCCTCCTCCCTCCTCCCTCCTCCTCCTCCTCCTCCCTCCTCCCTCCTCCCTCCTCCCTCCTCCCTCCTCCCTCCTCCCTCCTCCCTCCTCCCTCCTCCCTCTCCTCCTCCTGCTCCTCCTGCTCCTCCTGCTCTTCCTCTTCCTCCTCCTCCTCCTCCCCCTCCCTCTCCTCTCCCCTCTCCCTCTCCCCTCTCCCCTCTCCCCTCTCCCCTCTCCCTCTCCCCTCTCCCCTCTCCCCTTTACCCTCTACCCTCTACCCTCTCCCCTCTCCCCCCTCCTTACAACAATGTAACAAATCTCCCATTGCACTGGGCGGAACACCGTTGACAGGTGGTTTATGTAAATGAGACCCATTGTGATGTCATATCTGCTAACGGCCAAACTGGCACTGCTGTGTTCAAGTGATTCTTTCTCAAACTTTCTCAAAATGTGAAAAACATAAAATATAACAATCTGAATGAAACTTGATACACTACACCACAAAACAATTGTAAGGTGGTGCAAAAATTGTAATGCTATCGTATACCATTTTGACACAGTTTAAGTCATGAAAAGCTGACAAACAAACACGCAAACTTAGTCAAGATGAGAGTTTTAATAATATACTAGACCAAGTGTGGCCCGCTGGGTCCCTGTCATATGGGAGGTTTGGTCCCCAATGCAACCTATTCCCCCAACGCAATATTCGACCACTCACCCATAGCCCCCAAGGGAGGCCTGGTCCCCAAACGCAACCCGTTCCCCCAATGCAATATTCAACCATTCACCCATTCCCCCAATGCAACCCATTCCCCAACGCAATATTCCACCACTCACCCATAGCCCCTCATCCTCCCTCTTTTTAATCTTAAAAAAAAATGCAAGCATTAAAAAAATGCCCCTCCCCCTCCTGTTCAGCTTGACTCTGCCATGACTCATTGTTCTATGATTGCAACATTGTTGCAAATCAGATCCCATTGTGATGTCATAGGTGTAATTGCCAGCAACTGCCACAGCACTTGAAGTTATTGGTCTCAAAGTGGGGTTTTGTAAAGCTAAAAATGTTAATAATTAGTAAAATATAACATAAATCTGGCCGAAACTTATTGAAAACACACCACAGGACAATTGTGAGTAAGGTGGTGCAAATATTTTAGAGCTATTGTGTATCGTCTTGCCGTAATTTCAGGATCACATGTCCACACATAGAAACAAACAAGTTGAAAGTTTTAGTAATATACTAGACTAATTGGGACCCGTTGGGTCCAATTCTCACATGGGAGGCCTGGTCCCCCAACGGAATATTCCACCACTCACGCATCGTCCCCAATTGCGCGGGTGCGTCTGACGGGCTCCCACTGTAACGCCCCTGATCCCCCATCACCCCACCCACTCTGCCCCTTGCCCTCTCCCCCCCCACGCACTCACTCCGTCCCCCCTCAACTCCACCCCCCCATCCACTCCTAGCGGCTCTCCGGCGGCGCAGTCATTCCCGCCCATTGGGTTCCCATTGTGATGTAGAACACGCAGATATTATTGTGTTGGTGCAGCTGATGGGCACGGCAAGTGGAAAAGGGATTTATTAAATCTTAAAATATAAATAACTTAAAATATAACAACAATTTAAATGTTAAAGAGGAGATTTATTCAGCCCATTCTTTCTTGTTGCGTCTTTTGTTGCGTTCTGCAGCAGGGGGAAGGGGCAGTTTCAGGTGGGGGCTGTCTGGGGCCGATGGAGGAGCGTGCTGCAGTCTGGGGAGGGGCATGGCTTCAGGCAGGGCTCTCGGGAGCCGGTGGGAGAGGGGGGAGCATTTTGCAGCCAGGGGAGGGGGACAGCTTCAGGCAGGGCCTGTCGGGGGCCGGAGGGGAGGGGGTGGGAGAAATGCCATGGTCTACAGCTGCCATGGCCTGCCGCTGTCACTGCCTACCACTGCCGCTGCCGCTGCCTATCGCTGTCATGGCCTATCACTGCCGCTGCCTACTGCTGCCATGGCCTATCACTGTCATGGCATTCCGCTGCCAAGGCCTACCGCTGCAGCTCCCCACCGGCTTCAGGCAAGGACCAGTGGGGAACATCCTGCAGTGGGGGATGGAGACAGCTTCAGTCGGGGACTGGTGGGGGGAGGGTGGGGGCGCGTCCTGCTGCTGGGGACAGGACGGCTTCAGGCAGGGGCTGGTGGGTGGAGCGTCATGCAGCGGGGGAGGGGGATGGCTTCAGGCGGGGGCTAGCAGGGTATGGTGGGGGTTGGGGTTGGGGGAGCATCCTGCACTCACTGCACCTCCTCTCAAACCCCCTCAACCCCCCCCCCCCCCCCACATCAACTCTTAGCGGCTCTCTGGCAGCGCAGCCATTCCCAGCCATTTGGGATCCTATTGTGACATAGAACACACAGGTACTACTGTGCAGGTGCAGGTGACGGGCGCGGCAAGTGGAAAAGGGATTTATTAAAGATTAAAATGTTAATAACTCTTAAAATGTGAATAACAATTTAAACATTAAAGATGAGATTTATTCAGTGCATTTTTCTTGTTGCGTGTCTTGTTGCGTTCTGCAGATGGGACCTCTTCGCGCTGACAGTCGATGCCGATTCTCGGAACGCACCTTCCAATCAGCGCTCCAAGCAACGACAGGTCAAATGCTTCACCGCTTAACACGTAAACCAGACTTGTATTTCAATACCCCACCAATTAGATACCAAATCTGGGAAAGGATACACGTTTGGCTCTCGTTAAGTAGCTGCAGTCTGCCAACTACGACCAAGTTTTGGGCCTCTAACCCAGGAAAGAGCCTTTAACCCAACCGAAGCAGGGCCTCTAACCCCACCCTGGTTTTATGAGTCCCTAACCCAAAGGAGCGGTAGCCCCCCCCCCCCCCCCCCCCACCATCCCGTGCTTGCTAGACTCTGTTGTATGATCTTGTTGGGACCCTTTCGCAAGCCCGCGAATGATCGGTCTGCTCCGACTAGCGAAGTGCCGAAAATCAATACGAAAACCGCACAGCGGCGCCGATTTCTGCGATCGAAACAGCTCAACACCTTTAATCACAAACTTGTGTTTGGGGGTCCGTTGCGATCACGGACGAGCCCCCAATGTAAATAGCTCATTTTAAGCTTCCCCCAGTCTAGTTTCAGTCAATAACATACTCAGTCAAGCACTTGCGCATCTAAACTTTACTTTGGAAAAATACAGTAACAGTTCCCCACTACTATACCTAACCACCCCAGGTTCAAACCTTGTATCTGCTTGGCCTAGCCCTTCTAGCCTCGTCCAAGCAGAGGCACTCCAAAAGGCCACCCAGTCCCAAACGTTCTTCCAAAAGATCGACACAGGACCTCGTGGGAGCTACCTTTTATAGGGCCCCGAACCTTGAGGGGCCGAACCATACGGGGGTGGTCTCTTTACAATCCAATAACATATATCAATTAACACAGTACATGATAGACATTTCCCTCACCCAATAATACAGTAACCAATATATTGTATTCAAACAGAGCTTCTGGAAGGAAGCAAACATAGCAACATTTGCCCAGATATTCAAGAAACCCAGACAAGGCTCAACAGTTAACCCAATCAACATCTAGCAAAGTAAATTTTTGCAACAATATTTACAATGTGTATGTCTGGTTTGCTTTCACCCAATCCATTTCATACAAAAGGGCAAGACTGCTTTATCAAAGGGAGCTGAGGGAATGCTCTGTGTTCTGTTTCACAGAGACATGCCTCACCCCCAGCTCCCCAGACTCAGCGGTCCAGCCTGGAGGGTTCTCTATCCACCGTATGGACCGTACCCTGGCATCTGGGAAAGGGAGAGGAGGGGGCGTCTGCCTCATGGTCAACTCTGCGTGGTGTTCAGACGTGGCAGTCCTGTCCAACTCCTGCTCTCCACACCTCGAACATCTGGCGGTGAAGTGCCGTCCCTTCTACCTCCCGAGAGAATTCACCTCCATTATCCTGACCGCGGTCTACATCCCACCCCAGGCAGACGTCCATCTGGCACTGGAGGAGCTGCACGCCGTGGTCAACAAACACCAGACGTCTTACCCCGAGGCATTTACCACCATTGCTGGGGACTTTTATAAGGCGAACCTCAAGAAATCACTCCCCAACTTCCACCAACATGTCTCCTGCTGCACCAGAGGACCTAACACCCTCGGCCACTGCTACAGCACCATTAAGAATGCCTATCGTTCTATCCCTCGCCCTCACTTCGGTAAGTCCGACCATACCGCGGTGCTGCTTCTTCCTGCCTACAGGCAGCAATTGAAGAGCGCACCCCCAGAAGTGAGGACAGTACAGAGCTGGTCAGGGGGGGGGGGGGGGGGGCAGAAGAACAACTCCAGGACTGTTTGGAGTCTGTAGACTGGGCAATGTTCAAGGACTCGGCAACAGACTTGAACGAATATGCCACAGTCCTTACGGACTTCATGAAGAAATGTGTGGAGGACTGCATCCCTACAAAAACCTTCTGAGTGTTTCCCAATCAGAAACCTTGGATGAACTTTGAGATCCGCAGTCTCCTGAAGTCCAGACACAGGGCATTCACCTCCAATGATACAGTGGCCTACATGAAGACCGGATACGACCTTGGTAAGGCCATCAAAAAGGCCAAAAGGGACTTCTGCTCCAAACTGGAGGACGAGACAGTCTGAAGAAGGGTTTCGGCCCGAAACGTCGCCCATTTCCTTCGCTCCATAGATGCTGCTGCACCCGCTGAGTTTCCCCAGCAATTTTGTGTACCTTGGAGGACGAGACAGATGTTCGGCAGCTGTGGCAGAGCCTGAATGCAATCACCTCCTACAAGGCGAAACCAGGAGGCAGCTCGAATGTCGGTGTAACATCACTCCCTGAGGAGCTCAATGCATTTTACGCACGCTTTGACAGGGAGAATACTGATGTGCCTTCCCGATCCCCCATTCGCTGTGATGGCATTTCAGTCTCAGTCACAGAGACCGATGTCAGGAAATCCTTCAGAGGGGTGAACCCCCGAAAAGCACCTGGTCCTGATGGTATACCCGGTTGTGTTCTAAAAACCTGTGCGGACCAACTGGCGGGAGTTTTTACGGACATTTTCAACCTTTCACTTCTGAGGTCTGAGGTCCCCACCTGCTTTAAAAGGGCATCAATTATACCGGTGCCCAAGAAGAGTAAGGTGACGTGCCTCAATGACTATCGACCAGTGGCACTAACGCCGGTGGTGATGAAGTGCTTTGAGAGGTTGATCATGGAGCAAATCAACTCCTACCTCGACAAAAACCTGGACTCACTGCAGTTCGCATACTGCCACAACAGATCAACGGTGGATGCGATCTCGCTGGCCCACCACTCCGCACTGGACCACTTGGACAACAAAAACTCATAAGTCAGGCTGTTATTCATTGATTACAGCTCGGCATTTAACACAATCATCCCCTCCAAACTGGTTACCAAACACGCAGAACTGGGTCTCTGCGCATCCCTCTGTAACTGGATCCTCGACTTCCTCATCCACAGACCACAGTCTGTTCGTATTGGTGGAAATGTGTCAGCCTCGATAACAATCAGCACGGGAGCATCTCAAGGCTGCGTGCTCAGCCGCCTGCTGTACTCACTCTATATCCATGACTGCGTAGCGAACCACAGTGCGATTTCCATCATCAAGTTCGCTGATGACACCACTATTGTGGGGCGTATCACTGATGGGGATGAGTCAGAATATAGAAGAGAGATCGAGCAACTGTCCATATGGTGCCAGCGCAATAACCTGGCCCTCAACACCAGCAAAACCAAGGAACTGATTGTGGACCTTGGAAGGAGTAGGAGGGGGACCCACAGCCCCATTTATATCAACGGGTCGATGGTTGAAAGGGTCAAGAACTTCAAATTGCTGTGCGTGCATATCTCTGAAGATATTTCCTGGTCCGAGAATGCTAACGCAATTATCAAAAAAGCTCATCAGCGTCTCTACTTCCTGAGAAGATTATGGAGAGTCGGATTGTCAAGGAAGACTCTCTCTAACTTCTACAGGTGCACAGTCGAGAGCATACTGACCAGTTGCATCGTGGATTGGTTCGGCAATTTGGGCGCCCTGGAGAGGAAAAGACTACAAAAGGTGGTAAACACTGCCCAGTCCATCATCGGCTCTGACCTTCCTTCCATCGAGGGGATTTATCGCAGTCGCTGCCTCAAAAAGGCTGGCAGTATCATCAAAGACCCACACCATCCTGGCCACACACTCATCTCCCTGCTACCTTCAGGTAGAAGGTACAGGAGCCTGAAGATTGCAACAACCAGGTTCAGGAATAGCTACTTCCCCACAGCCATCAGGCTATTAAACCTGGCTCGGACAAAACTCTGATTATTAATAACCACTTTCTGTTATTGGCACTTTACCAGTTTATTTATTCATCTGTGTATATATTGATATCATGGTATATGGACCCATTTATCTGTTTTGAAGTAAATACCTACTATTTTCTGTGTGCTTAAGCAAAGTAAGAATGTTATTGTCCTATACAGGGACACATGACAATAAACTCACTTGAACTGAACTTGAACGTTATATCTAATTGTAAGAATCTGCAGATGTCCCATTCTTTCCCTGCAACTCTTATCTGGGCTATAGACAAGCTGGCACCATTCTGCAGCTTGTCCTATTTCTGCAGAAGGCACATTTAAATTGACCCAATGGCCTAGCAGCCCAGAAGCCGTTTCTCAATTTTAGTGTCCTGGCATCTCTAATATGCCCAGAATTAACAGGCAGAGGTGGTGGAATGGCTCTGTTAGTAAAGAATAACATTCAATCCTTAGCAAGGGATGACATGGAATCAGATGTAGATGTAGATCAGAGTGTTAAGAAACTATAAAGATAAAAAGAACCAGATGGGAGTTATATCCAGGCCTCCGAACAGTAGCCGGGATGTAGAGTACAAATTACATCAGGAGATACAATTGGCATGTAAGAAAGGTAATATTACAGTGATTTCAATATGAAGATGGACTGGGAGATTCAATAAGCTGATATACTGGAAAATTCAGGTTGATACTGGCAAGGATCATTCCCAACAGAAGGAATTTGTAGAATGCATACGAGATGAGTGGTCGAACATACTTGCGACAGGAAATTCTGAGTTTGGTGAAGCGTAACGTGCTGGATTTGATTAGGAAGCTTTAGGGTAAAGGAACCCCAAGGTGGTAGTGACCATAACATCATAAAATTCAACCTGCAATTTGAGAGGAAGAAGTTTAAATCATATTTGTCAGAATTACTGTTGAGTAAAGGTAACTGCGGAGGCATGAGGGAGCAGTTGGTGAAATTGATTGGAAAGGGACCCGAGCAGGAATGATGGTGGAGCAGCAATGGCAGGAGTTTCTGGGAGAAATCGAGAACACTATGTGGAAGAAAGATTGTATGGGGAGAATGAGGTGACCGTGGTCAAAAACAACATAAAAATAAAAGAGAAGGTATGTAATATTGCAAAGATTAGCGGGAAGCTAAAGGATTGGGCAGTCACAGTGGCACAGAGGTAGAGTTGCTGCCTTACAGCGAATGCAGCACCGGAGACCCCGATTATGGGTTCTATCTGTACGGATTTTGCACATTCTCCCCATGACCTGCGTGGGTGTTCTCCAGGATCTTTGGTTTCCTCCCACATTCCAAAGACGTACAGGTTTGTAGGTTAATTGGCTTGATAAATGTAAAGGGCCTGTCCCACGAGCATGTGATTGCATGTGGCAAGTGTGACCTAACATGGTCGCTTGAGCCGTACAACCTCGCGGGGCCGGTCCCACTTCGATCGCCGGAGTCGTATGGAGTTGTGCAGAGCTGGTCCCGACATCGCGCGGGGCTCCGAAAAACTGACACTGTCCAGAAATTCTGCGCGGCAACGGCCTGCCGGCCTACAGCCGCATTGAGGCCGTACGCACCACCTCGCGTGCGCAGCGTCTCGACATCGTACGCAGCATCTTGATGACGTACGCATAGCGCAAACTTCCCGCGGACTTCGCTCGAACTTCACATCAACTCGTATGGGATCACTCGTCCTCCGCGAGGCCCCCGCTTCCGGTTTGGTCATGCTCGCCGCATGCAGTCGCATGCTGGTGGTACAGGCCCAGTACGGGGATCACTCGACCTCTGCGCGGACCCCGCGCGGCCCCCACTTCCGGTTTGGTCACGCTTGCTGCATGCAGTCACATGCTCGTGGGACAGGCCATTTAAAGTTGTCCAGTATAAAATTGTCCAACTTCCAGTATAGTCCCTGGTGGACTCTTCGGAAATGATGACCACGAGGTACAAGGTATGTTTTAAAACCAACGGAAGGCAACTACAAAGACAATTAGAGGAAAAAAAGCTGAAATATGAAGGTAAGCTAGCCAATAATAATTTAGAAGATACCAAAAGATTGTTCAGATATATAAGGAGTAATAGAGAAGCAAAAGTGGACATTGAACCCCGGATAAATGACACCAATGAAGTAGTAATGGGGAATAAAGAAATGGCAGATGAATTGAAATGTTTTTTTTTGTATCATTCTTCACAACGGAAGGCACCAGCAACATGCCAGAAATTCAAGAGAGTCAGTGAATGGAAGTTAGTGGAGTTGCTATTACTGAGGAAAAGATGCTTGGGCACCTGAAAAGTCTGAAGCTGGATAACTCACGTGGATTACCCCCCAGGATTCTGAAAGAGGTACCTTTGGAGATTGTGAAGGCATTAGTGGTAATCTTTCATGAATCACTAGTCAGGAGTGGTCCCAGATGACTGGGAAATTGCAAATGTTACTCCACTTTTTAAGAAGGGAGTGGGAACTATAGGCTGGCTAGCCTGACTTCTGTGGTTGGTGAAATTTTAAAGTCCATTATCAAGGATGAGTTTTCCAAGTACATAGAAGCGCATCATAAAAGAGGCCAAAGTCATCAAGGTTTTGTGAGGGGGAGATCCTGCCTGATAAATCTGTTGGAATTCTTGAAATAGCAAGATAGACAAAGGAAAATCAGTGGATGTTGTATACTTAGATTTTCAGGAGGCCTTTGACAAGTTTGGAAAAACTTTAACTCCACAGATGCGGTTAAACTTGCTTGGTGTTTCCAAAATTTTCTGTGGTTCATAGAACCATATAGGGTGGTTATCTCTGGATTGCTTCCAGTACCTCATGCTAATGAGGACAGGAACAGGGAGATAGGGGATCTGAATGTGTGGCTGAGGGGCTGGAGCAGGGAGCAAGAATTTAGATGTATAGACCACTGGCATCTCTTCTGGGGTAGGGGTGACCTGTACAAAAGGGACGGGTTACAACTTAACTGGAGGGGGACCGACATTCTGGCAGGCAGGTCTGCTTGGGCTACACGTGTGGGTTTAAACTAAATAGTGGGGAGGGAGGGATTGACAAATTGGGAGTATAAAGATGGAGTTGAAGGGGAAGTGGCGACAAGAAAAATTACAAAAGATTCTCAAATTAATGAGAAGGAAAGCTCAAGAATGGACAACAAAGTAAGGTCAGGGCCAATTGCGAGCGGTGCAAAGGGGGAAGTGAATACGGAGGTCAAAGTGCTGTATATGAATGCGCGAAGTATAAGGAATAAAGTGGACGAGCTTGAGGCTCAGTTAGAAACTAGCAAGTATGATGTTGTGGGAATTACTGAGACATGGCTGCAAGAGGGCCAGGGCTGGGAACTGAATATTCAAGGGTATACCTCCTATCGAAAAGACATACAGGTGGGCAGAGGGGGTGGAGTTGCTCTGTTGGTGAGGAATGAAATTCAGTCCCTTGCAAGGGGTGACATTGAAACAGGAGATGTGGAGTCAGTATGGATAGAACTAAGGAATTGTAAGGGTAAAAATACCCCAATGGGACTAATCTACAGGCCCCCAAACAGTAGCCTGGACATAGGGCGCAAGTTGAAATTGGCATATAGCAAAAGTAATGCTGTGGTTGTTATGGGAGATTTCAACATGCAGATAGACTGGGAAAATCAGGTTGGTACTGGACCTCAAGAAAGGAACTTTGTAGAAGGCCTTCATGATGGATTCTTAGAACAGCTTGCATTGGACCCTTTCAGGGAGAAGGCAATTCTGGATTTAGTGTTATGTAATGAACCGGATTTGATAAAGGACCTCGAGGTTAATGAGCCATTAGGAGGCAGTGACCATAACATGGACAGGTTTAATCTACAATTAGAGTGGGAGAAGGGTAGATCAGAGATATCAGTGTTGTAGTTGAATAAAGGGGCCAATGGGGCCATGAGGGAGGAGCTGGCCAAAGTTGATTGGAAAGATACTGGAAAAATAATTTGGATAGGTATATGGACGGGAAAGGAATGGAGGGTTATGGTTTGAGTGCAGGTAGATGGGACTAGGTGAGAGTAAGTGTTCGGCACGGACTAGAAGGGCCAAGATGGCCTGTTTCCATGCTCTAATTGTTATATGGTTATATACACTAGTAGGGATAACAGTGGAACAAAAATGGCAGGTATTTCTCGGAATAATACAGAAGATGCAGGATCAGTTCATTCCTCTGAGGAAGAAAGATTCCAAGGGGAGAAAGGGACGACAATGGCTGACAAGGGACGTCAGGGACAGTATAAAAATTAAAGCAAAGAAGTGCAACGTAGCAAAGATGAGCGGGAAGCAAGAGGATTGGGTAGTATTTAAAGAACAACAGAAGATAACCAAAAAGACAATATGGGAAGAAAAGATGAGGTACAAAGGTAAGCTAACCAAGAATATAAAGCAGGTTAGTAAAAGCTTCTTTAGGTATGAGAAGAGGAAAAAATGAGTTAAGACCAAAGTTGGACCCTTGAAGACCAAAAAAGGTGAATTTATTATGGGGAAGAAGGAAATGGCAGATGAACAGGTAATTTGGATCTGTCTTCACTAAGGAGGACCCAAACAATCGTCCTTATATAGTAGTGGCCAGAGGATCTGGGGTGACGGAGGAACTGAAGGAAATCCACATTATGCAGGAAATGGTGTTGGATAGACTGATGGGACTGAAGGCTGATAAATCCCCAGGGCCTGATGGTCCGCATTCCAGGGTACTTAAGGAAGTGGCTCTGGAAATCGTGGGTGCATTGGTGATAATTTTCCAATGTTCTATAGACTCAGGATCAGTTCCTGTGGATTGGGGGGTGGCTAATGTTATCCCACCTTTTAAGAAAGGCGGGAGAGAGAAAACATGGAATTATAGACCAATTCGCCTGACATCGGTGGTGGGGAAGTTGCTGGAGTCAATTATAAAAGATGAGATAGCCGAACATTTGGATAGCGGTAACAGGATCGGTCCGAGTCAGCATGGATTTATGAAGGGGAAATCATGCTTGACTAAACTTCTGGAATATTTTGAAGATATAACTAGGAAAATGGACGAGGGAGAGCCAGTGGATGTAGTGTACCTGGACTTTCAGAAAGCATTTGATAAGGTCCCACATAGGAGATTAGTGGGCAAAATTAGGGCACATGGTATTGGGGGTAGAGTGCTGACATGGATAGAGAAGTGGTTGGCAGACAGGAAACAAAGAATAGGGATTAACTATTAAGTGGGCAGATGCATGGCAGATGAAGTTTAATGCAGATAAATGTGAGGTTATCCACTTTGATAGCAAAAACAGGGAGGCAGATTACTATCTAAATGGTGTCCAGTTGGGAAAAGGGGAAGTACAACGGGATCTTGGGGGTCCTTGTACATCAGTCTATGAAAGTAAGCATGCAGGTACAGCAGGCAGTGAAGAAAGTGAATGGCATGTTGGCCTTTATAACAAGAGGAATCGAATATAGGTGCATAGAGGTCCTTCTGCAGTTGTACAGAGCCCTAGTGAGACCACACCTGGAGTATTGTGTGCAGTATTGGTCCCCTAATTTGAGGAAGGACATTCTTGCTATTGAGGGAGTGCAGCATAGGTTTATAAGGTTAATTCCCGGGATGGGGGGACTGTCATATGCTGAGAGAATGGAGCAGCTGGGCTTATACACTTTGGAGTTTAGAAGGATGAGAGGAGATCTCATTGAAACATATAAGATTGTTAAGGACATGCTAGAGGCAGGAAACATGTTCCCGATGATGGGGGAGTCCAGAACCAGGGGCCACAGTTTAAGAATATGGAGTAAGCCATTTAGAACGGAGACGAGGAAACACTTTTCCTCACAGAGAGTGGTGAGTCTGTGGAATTCTCTGCCTCAGAGGGCGGTGGAGGCAGGTTCTCTGGATGCTTTAAAGAGAGAGCTAGATAGGGCTCTTAAAAATAGCGGAGTCAGGGGATATGGGGAGAAGGCAGGAACGGGGTACTGATTGGGGATGATCAGCCATGATCACATTGAATGGCGGTGCTGGCTCGAAGGGCCAAATGGCCTACTCCTGCACCTATTGTCTATTGTCTATTGTTCAACAATGTGAACTTCATTTCTCCCTCCACAAATGCTGACTTACTGACTATTTGCAGCATATCTTTTCATTTACGAGAGATGTGGTCAACAGCAAGCTGGGAAGGAGCACCAGAGATGTGGCAAGAGGAATAACCAGGGGGTAATGACTCGAGCAGCAAGTGTCAGTGAGAGGAAAGTGAGTGAGCAAAATTACAGCAATGGAGTAATAAAGAGTCAGTGAATGTAACAACCAAACGGAACAGCAGCAAAGAGAAAGCAATTCAACTATGGCAGGGGGACAGAGTGAAGCAGCAAAGATTAAGGCATTTGTTTCTTTGAACATGATAAAAAATATTGGGTTCTGTATGGATAATTCAAAAGTGTGTGACCCTCGAGATTGGTAGTAATTATAAATCTCTCTCTTTGTAAAAAAGTTGTGCAGCTCTGATTGAGAAAACATAAGATAATTGTCCTATTATTCCGTGTATTGCTGTTCTTAAAATAAATTTGAAAATAATAACTCTTGTTATCTGTGTGGCAGACACCTGCCAAAGTAGAACAATTCTAAAGAATCTATTTTTATCCTTCCCATTAAATTCCAGATCCTTCCATACTGATGGCAAGTCAAATCACTTGAATTATAATGGGATGAGATTGGTCCTGAGCAAACCTTCAGACTTGACATGTTATAAAGGAGCAGGAGTAATGGTGGATGGTTGTTTGTCAGGTTGGAGGCCAGTGACTAGTGGGTTGCCACAGGGATCTGTGTTGGGTCCGCTGTTGTTTGTCATGTACATCAATGATCTGGATGATGGTGTGGTAAATTGGATTAGTAAGTATGCAGCTGATACTAAGATAGGTGGGGTTGTGGATAATGAAGTAGATTTTCAAAGTCTACAGAGAGATTTATGCCAGTTGGAAGAGTGGGCTGAACGATGGCAGATGGAGTTTAATGCTGATAAGTGTGAGGTGCTACATCTTGGCAGGACAAATCAAAATAGGACGTACATGGTAAATGTTAGGGAATTGAAGAATGCAGGTGAACAGAGGGATCTGGGAATAATTGTGCACAGTTCCCTGAAAGTGGAATCTCATGTAGATAGGGTGGTAAAGAAAGCTTTTGGTGTGCTGGCCTTTATAAATCAGAGCATTGAGTATAGAAGTTGGGATGTAATGTTAAAATTGTACAAGGCATTGGTGAGGCCAATTCTGGAGTATGGTGTACAATTTTGGTCGCCTAATTATAGGAAGGATGTCAACAAAATAGGGAGAGTACAGAGGAGATTTACTAGAATGTTGCCTGGGTTTCAGCAACTAAGTTACAGAGAAAGGTTGAACAAGTTAGGGTTTTATTCTTTGGAGCGCAGAAGGTTAAGGGGGGACTTGATAGAGGTCTTTAAAATGATGAGAGGGATAGACAGAGTTGACGTGGATAAGCTTTTCCCACTGAGAGTAGGGAAGGTTCAAACAAGGGGACATGACTTGAGAATTAAGGGACAGAAGTTTAGGGGTAACATGAGGGGGGACTTCTTTACTCAGAGAGTGGTGGCTGTGTGGAATGAGCTTGCAGTGAAGGTGGTGGAGGCAGGTTAGTTTTTATCATTTAAAAATAAATTGGATAGTTATATGGATGGGAAAGGAATGGAGGGTTATGGTCTGAGCGCAGGTATATGGGACTAGGGGAGAATACGTGTTCGGCACGGACTAGAAGGGTCGAGATGGCCTGTTTCCGTGCTATATGGTTATATGGTTATATGGAGTCATCCTTATCCATCCCAGACATTCAGTGTTTTTATTGGTGGTATTCTTCAGAATACCTGCCCTACTGCAGACCCCCCCCACCCCCTACCCTATCCGCCCAATCCCCTTTATAATTGTTCTAGCCACATTCAGATATGTATGCATCATTTTATTTGGCAATGAGTCAAATTGTGAATAATTTGACCAGCTTGGGCAAACAATATGCCAACAATATGTGTAAGAAGGAAGTGCAAATCTGATTTACACTGAAGATAGACACTAAAAGCTGGAGTAACTCAGCGGGTCAGGCAGAAAATCTGGAGAAAAATAATTGGTGACGTTTCGGGTTGAGATCCTTCTTTAGCAATCAAGATCTCCAGAGATGCTCCCTGACCTGCTGAGTTACTCCATCTATTTATGTTTAATATGCTAACAATATACAGTACCTGTGACAATATTCTGAATACATTTTATTTTTGAAATAAAAAAATATTTCAGCTGGAGCACAGGGAATCTTTCACTGAGTTGATCAAATCTTCCTGCAGTGATTGATATTTGTCTCAATATGTTGATCAGAGTATTCTGTATAACATAAATGTTCAGGAGAAACATGACAACGATTCCTGCATATCTTATTGACAAATAGACATTCCAGAAGTAGGTACCCGGTTTTTAAAATTGGCCCCTCCACCCACACTACTACTGTTCCCACACATTCTTCAGTCGCAATTTGGCATAAAGCCAGACATTCATACCTTATACTCATAAGGAAACAGTTGCTGCAAGCCACTGACCTAGATGCAAATTACATCTGCAGTATTCTCTAAATACCAAGTGAAGTGGTAGCTCTATATAGTAGATGGAAAGGATAATTGTAAATTTCATGTTGTGAATTACTTACTTTCTGATATTCAAAAGGATTCTTTGAATGTGCCTACGGAATAATCTCCAAACTCTGAAAAATATGATAAAAGCCAGATTTATTCTCGTGAGTAAAAGAATGAAATTGCCTCCACAATTAGTCATACATCCCCTGCTGTGTCACTGGAATGGATAAAGTCAGCTTTGATGTAGTGGTAGAGCAATCTCTATACCTATAAAAGTATGATCTTGTGTGTGTGTGTCTGTCTGTATTCATTGTATCTTCCTCAAAACGCTATGTGCTAACACGTAAATGTTTACACATTCTAACTCACATTTTCTCCCTCCACGACCTCATCAGGGTCACTTCAGATATCATGCTCTATTTGAAACGTTATTCGTGATTAAAGTTTAAAAAAAGGCCTAAAATCGCTTCTCACAGAGAGACTTTTTCCAGCAGCTTCAAATGATGATGTCACAATGCCACTCACAGTGCACCTATCACAATGGGCTCTCAAGCAGCCCACTGCCACAACATCACAATGGGACATTGCCAACGGCAATCGCAGCAGAAAGAGAGGTTGCCAAAGACAGGCCCTATCAGAGGGGGGGGGGGGGGGGGGGGCAACAAGTGCCATTTGAGAGAGAGAGAGAGAGAGAGAGAGAGAGAGAGAGAGAGAGAGAGAGAGAGAGAGAGAGAGAGAGAGGAGAGATAGAGAGAGAGAGACGATAGAGAGATAGAGAGAGATAGAGTAGTACTATGCTCTCTCTTTCTTCTCTCGCTATTCTATCTATATCTCTCTCTCTACACTCTCTCTCTATCTCTCTCTGACTTTCTCTCTCTTCATCTCTACTTCTCTCTC
The DNA here is from genome assembly GCF_010909765.2 of Amblyraja radiata. NCBI lineage: Eukaryota > Metazoa > Chordata > Chondrichthyes > Rajiformes > Rajidae > Amblyraja > Amblyraja radiata. The sequence goes on from NC_045961.1 coordinate 59,892,013, forward strand.
TCTCTCGTCTCTCTCTCTCTCTCGTCTCTCTTCTCTCTCTCTCTCTCCTCTCTCGCTCTCTCTCTCTCCTCTCTCTCTCTCTCTCTCTCTCTCTCTTCTCTATCTCTTTCTCTCCCTCCTCTCTCTCTCGCTCTCTCTCTCCCTTTCTCTCGCTCCTCTCTCCTTCTCTCTGCCCTCACTATCTTTCTCTCTCCCTCTCTTTCTTTCTCTCTTTGCCTCCCCTCACTTTCTCTCTCTTTCTTCATTCTTTCTCGCTCTCTCGCTTGCTTCGTGAGTTAATTAGCGTTCTTTTCTTTCGTTCTTCTTTCGTTCGTTCGTTCGTTCGTTCGTTCTGATTCGTTAGTTCGCTTCTTTCGTCGTTCGTTCGTGCTTCTTTCGTTCGTAGTCGTTGTAGTTAGTTAGTTGAGTTAGTTACACAGGGCTGGTTCATGGGCTCGCCGGCCTTCTGTATTTTCTGCGGTTCCACGTGTATATGGAGTGTGTGCTGCCCCTGTACGGATATCTGAAGGTGCTGTTCCTCAAGTTCTGGTTGCATTTTAGTCCCTGTCGGTTTTCACCTGGGCCTGACCGAGATGCCCATTTGCGGGTCCCCCCCTATCTTTCATTCATTTGTTCTATGTACCTTTTCATATCTCTCGTTTCCCTCTCCCCTGATTCTCAGCCTGAAGAAGGGTCTTGACCCGAAATGTCGCCTATACCTTTTCTTCAGAGATGTTACCTGACCCCCTGAGTTCCTTCAGCTTTTTGTATCTATGTTCGGTGTAAAACAGCATCTGCAGTTCCTACCTACACAACTAGTTGCCTTTGTTTATCTTTCTCACTTGGTTTACTCTGACGCAGCATATGTTATGCTATCTCTTGATCGACAACAAAACGTAATGTATAATCAGACCGCAAGGAATGGAAAATACAGCAGAAGTTTTGTAATCTAAAATCAAACCAATTCATTACTTTCATTAATTCTTACATCAACCAAAACCACATCTCAAGTCATCTGGACATTGATGATAAACATTAATCCCAATGACTTACGTAGAACATAGAACATTGAACAGAACAGAATAGGAATGGGCCCTTCGGACCACAATGTTTGTGTCGAACATGATGCCAATTTAAACTGATTTCATCTGCCTGTACATGATCCATATCCCTCTATTCCCTGTACTTCTAATTGCCCCGCACGTCTCCATTAAACTTTCCCCCTCTCACCTTATAGCTGTGCCCTCTAGTGTTGGACATTTCCACTTTGGGTAAAAGGTTCTGACTGTCAAGCCAATCTATGCATCTCATAATTTTACATACTTCTGTCAAGGCTTCTATCCACCTCTGACATTCCAGAGGAAAAATTCCAAGTCTATCCAACCTCTCCCTGTATTAGAAACCCTCTAATCCAGGTAGCATTCTGGTAAACTAGGATAGTGCTAGTGTACGGGTATCGCTGGTTGTTGCGGACTCAGTAGACCTAAAGGGCTGTTTCCACGCTGTATCTCTAAACTAAACTAAACTAAAACTAAACTAAACTAAACTATTTGAGTATAGGAGCAGGGAGGTTTGAGTATAGGAGCAGGGAGGTTTTGAGTATAGGAGCAGGGAGGTTCTACTGCAGTTGTACAGGTTCTTGGTGAGACCACACCTGGAGTATTGCTTACAGTTTTGGTCTCCTAATCTGAGGAAAGACATTCTTGCCATAGAGGGAGTACAGATAAGTTTCACCAGACTGATTCCAGGGATGTCAGGAATTTCATATGAAGAAAGACTGGATAGACTCGGCTTGTACTCGCTAGAATTTAGAAGATTGAGGGGGGATCTTATAGAAACTTACAACATTCTTAAGGGGTTGGACAGGCTAGATGCAGAAGGATTGTTCCCGATGTTGGGGAAGTCCAGAACAAGGGGTCACAGTTTAATGATAAGGGGGAAATCTTTTAGGACCGAGATGAGAAAAACATTTTTCACACAGAGAGTGGTGAATCTCTGGAATTCTCTGCCACAGAAGGTGTTTGAGGCCAGTTCATTGGCTATATTTAGATGTGGCCCTTGTGGCTAAAGGGATCAGGGGGTATGGAGAGAAGGCAGGTACAGGATACTGAGTTGGATGATCAGACATGATCATATTGAATGGTGGTGCAGGCTCGAAGGGCCGAATGGCCTACTCCTGCACCTATTTTCTATGTTTCTATGTAAACCTCCTCTGCACCCTCTCCAAAGCTTCCACATCTTTCCTGGAATGGGGAGACCAGAACTGCATGCAATACTCCAAATGCAGCTGAACCAAGGTTCTGTAGAGGTCCATCATGATTTCCTGATTCTCATATTCAATGACCCTAGCAATGGAGGCAAGCATACCACATGCCTTCTTTACCACCCTATCTACTTGTGCTGCCACCTTCAATGAGCCATTGACTTGTATTCCAAGATCCCTCTGCATTCCTCAGTACCTGCAACTGCTCAAATTTTTGTGTCATCAGCAAACTTACTCATCAACCTATCTACATTTACATCCATGTTTATATATCACAGAGAGCAGAGGTCCCAGCAAACATCCCTGTGGAATCCCACTGGTCACAGACCTCTGGGCACAATGTCTTCCTTCAACTACAACCCTATGTCTTCTATGAATGTCAGTTCATAGAAGACCGACCCCCGACGCATGTGGCAAAGCATCCAGGCCATCACGGACTATAGACCCACCAACACCACCCCCACATCCAGCAACGCCTCCTTCCTTGAGGAGCTTAACCACTTCTATGGCCGCTTCGACAGGGACAATCTAGAGACAGCCATCAAGGCTGTGCTCCCTGCTGATCACCAACCCCTCACACTCACCCCTTACGACTTGTACGTGGCACTGAGTAGGACTAATGCACGTAAGGCTGCTGGCCCTGACGGCATCCCCGGGCGCGTCCTCAGGGCCTGTGCTGCGCAGCTGACAGACGTCTGGACTGACATCTTCAACCTGTCACTTGACCAAGCAGTTGTCCCCACGTGCCTTAAAACCACCTCCATCGTGCCGGTGCCAAAACACTCCACTGCGGCAAGCCTCAACGACTTCCGCCCAGTTGCAGTTACTCCCATCATCACCAAGTGCTTCGAGAGGCTGGTCCCGGCACACCTCAAAGGCTGCCTACCCCCCACATTGGATCCCTATCAGTTTGCCTACCGCAAGAACAGGAGTACGGAAGATGCCATCTCAACGGCACTTCACTCCGCCCTCTCCCACCTCGACAACAGAGACACTTACGTAAGAATGCTGTTCATCGATTACAGCTCAGCATTCAACATCATTATACCCTCTAAACTTATCACCAAACTCGGTAACCTGGGCATCGACCCCTCCCTCTGCAACTGGATACTGGACTTTCTAACCAACAGACCCCAGTCTGTTAGGTTAGACAAGCACACCTCTTCAACCCTCACCTTGAACACCGGCATTCCACAGGGCTGTGTGCTGAGCCCCCTCCTCTACTCCCTCTACACCTACGACCGCACACCTGTACATGGTACTAACACCATCATCAAGTATGCAGATGATACAACGGTGATTGGCCTCATCAGCAACAACGATGAGTCGGCCTATAGGGAGGAGGTCCAGCACTTAGCAGCATGGTGCGCTGACAGCAACCTGGCCCTTAACTCCAAGAAGACCAAGGAGCACATTGTAGATTTTAGGAAGTCTAGGGACGGCACGCACACCCCCATCCACATCAACAGGACGGAGGTGGAACGTGTTTCCAGCTTCAGGTTCCTGGTGGTCAACATCTCCGATTACCTCTCTTGGACCAACAATACCTCAACTCTGGTCAAGAAGGCTCACTGTCGTCTCTTCTTCCTGAGGAGACTGAAGAAAGTCCATCTGTCTCCTCAGATTCTGGTGAACTTCTACCGCTGCACCATCGAGAGCATCCTTACCAACTGTATCACAGTATGGTATGGCAACTGCTCTGTCTCTGACCAGAAAGCACTGCAGAGGGTGGTGAAAATGTCCCAACGCATCACTGGTTCCTCGCTCCCCTCCATTGAGTCTGTCCAAAGCAAGCGTTGTCTGCGAAGGGCGCTCAGCATCGCCAAGGACTGCTCTCACCCCAACCATGGACTGTTTACCCTCCTACCATCCGGGAGGCGCTACAGGTCTCTCCGTTGCCGGACCAGCAGGTCCAGGAACAGCTTCTTCCCTGCAGCTGTCACACTACTCAACACTGTACCTCGGTGACTGCCAATCACCCCCCCCCCCCCGCCCCCCGGACACTCCTCCCACAGGGAAAACACTATGACTGTATGCATGTAAATAGTTTTATTTATTGAAATCATATTCTATGTCGCTCTTCCAGGGAGATGCTAACTGCATTTCGTTGTCTCTGTATTGTACACTGCCAATGACAATTAAAGTTGAATCTGAATCTGAATCTGAATCTGAATCTGATCTTCTGAATCCATATGATCAAGTCATGAATCCCGTACATCTTAATCTTCTGGATCAGCATACCTTTTCAAAAGCCTTACTAAAATCTATGTATAAAACATCCACCATCTTACCATCATCAATCTCCTTCATCACCTCCTCGTAAAAAGGAACCAACTTAGTAAGACATGATCTGCCGTATATAATGCTGACTATCCCAAATGAGCACTTTCGCTTCCAAATGGGAGTAAATCTTATCTCAAAGAATTTGAGTTTACCTACCATTGACGTGAGGCTTACTGACCTCTAGTCCCTGGATTCTCTATATTTCCCTTCTTAAACAAAGGAACAACATTAGCCACTCTCCAGTCCTCACATGTGGCTAGAGAAGAAACAAAGATCCTTGTGAAGGCCCCCACAATCTCCTCGCTTACCTCCTTCAGATGGGTCTGGAATCACATACAGTCCAGCCCGGGTAAGGATGGTAGATTTCCTTCCGTAAAGGGCATTAGTGAACAAATGATTTTTACAATACCGCAATTAGCTGGGGTTTTTTTCAGTCCAGATAAGCTGAATTTAAATTCCTCACTTGCCATGGTTGGATTTGAAATCATGACTTTGGATCAATGGTAAGTATTTTAAATGTTTTATGCTCTTTATTCAATAGTAGAATTTGATTATTAAAGCTGAAAATAAGCGGTAAGTAATTATGCATCTGCTGGATGTATTTTATAGAACGTAGTCTGCGATACGTCTTATCTTCCCATTCCTTTCACACACCTTGTATTGTAGCACTTATTGTTACATGGTTAAGGGTTTGAAAAAATGAAAGTGAAATAGCTTCTAAATGTATAATGGTTGAAAACAACTTTGCATTCAGCTAACAATCAGCAACTCAATCTTTGCTTACATATTTCATTTTTTAAATTCCGATCTCTTTCTACCATAGAGGGATAATATGTTGCCTGAATAGTATTTTACATGGTGACTGAATAAAAATGAAACATTTCATACAGTATTAAAAGGAAAGTCTGTGCTCATAATGCGTTTCTACTTATAGTGTTTCTACTTTTAGCTATTACTTCACATCATCTTTCAAATATACTGGAACATAGTCAGTAATGCAAATTTATAACATGTTACCTGAATTATGGTGATAGAATATTTAGCATGCAGATTGGAATTTCTGCAACCACAGTTGTCAGGATAACCTGTTCTCAAACTTGAGCATTGAGTGATAATTATGTTTTTTATTACAGAGGCATTACAAACTTTGAACCATTTGAACCATGGAGAAGAAACATGAAGATAGGATATTCACAGTAAGCTTGAGAGGAGAGAGAAAATAAGTCTAGAGGTAGAAACAGGGACATGCAGAATCTGGATGACACAAAAAGACACAACATGCTGGAGAAATTCAATGGGTCCAGGCAGCATTCATGGATAAAATGGATAAGTGCCTTGGGTCAGGACCCTGCTTCAGACCTGGAAAATAAGCCTATATGGCTTCAGTTTTGGCAAACCTAATAACCACACTGAATGTCAATGAGGCAGCAGTTAGACCAAAATTGTATTGCTTCTTCCAACTAACATCATATCCAAATGCAGCCTGCTGTGATTTTCAAGTCAATTCAAGTAGTTAATGCTCCTTCCAGGGAAATGAGAGTCTTGTTAAGATGTAAAACTGCGAGTCATGATGTAGTTAGGATCCTTATATTAATTAGAAGTTTTTAGCACAGTATGTACCCAGGGGAAATTTTGATTTATCCACAGGGCAGTAAACAGCCAGAGACAATGAGCTAGAACTCTACCACATATAATGTTTATGTTCTCTCCATGATATGATGTTCTCAGAAAACTAATGGCTGAAAAGGATTAGCTACGTTAAACATACAACGTAGCTAATCCTTTTCAGCCATTAGTTTTCTGAGAACATCTCAAAGGACACCAATTTGCTTCAAATCTTCAGTATTTATAGCATTTGATTGCACATTAATTAAAAATGACACATGTCCTCTGTGAAGACATAGGCCTTTGCAATAGGTGTGTGACCTCTTATGGATCTTGAAAAGAGTCCCGCCTTGCAAGGACATATGAGAGGTCCTTTAAAGAATCTGTTAACAGTGCAGAAGAAACTGTTCTTGAATTTGGTGGTAATTGTTTTCATGCTTTTGTATTGGCTCCCTAATGGGAGAGGGGAGAAGAGAGAACAATGGGGTAGAAGCTGGTTTGTGTGATGGATAGGCTTGTGTTCACAACTCTCTGCAATTTCTTGCAGCCTTGGGCCAAATCAAATTGTAGTAATCCAGATATGATATTTTCTATGGTGCATCTGTTGAAATTGGTGAGAGACATTGGAGACACATCAAATTTCAGTGGTCTTCTGTTGAAATAGAAATGTTAGTGAGCTTCCTTGGCCAAAGGCTCATTAGGCTTGGACTGGGAGAAATCTGTGGTGATATTTACACCTAAGACTTCTGCAGCTAGCCTTTGCTGCGGGGTTCCACAAGGCTCCATCCTAGGCCCCATTCCCTTCTCTCTATATATGCTCCCCCTAGGCCAAGTCATTCAAAGGCATGGCATTGCCTTCCACTGCTATGCAGACGATACACAGCTCTATCTCCCCCTGAAACCCAATAACCGATCAAATCTAGTCAGCCTTATGCACTGAGGATATAAAGTGTTGGATGGCGCAGAACTTCCTCCAACTAAACAAGAGCAAGTCTGAGGTCATCCTACTCGGCCCCTCGGACTCCATCAAAACGATAGCAGGCAGCCTTGGAAGCCTAACCTCCTTACTCAAACCGCACGTCAAAAACCTTGGCGTGATATTTGACTCCGCATTGAAGTTTAACAAACAAGTCAATGCTGTGGTAAAAGCTAGCTTCTTCCAGCTTCGCACGATAGGTAAAAGCAAACCATTCCTCCAATTCAACGACCTTGAAAAGATCATCCACGCTTTTATCTCCTCCCGCTTTGATTATTGCATCTCCCTATACAATCATCCCTGTCCCGCCTGCAATTGGTCCAAAACGGTGCAGTGAGACCTCTGACGGGTACCCGTAAAAGGGACCACATCACCCCGATTCTGGCCTCTCTCCACTGACTCCCAGTACGATACAAAATCAATTTCAAACTCCTATATGTATACAAAGCCCTAAACGGGCTTGCCCCCACCTATATCAAAAATCTGCTAACCCACCATTCTACCTCCAGGTCCCTCAGGTCGGCCAACTTGGGGCTACTGACTATCCCGCGGTCCAGGTTTAAGCTCAAGGGCGACCGTGCTTTTGCGGTTGCAGCACCTAGACTGTGGAACAGCATCCCTCTTCTCATCAGAACTGCACCCTCCATCGACTCTAAGTCTAGACCTAAATCCTATTTCTACTCACAAGCGTTTATTAAGGTCCTCTGAGGGAGCGCTGTATGTATGTTTTTACGTATGTATTGTTAGATCTATGTACCATTGTATGTAGCATGTTAGTACCTGCACTGATGTAAAGCACTTTGGTCAACGAGAATTGTTTTTAAATGTGCTATAGAAATAAAATTGACTTGACTTGACTTGACTTAAGAACTTGAAGGACTCAATCAACTGCAAAACCATTGATACAGTCTCGGGTGATATGTGAAAATAAAAGAAAAGAAAAGAAAAGAAAAGAAAGAGATTAGTTAAAACAAATGTAGGTCCCTTGCAGTCAGAAACAGGTGAGTTGATCATGGGGAACAAGGATATGGCGGACCAATTGAATAACTACTTTGGTTCCGTCTTCACTAAGGAAGACATAAATAATCTGCCGGAAATAGCAGGGGATTGCGGGTCAAAGGAGTTGGAGGAATTGAGTGAAATCCAGGTTAGCCGGGAAGTGGTGTTGGGTAAATTAAATGGATTAAAGGCCGATAAATCCCCAGGGCCAGATAGGCTGCATCCCAGAGTACTTAAGGAAGTAGCTCCAGAAATAGTGGATGCATTAGTAATAATCTTTCAAAACTCTTTAGATTCTGGAGTAGTTCCTGAGGATTGGCGGGTAGCAAACGTAACCCCACTTTTTAAGAAGGGAGGGAGAGAGAAAATGGGGAATTACAGACCAGTTAGTCTAACATCGGTAGTGGGGAAACTGCTAGAGTCAGTTATTAAAGATGGGATAGCAGCACATTTGGAAAGTGGTGAAATCATTGGACAAAGTCAGCATGGATTTACAAAAGGTAAATCATGTCTGACGAATCTTATAGAATTTTTCGAGGATGTAACTAGTAGCGTGGATAGGGGAGAACCAGTGGATGTGGTGTATCTGGACTTCCAGAAGGCTTTCGACAAGGTCCCACATAAGAGATTAGTTTACAAACTTAAAGCACACGGCATTGGGGGTTCAGTATTGATGTGGATAGAGAACTGGCTGGCAAACAAGAAGCAAAGAGTAGGAGTAAACGGGTCCTTTTCACAATGGCAGGCAGTGACTAGTGGGGTACCGCAAGGCTAAGTGCTGGGACCCCAGCTATTTACAATATATATTAATGATCTGGATGAGGGAATTGAAGGCAATATCTCCAAGTTTGCGGATGACACTAAGCTGGGGGGCAGTGTTAGCTGTGAGGAGGATGCTAGGAGACTGCAAGGTGACTTGGATAGGCTGGGTGAGTGGGCAAATGTTTGGCAGATGCAGTATAATGTGGATAAATGTGAGGTTCTCCATTTTGGTGGCAAAAACAGGAAAGCAGACTATTATCTAAATGGTGGCCGACTAGGAAAAGGGGAGATGCAGCGAGACCTGGGTGTCATGGTACACCAGTCATTGAAAGTGGGCATGCAGGTGCAGCAGGCAGTGAAGAAAGCGAATGGTATGTTAGCTTTCATAGCAAAAGGATTTGAGTATAGGAGCAGGGAGGTTCTACTGCAGTTGTACAGGGTCTTGGTGAGACCACACCTGGAGTATTGCGTACAGTTTTGGTCTCCAAATCTGAGGAAGGACATTATTGCCATAGAGGGAGTGCAGAGAAGGTTCACCAGACTGATTCCTGGGATGTCAGGACTGTCTTATCAAGAAAGACTGGATAGACTTGGTTTATACTCTCTAGAATGTAGGAGATTGAGAGGGGATCTTATAGAAACTTACAAAATTCTTAAGGGGTTGGACAGGCTAGATGCAGGAAGATTGCTCCCAATGTTGGGGAAGTCCAGGACAAGGGGTCACAGCTTAAGGATAAGGGGGAAATCCTTTAAAACCGAGATGAGAAGAACTTTTTTCACACAGAGAGTGGTGAATCTCTGGAACTCCCTGCCACAGAGGGTAGTCGAGGCCAGTTCATTGGCTATATTTAAGAGGGAGTTAGATGTGGCCCTTGTGGCTAAGGGGATCAGAGGGTATGGAGAGAAGGCAGGTACGGGATACTGAGTTGGATGATCAGCCATGATCATATTGAATGGCGGTGCAGGCTCGAAGGGCCGAATGGCCTACTCCTGCACCTAATTTCTATGTTTCTATGTTTCTATGTTTCTACTCAAACCTGCATCTGAAATCTGAAGCACGTGCAGCTCATTCCTTTTGCTGACATTGAGGAAGAGGACACCATGGTATTAAGCTCTATCTCCTGTACTCTGACTCATTGTTGTTCCTAATGCAACCCTAAATGGTGTTGGCACAGCAGTCTTGTAAATGGAATTAGAACAACATTTGGCTGCACAGGCATGAGTGTATTGAAAGTATAATTAGGGGCTGAGAATGCTTTCTAAAGGGGCTGTCCCACTGTACAAGCTAATTCAAGAGCTCTCCTGAGTTTAAAAAAAAATCAAACTTGTGGTAAGCACGTAGAATGTACATAGTGGGTACGTCGGAGCTCGGGACGTTTCTTAGCGGCTCGTAATGCTAATGGCAGGTACTTGGGAAACGCGGTAAGCTCAGGAAGACTCGTAAAGATTTTTCTTTTCTTTTTTTTCACTTTATTTTTTATTTCTTTATTGCTTTTATGCATACTCAAATAAAACACAAATATAACAACGAAACATAAAGCAATGCAGTGAAACGTACAACAGTACAGCGGGGGGTTCAGTTTACAATTAATGATGCAGTATACAGAACTATTTTCTTATTAAAACATTTTACAATAACTTATATTATTGTCAATAAAATTATAGTGTTGATGTCTTTATTTCTATACCTAATCCATTTTCCCATTTTCTGTTAAACCCGTCTTCTTTCACTCTTAGAGAATATGTCATTTTCTCCATGACAAATATTTCCTGTACTATGTCTAACCATTGTTTAAGTCTGGGTGTTTCCGCTGCAAGCCAGTTTCTTGTAATGGCCTTTCTGCCAGCTGTGAGTAGGATTTTAACCAAGTAATGATCTCCCTTCAGCACCACTGTATTTATGTTACCCAGGTATAAAATGGAACACTTCTTGGAGCCTATATATCCTAATACCTCCTTTAATTCTGAATTCACTCTGTCCCAAAATGGTTCTATTTTTGGGCAACTCCAGAAGATATGTTCATGATTTGCATCTGTTTGGCCACATTGCCTCCAGCATGTTTGCTGCCTTAGAATTTGCTTACTTTTTATGTTAAGCGTAATAAAGAAACAAATAAAATGTCTCCAATTAAATTCTCTCAATTTTTGTGAATTAGTGGATGTCTGTAGTGTTACATACATATGATGCCATTCTTCTTCTGAGATTGTGATGTTCAATTCCTTTTCATGTTGAAAAATGTCCACGAGAGCCCCGAGTACCTACGAGCGGCTATTACCGCAATTCTCCCAGTTCGAATCAGGGGAAACTCGGGAGAACTCTTGAATTAGCTCGTACAGTGGGACAGCCCCATTACAGGTAAGCAGTATCAGAATTATCATGGAGTATGTTTTGTCACCTTTCCTCACTAATTGTTGTTTCGGATCAGGAAGTTAAGGATTCAGTTGAAGAAAGGGGTGCTGTATCCTAGGTGCAGGAGCTTGGAGATGGGTTTATGGTGTTGAAGGCGTAATTGCAGTCAATAAATAGGAGTGTGACATAGGTGTCCTTATTATTCAAATTAACATAGAGCCTTGGAATTGGCATCTGCCATGGCCCTGTTAGGTGAATTGCAATGTCTCCATGGTTTCTGGGAGGCTGGAGTTGATGTGTACCATGACCAGCCTCTTGAAGCTCTTCATGATGGAGAGATTACATGCAGACAGAAATTATTAGCTTAATTTCATATCATGTTTGATCCAGAAATTGTGGGCTGAAGTGCCTATTCCTGTGCTGTGGTATGTTCCATATCGGTGGTGCCAGAGCAAACAGATAGCGGTCATGCTACCTTGTTTTTCTTTGGCATCAAGATGATAATAATGTTCTTAAAGTGGGTGGCTGCCTTAGATTAGACTAGGTAGCTCCTTGATTTCTTTATCTTTGGTTCTCTCTCCCCACAAACACGTGGCTTTTAATGCTCTGTGCATTATTATTTATGTGGTAAAAAAGCAGGTAATGTTGAAAGTAATCAGCAGGTTAGGCAGTATCAATGGGAAAAAAAACAATTAATATTTCTGGTCAAAACATTTCTGCGCTTTCTTTATTTTTATTACAGATTTCAGATTTCTACTTTAGTAAAATCAATTCATAACACTGAAAGACACACTTTTGGTGTTATGAATTAATTTTACCAAAATCTTAATTACGTTTTGTGCATATACTAATTTATCAATATATAAGAAAATCAAATTTTAATCAGGAGATTTCATGACTGGCATTTTTAACCAAACATCCATCATGCATTTATTAAGATTTAATCAGGTGTCCTATCTAATTTCTGATTGATATTCGTCACTGTAGGACTTACTAGGAAAAAAATGATGACATTTCTGAATTTAAGAACTTACTGCTGTGAATAATTAAGAGGAAAATTGGTAAATAGATGTTCAGATCGATGCATGGTGCATTTTAACAAATCTGGAATTAATAAGAGATAAAAATGCATTGCTGAGGTTCAAGGCTTGAACTTTGTGCATGCGATTCCATGCAATATATTTATTTCAACTGATGCAATAGGCTACTAGTAATATCTTGCACGTTCAGCCCTTTAAAGTACTGGGATACTACACGAAGGCTTGTTCTATCTGAAAGATATATTGCTGCATTTTAGTCAATGTTGTAAAGTTTCATTTTGGATTAAATCTGCACATTGATTTTGAATGAGGAATTCATTTATGCTGTTTTCTTTTCTAAGTTGATACATCTCTTTACTGCCGAGTTCTCATGCCGTAGCAGATGACACATGTACATCAAAGCAGGCAAATTAGAAGTGCATTTCAATTCCTTCCGATGTACGTCATCACATGGCTCACAAATCTCTGAGTACCATAGCAACACACAGATTTTGGTTATCAGGAGAATATTTCATTAATAATATACGCCTAATAATATAATAATGTACTGCAACAATTCCAGCACTTTAAACACTTTAGGAATGCATTTTACAATATTTGGAAAAGATTTTGTCACATTCAGGACGGACAATAAAAAACAAATCTACTTATAATGTAGAAATATTTCATATGGCTCCTCCTCCTCACGAGGAGGAGGAGCCATCTTGGAGAACGGCTGCTAACCAACAGCCGTCCGTTTAATTTGCTTTTTTTAAAAAGTTTTTAGTAAGTCCTGTGTTTCGTCCGTAGGAGAAATTGACTTTTTAATGTGGGGGGTAGGGGGCAATTTTACTTCTAGGTCCCTACCTGGTCGGTGAGGCAGCTTTTTCTCCGGGCTGCCCGTCGACCCGTCCTCGTGGCCTACCAGCGGGCTTGGAGCGCCGTTTCCTGGCGGGGACCACCCAGCACCTCGGCCTCGGTGGCGGCGCGGAGCGGAGCGGGCGATGCCTTGCCTGGGTCGCTGCGCTGGATCGACGCGCTGGAGCTCTGGTGAGCTGAGACCGCCGTGTTCAACTCCTCCGGGCTGCGGGTCTGCGGAGCGGAGCGGGCGGCGCCGATTTCAACATCGGGAGCCTGAGAGCTCCAAACCGGCGCGGCCTTGTCGGCTTCAGAAGCCGCGGTCTCCAGCTAGGAAGTGGCCGTTCCAGGTGGCCCAGCCGCTGAGAGGACTCTCCCGACGCCGGTGCAAGACCACCCGGTGAGAACGGCCAGGAACATCGGGCCTCCGTAGAGGCAATTGCGGTGGCCTCAATAGGCCTGACTTTAGGTGAACTTGGGGTTGGGGACTGGACATTGTGCCTTCCCCCACAGTGGTATCCATTGTGGGGGGATGATTATTTGTCTGTAAGGTAATCCTGTTAGTCTTTGTCCAAGATGGCTGTCATGAAGGGAGAGTGGACGCTGGCGCGCTTTAGCTGCCGCTGCTCTCTCTTCACATTGTGTTTTAGATTTTTTGTTTTTGGACTGAATTCTGTTTTTAATTTGTGTTTCTGTGATGTCTTTATTATTTATTTTATTCTAATTATATGTTTTTATTCCTGTTAATCTCTGTAAGGTGTCCTTGAGATGTCTGAAAGGCGCCCAAAAATAAAATGTATTATTATTATTATTATTATATTGTTGGACTAATGATACTCTATCTCCTTTCGGCCTTTTGAGTTATGTTCTTCAGAGAGGTTATCCTGCATAGTTGCCTTCTTTTCCACATCCACACTACAATGAAATCCAAATGCATTACCGACGTAGTTCATCCGTCACATTGACATACCGTGATGCCTAAGTCTTCATCCTGGGGCAATAGCAAGCTGGTGATGTTATGATAATTCCAGCTCTGCTACTCTGTTTACAGTGTGGGCTAAACAGTTGTAAATGTGAAGATATATTATAAAAAACTGCCATTGAAGCAACATTGCTGGAAACTCTGTGTTGGTTAGGTAATATTTATGAAAGTGAAATAGAGTTAATGTTTCAGATCTAGAACCCTTCGTCAGACTGAGAGCGAGAAACCTAATTTGGTTTACGTGGCAAAGAAGGTGGGGGAGAAATGGATAGGACAAAGCTAATATCTCCGACAGATTATTTAATGTGGCAGTTAAGTGGCAATTAAAATCAGATTATTCTACTTTGGCAGTGTGATGTGCTGCTAATAGTAAAGCTGTGGGATATTCCCAGATGGTCATTTATACAAAAAAAAGAAAACAAAACAGAGCCAAAATAATGACACAGAAATAGCGTTCTGTCATTAAAAAATGAGTGAATAGCCTAGAGTTGGAGAATTTGAAATTGTATCCTGTGGGCTGTGATGTGCCCAGAAGATAAGATATGTTCAACAAATTTGCATTGGTCCTTCTTGTAACAGTGCAGGAGATATACAGACCTGAAGAAGGGTCTCGACCCGAAAAGTCACCCATTCTTTCTCTCAAGAGATGCTGCCTGTGTCGCTGAGTTACTCCAGCATTTTGTGTCTACCTTTGACAGATAGACAGGTCAGATACTGTGAGTGTTGTTTTAAAATTGCAAGCAACCAGAAGCTCAGGTTCACCCCTACAGACTGAACAGAAACTCAACCTGCACATAGCTTCCCCAGTGTGGAGAAAACCATCAATACATATCCATACAACATAGAACAAAAAACATTTCAGCACAGAAAAGGCCTAAGTTAATCTCTTCTGACTGCATGTGATATATATCCCTGCATTACCTTGCTATATCCCTGCATATTCACGTATCTGTCTAAAAGCATATTAAGCACCACAATCGTATATACTTCCACCACCACCCCTGGCAGCATTTGTTTTTCACACCCTCCAATGCCTGCGTAAAAAGGCTTGCCCCGCACATCTCCTTTAAACATTCTCTTTCTGACCATAAAACTATGCCCTCTGGTCTTTGACGACGGGAGAAATGTGTGTGCACCAGAGTGGGGATGGGGTGGAGGGGTCAGGGTAAAGAGAATGGGATGGGGAATATTACTTGAAATTGGAGAATTCATTGTTCATATTGTTGGGTTGTTGTCTATGCATGTGGCATATAATGTTTGTTTGAGGCCTCACTCTGACACTGGAGGAGACCAAGTTGGTCTGGCTTCACTTACAATGGATGATAATATAATCAGGGAGAATTATGCTGATTTTTGGATCATTTTTATACCAAGAAAAAAGAGAGGTTGGTTTTCAAAAAACATTAAGATGGCTCGGACCCAGATCTAGGACCCATCCTAGATATTTGCGAGATTCAAGCAACAATATTTCCTGAGGCCTTTACAGAAATATTTATGTTTCTTCAGCTATAGATGAGGTTCCAGTGTTAGGGAAATTATTGGAAACGATACTTAGGGATAGGATACACAAACATCTTGAAAATAATTGGCTTATTTATAATAATAATAATAAATTTTATATTTAATGGGCGCCTTTCATACAAAATCTCAAGGACACCTTACATAGTAATCGGAATAAAAACATATAATCGGAGTAAAACAAGTAATTAAAGACATCACAATGACACAAATTAAAAACAGAATTCAATCCAAAAACAGAAAATCAAAAACACAGTGTGAAGAGAGAGCAGCGGCAACCAATTCGTGCCAGCGTCCACTCTCCCTTCACGGCAGCCATCTTGGACACAGACCTACAAGACTACAGTTAGACAAAAAAAAATCATCCCCCCACAGTGGATAGCACTGTGGAGGAAGGCACAATGTCCAGTCCCCACCCCATGTTCACCCCAAAGTCAGGCCTATTGGGGCCACCGCAGTTGCCTCTACGGAGGCCCGATGTCCCTGGCCGTTCTCACCGGGTGGTCTTGCCCCGGCGTCGGGAGAGTCCTTTCGGCGGCTGGGCCACTTGGAACGGCCGCTTCTTGGTTGGAGCCCGGGGCTGCCGAAGCCGACAAGGCCGCGCCGGTTTGGCGCTCCTAGGCTCCAGATGAAAAAGTCGGCGACCGCTCTCATCACTGCCGCCTTGCCGCCTCTACGCACGCCGCCTCTCCGCTCCGCAAACCCGCAGCCCGGAGATGTTGCTCACGGCGGTCCAGCTCGCCAGAGCTCCAGCGCGGCGACCCAGGCAAGGCATCGCCCGCTCCGCTCCGCTCCGCTCCAGCGCTCCAGCGCTCCAATGCAGTGCCGCCACGCAGGCCGAGGTGCTGGGTGGTTCCCGCCAAGAAACGGCGCTCCAAGCCCGCTGGTAGGCCACGACGACGGGTCGACGGGCAGCCCGGAAAAAAGGCTGCCACACCGACCAGGTAGGGACCTATAAATAAAGTAACACCTACCCCCCCACATTAAAAGACCATATCCCCTACAAACAAAAAAACAGGACTCACTAAAAACTAGAAAAAAAACGAATTTAAGACGGATGGCTGCTGCTAGCAGCCGTTCACCAAGATGGCTCCTCCTCCTGTTGTCAGTGATAGTCAGCATAACTTTGTTTGGAGGATGTCATATCTAATAAACTTGATTGAGGTTTTAAGGAAGTAACAAAGACCATATCATTGATCAGTACAAATCTCTGGATGCTGTATACTTGAACTTTAGAAAAATATTCTGGAAGGCATCTCAAATGAGTGAACAAATAGGATTACTTCAGAAATATGAGATATTGCTTTGTCTTCATTTCACGTTCAGAATGTAATTCTGATTTTGATTAACTTGACTGCTGATGGAACTGTTATTATAGAACATAAACAGAACAAGAATAGGCTCTCTGGCCCAGAATGTCAGTGCCGAACATGGTGCCACTGAAGAAAGTTTCATCATAACCATGAATATTCTGGTAGATCTATCTTTTAAGCTGAGACAGCCCCTCAAGTCCTGTTCACCATTTCCGGAAGAGGCAACGCTGCCTGGCAGCTGCGGCTCGCCAGCAGTCTGTCAATTTTTTATTTTTGTTGTTGTTTTCTTTTGTCTGTTTTAGTTAAATTTAGTTTATTAGGTTGTGTATGTGTGTGGGTGGGTGGGTGAAACATGGTTTTAGTCTCTTCCTTCGGGGTGATGCGACTTTTTCTTGTCGTGACCCCCGTCTCCATCTCCGTCTGCACTGAGGCCTAATGGCGGAGTTGGCAGCCTCGGAGCTGTGGCGGCGTTCTGGCGGCGGACCCAGATTTTGGAGCTGTGACGGCGTTCCGGCGGCGGACGCAACTTCGGAACTGTGGCGGTATTCCGGTGGCAGCGGCAGCCCGACTTCGGAGCTGTGGCGGCGTTCCGGCGGCGGCGGCCTGACTTCAGAGCTGTGGTGGCGTTACAGCGTTCCGGCAGCGGCGGCACGGCTTCGGGGCTGAGGTGGCGTTCCGGCGGCAGCGGCCCGACATCGGAGGCTCGGCCGCGGGTCCTGTGGACAACATCGTCGGGAGCTCGCAGGTCACAGGTTGGTGACCTGTTTTTCCGGAGCTCCCGCAACAACAGCTTCGTCCGCTGAACTGGAAGGCCCCAGCTTCGGCAGCTTCGACTGCCCCGGGCCGCGGAGTTTGAACCGGCCCGTTCGCGGAGCTCGGATTCAGCCGCAGGACTGACTTACTTCCCATCACCCAGTGGGGTCACAACATCGGAGGCCTGGATCGACTCAGCGCAGAGGGAGAACAAGGAGGGAAGAGACGAAGACTTTAAGACTTTTGCCTTCCATCACAGTGAGGAGGTGCCTGGTGAACTCACTCTGGTGGATGTTAAATTTGTGTTTATTGTGTGTTTTTTGTTATTTTAATTATATGAATGACTGCAAGGCACGAAATTTCGTTCAGACAGTAACGCAGCAGAATCTCTTTCCTCTTCTTCCCGACGTCATTTGTGCCGACATGCACTACCACTTCTGGCTGCTCACCATCACCCTTGAGGATGCTCTGCAATCGGTCCGTGACGTCCTGGATTCTGGCACCAGGGAGGCAACACACCATCCTTGAATCCCGTCCGTTGCCACATAAACCCCTGTCTGTACCTCTCACGATGGAGTCCCCGACTACCACGACTCTCCCTGACGTCTGTCTCTTTGGCTTTGCTACAGCGTCACGTTCTGACTCGCAGACCTGTCCCCCAATCAGAATGGCAGTGTCTTCTGTCCCGACAGCTTGCAAGAGGGTGAACCTATTTTCAAGAGGTACATTCCCCAGGGTCTCCTGTACTCCAAGCTTCCTTCCCTTCCTCATCGTCACCCACCTTCTCTCTTCCGGAATCTCCGGTGTAACAATCTCGCTGTAGGTCCTGTCCAGGAAACTCTTGTTTTACCGGTTGATCCTGAGGTCAGTGCTAACCATATAAGAATACGTTGGAAGTGGTAACCATTAGAACACTCTCCAGTGCCCCAACACGGTCCTTCAGGAGCTGAACCTGGACACACTTTCCACAGTTGTAGCAGCCAGTGTCCCTGACCTCCCACATCCTGCAAGCATCACACTGAATCAGCTTATTTGTCATTTCTTCACTGCGTCTCACTCTCTCCAACTTTTGGCATAGTCGCCTCACCCCAGCCGCCTCGCCAAAGACTCTCGAGCCAAACACTCACATTTTTCTCACAAGGCACTTCCCTCGACAAGGCTGCTCCCCGACAGGCCGCTCCCCTTCTCAGTCAATCCCTGCACTCACTCCTTCTCCTGCCGCTCCTCTGCCGACCTTGAAGGTATGTGTTACATACCCAAGCGGTTTTTAAATCAGCCGCTCCTGAAAAAATACTGAAAAACTCCCCAAGATATTACATTCTTAGCCAATCCCCGCACTCACTCCTTCACCTCCCGCTCCTCTGCCGACCTTGAAGAAATGTGTCTTGACTGGTGTATCTTGACTGGTGTTCATTTCACTGCTATATGTCCTTTTCTCTCAGCAACATTTCCAACATTTAAAATAAGTAAGGTGCTCTGGCTATTTTGGATGCAGAATATCATTTTTTGTTTACTATTTTATGAGGATGTGCCTCCAGTTACCTTCCATATAACCAAAGTCAATATTAAATGTGATTCTCCTTTTACTGGATTTGCTAACTACAATAAGTAGTAGCTACAATAATAACTACAATCTATGAAACCTATCCTTGATACAGAACCTTTTCTGCTCTAGTACCAGTCTGGTGAAGTTATGGTGTGGCCTCCAAGGCCAGTACATTTTGCATGAGATGGAACATTCAGAGCCAAATTTGATTTTCCAGATATGATCTGTTCAGTTTACAGCACAAATAAAATACAAATTCCATTTGTTTCCATTCTGCCCTCTTGTATCTACATTCCTTTAACCTTTATTTCTCTATCTACTGTGGTACACATACATTTCTGCTCCTGAGCCCCTGACTCTCAACTTGTCTTTTATTCCTAGCTCCTTGTTTTTAGAAAATACTCTGTCCAAAGTGGAGCACCTCACATTACTGAAATTATAGTTTTGCCTGCTCTCCTGGGGTTTCAAAGAACTGCTGCAATTTCTATGCTCATATATGATAATTATTTTGCCACCTAATTTGGTGTCAGTAGCAAACCACAAGGGCCCCAACCCAAAACAACACCTATCTAATTTTTCCAGGAATACTACCTGATCGGCTGAGTTGCCACGGCACATTGTTTCTTCTTTTTAACCATATAGCCATTGTCCTCTCCTCCATGAGGCTGAGGATAGATTCCTGTGGGTACCATTAGCTACATTCTGCCAATCTGAATACACATCTATTTTATAGTGCTGGTGGCACAAACATCCGTGGTGATGAAGTGCTTTGACAGGTTGGTTATAACGCAAATCAACTCCTACCTCAACTAGAACCTTGACCTACTACAATTTGCCTATTGCCACAACAGGTCAACAGATGGTGTGATCTTGCTGGCTCGCCACTCTGCACTAGACCATTTGGATAATAAAAACATATACATCAGGCTGTTGTTCCTAGTTGAATATATTATGGATGATGATGAGTTAGAGTATAGAAGGGAGATTGATCGACTGACTGAATGGTGCCAGGACAACAACCTTACTCTCAAAGTGAGTAAAACCAAATAACTTATTACTGGCTTTAGAAGAGGAAGGCTGAGTATCCACAATCCTTGTTCTTCAACGGGATGGTGGTGGAGAGAGTCAAAATTCCTGGGTGTGCATATCTCTGAAGATCATTCCTGGACCCAGCACATTAATGCAATCATACAGAATACCTCTCAGTGCCTTTACTTCCTGAGAAGCTTGAGGAGATTCGGCATGTTGATGAATACTCTCTTGAACTTCTATAGGTGACAACTGAGAGTTTCATCACAGCCTGGTGTGGCAAAAACTGGTGAACACTGTCCAGTCCATCACGGGTACTGACCTCCCCACCATCGAAGGGATCTACAGGACTTGCTGCCTCAAAAAGACAGCCAGCATCATCAGAGATGCACACCACCCTGGCCATGCTCTTATTTCACATTCCCTCGGGAAGAAGGTATAGGAGCCTGAAAACTGTGACATCCAGGTTCAGGATCCGCTTCTTCTCAACAACCATCAGGATATCAACACGCAATCTCAAAATAGGCTCTGATTCAGGACATATGACAATAAAACACTCCTGACTCTTGACTTTTGACTGACTCTACTCTCTTTCTCCGACTTCCTCACCAATTCACTATCTCAAATGTTGCCTCAAATTTCACCAACATTTATTTTGGTTAAATGTCTTGTCTGGAACATTGTAGACTGTCAGATGAAAATCTATATGGAAACTAGACTAAGTGGGACCCGTTGGGTCCCAGCATCACACGGGAGGGCTGGTCCCCCAACGCAATATTCCACCTCTCCACCAAGGGCTTTCTGGAGTGCTAGTATGGGTGTTGTGGGCTGAAGGCACTGGTTTCCAGAGGGCTAGTCATTCTTAGTCATTCAAGCCTGTTGTGCTGGCAGCTCACTCACTCACGGCTGGTGGGCTAGCAGTTGACTCATGGCTATTCCTTGAAATTCCACTTCAAGCAGGGTGCAAGGCCACCAAATTCAAGTGCAGTTTCTTACCACTTCAAGCAGGGTGCAAGGCCACCAAACTCAAGTGCAGTTTCATAACATTTCAAGCAGGGTGCAAGGTCAATAAAGACAGCGAGTCATGACCTCTTCCTCCTCCATCTTGCCGAGACTGAGCCACACCCACACTTCTGGGTTTTATAGTCTGTTCCCCCTCCCACCAGAAGGGGCGTGGCCTTCATGGCGTGATTGACAGGAGAGAGAATCTCAACATTTTTTAAACACTAATAACTCTTTTATTTTTCATCGATGGGGAAAATCCTTGGCACCTGATGAGCGGAGTGGGATTGAGTAAGATGGCCAAAAATCACAGCCATACGTGGTAGTGTTTTTTCAAAAATCAATATAAAGTGCAGACAGAAAGTGGTCAAGATTAGTAAGATTAAACGAAAACTTACCAGTTTGAAGTTTGATCGTTATTTTATGAGGAGTAACGTTGAGGGATTACGTGAAGAACCCCGCCAGGACGCATGCGTGTCATTCTTCAAAGTAGCGGTGTGAAATCACAGATAACTGTAATGACTAAACATAGTAAGATTAGAGAAGAGATACCTGTTGAGTATATGATCAAGGGTGGGAGCGGAGGTCACGTAATCCCTCAACGTTACTCCTCATAAAATAACGATCAAACTTCAAACTGGTAAGTTCTCGTTTAATCTTACTATTTTACTTCGGAGTCACGTGAGTGACTACTTGAAGATTTTAAAGCTCTGTGATTTCATGCCGTGGAAACGAGTCCATGCATCATATCTGCCTTGATTATGGGGAGAATAGTGTTAACATCATTAGACATCAATACGATATTGAAAACCCAACGATAAATATATTAACACCAAATTATAGCCCATATTTATGGGGTAAATTATATTACAGAACTTAAAATTGTTTCTGCAAATGTTCCAGGTTTAATTACTGGTTTGTTATAAAATCATTGGAAAGTTTTCTCCGTTGACCATCCTGCTGTCTTGAGGATTTGGTCCATAGGAACATCCAACTTCATAGCTGCCGATGTAGCGGCAGCCCTGGTGGAGTGAGGTTTAAAATGCTAGTGTCTACTCCAGCCTTATTAGGACCTGTTTTAGCTATCTAGAGATGGTCTGGACTGTCACTGTTTTGAGTGACTGTTTGTAGCTGATTAAAAGTGACATTTCTTTCCCTCTGATGATCTCAGTATACTCCATATATAATAGTAAGTGTGTTACAATACAGAGACGATCATCTGTCGGGTATGCCCTGAATTCTGTTTTTAGGCCTGCTGACCCCTGTCTGTTCTGTTTGACTAATTCATTGATGTGAAAAGTTAAATTTCCAGATGAAATAGTCATGTTGTCCAGCCTTAGGTTTTGTAGTGACTGGACCCTTTGTGCCATGACCAAGGCCATCAGCATGACTGTTTTCATAGTCAGTTTCTGTAGGGACAGAGCTGTAGCTGGAGACCAGTTTCTTAACATGGTCAGTGCAATGCTCACATCCCCTATTTGGGAGTACCTGGTTCTTGGGGGATTAACATTAAAATGCCCCTCATGAGTTTGGTTACCAGGGTGTGTCCCAACATAATGCCGCTCCGTTCCTTGCCACAGGTATGTTGACAGAGCACTTCTGGCGCTGTTGATGGCACTATGACTGAGCCTCTCATCGTAATGGAGGCTTGTCAGGAATTTCAGAACAGACGGGTTGTTCATAGATCTGTGGGTGATCTTTCCTTTGTTACCAGATGGACCAGTAAATTAGGTCTATGATGGATGGTGATGCATGGTCATAATACCATGTCTAGTATCACCGGGAACCATGGTTGAGTAGGCCAATCGGGTACTATCAAAATACCAGACGCAGAGACTTGCTGTATTTTCCTTAATACCCGACTGATGAGGCAGAAAGGAGGGAATGCATAAATAAACAATTTCCCCCAATGTAGCGAAAATGCATCTGTTGCCGCTGCCCCAGGTCTGGTTCCCATGAAACATAATTTGATAACTGGTGATTGAGCGTGGATGCGAAAAGATCGATATCTGGTGTTCCATACCATGCTGTAATTTCAGCAAATACATTTTTATCCAACGTCCAACAGTGTTTTCATTGAATTTGCGTGACCTGGTGTCTGCCACTAAATTTAGTTTACCTGGTAAGTAGGTAGCTGATATCCAAATATCTCTCTGGATACACCATTGCCAAATTGTGTTGGCCAGATTTTCACATGATGTTGATTTGTTTCCACCCATATGGTTGATATATGCTACCACGGTGGTGTTGTCAATTTGTAGTCTAACATGCTGGTGATTTAACCCAGAACAATATGACTTAAGGCCATGGAATGCACTTAACATTTCCAGGTAGTTTATGCCCAGTGTTTGTAATAATGATGCCTCCTGTGCATTCCATCTCCCTCCACAGCTGGAGATGGAATTGGTAGCACCCCAACCAAGTGCACTGGCATCAGTTTGTAGTACCATAGACGGGTTGCTGATAATTATTGGATTGGAACAATACCTGATGTTATGTTCCCACCATTTTAGTTCCATTATGGCCTCTGTTGGTAGCTTCATTGTTCTGTCAAAATGGCCACCATTAATTTTGAGTGCTCTTATTTTTGCTCTCTGTAAATTTCGATAGTGTAAAGGTCCGAAATGTGTGGCTGGAAATGCAGCCACTATCTTCCCAATTATTCTAGCTACCAGTCTAATGGATGGTTTGGTGATGTCAATGATTTTGCTACAAGCCTCTATTAAGGCTGTAACCTTTTCTTTCGGTAAAGTCACTGACATGAGAACTGAGTTAATGGTGAACCCCACATAATCCATTTTTGTTGAAGGCGTTAATTTAGACTTAACTGGATGGATGATAAACCCCAGTTTTTCAAACAATTGTTTTGTGGCTGTTACCGCTTGTTTAGCCAATTCCAAAGTTTTGCCAACAATAAGTATGTCATCTAGATATGCCATTACCATGTGTTTTTGTTTCCGCAGTAACGCTAGGGCTGGTTTCAAAATTTTTGTGAACAGCCTGGGGCTGATGTTAGCCCATTAGGTATTGCCAGAGCTGACCCATCCAGTTGAATTTTAAATAACATCTGTGGTCACCTCTTGTGGGTACTGTATAGTAAGCATCTTTTAAATCGATGCTTGCCATGTATTAACCTTCGGAGATCAATTGCTTAGCCGTAACAAAGGTTTCCATCTTGAAATGAATATATTGTACAAAGGTATTCAAAGTAGTCAAATCGATGATGATGCGGCAACCACCATCTTTCTTATTTTGTATAAAGATGTTGGACACGAATTCCTGTGATTCGTGTTGGGTTTTCTCAATTACTCCTTTTTTATATAGCCGCTGTAATTCAGCATGTGCTTTAGATTTTTTCTATGCCTGTGAGCACGAACATTCGGTTCGGTACATGCTGAACTGGATGGTTATGTTTTTGTATAAATTCTATGGTATAACCCTGGATACTGCTTAGAATATAAGTGTCGGTAGTTAACTTATTCCATGCATCCAAATAATATCATAATAATAATAATAATAATAAATTTTATTTAATGGGCGCCTTTCAGACATCTCAAGGACACCTTACATAGTAATCGGAATAAAAACATATAATCGGAATAGAACAGGTAAAAAAGACATCACAGAGACACAAATTAAAAACAGAATTCAATCCAAAAACAGAAAATGAAAAACACAGTGTGAAGAGAGAGCAGCGGCAGCCAAAGCACGCCAGCGTCCACTCACTCTTCACGGCAGCCATCTTGGACACAGACCTACAGGACTACAATTAGACAAAAAAATCATCCCCCCACAGTGGGTAGCACTGTGGAGGAAGGCACAATGTCCAGTCCCCACCCCATGTTCACCCCAAAGTCAGGCCTATTGAGGCCACCGCAATTGCCTCTACGGAGGCCCGATGTCCCTGGCCGTTCTCACCGGGTGGTCTTGCCCCGGCGTCCGGAGAGTCCTTTCGGCGGCTGGGCCACCTGGAACGGCCGCTTCCTGGTTGGAGCCCGCGGCTGCCGAAGCCGACAAGGCCGCGCCGGTTTGGAGCTCCCAGGCTCCCGATGATAAAGTCACTGCCGCCTCTCCGCACTGCCGCCTCTCCACACGCCGCCTCTCCGCTCCGCAGACCCGCAGCCCGAAGATGTTGCTCTCTGCGGTCCAGCTCGCCAGAGCTCCAGCGCGTCGCTCCAGCGCGGCGACCCAGGCAAGGCATCGCCCGCTCCACTCTGCTCCGCTCCAGCACTCCAACGCTGTGCTGCCGCCGAGGCCGAGGTGCTGGGCGGTCCCCGCCAGGAAACGGCGCTCCAAGCCCGCAGGTAGGCCACGAGGAAGGGTCGACGGGCAGCCCGGAGAAAAGGCTGCCACACCGACCAGGTAGGGACCTAGAAATAAAGTTACACCTACCCCCCACATTAAAAGACCATATCCCCTACAAACAAACAAACAATGTCCCACCAACTTCCATGCTCCCTTTAATTCTTAAGGAACCAGACCCACCTACCTCCATGGTTACCAGTGGTAGGTGTGTTACTTCTTCGGCATCCTCCGTGGACGTTGAGGCGCCCTTGTCCGGGTCTGTAGTTGGGTTGGTGTTGAGGGCTTGCGCATTTTCCAGGAAGGTTGGTCTGGGCCATGGCCTAAAAAAGACCGATGTTGGGTGTTCCTGGTTTTTGCGCTTTCTCCAGTTTGTTTTGGCCGACTGATGGGTGCGTAGGGGTGATGTTTTTGGCCGTAGTAGCTTTTGGATGCTGCTTTTATGATCCCCAGGGTTTTCGCCTCTTTGTCAAGTTCTTTGACTTGTTTTGATAAATCCCCTCCAAATAGTAGTATTGATGGTTTGGAGGTTCCAGGTTTGCAGAGGCCTGCAAATTTGGGGTCTAAAGCCGGTTGGATAGCACTTTCCTAATATTGTTTAACTCGTATTGTGAGTTGCAGAGTAAAGCCAGTGCATCTTGGTGGTCTTGGGTCATGTTTTGCTCATTCAATGTGCGGGCAAAAGCCGTAATTCCTGCTGTTAGGACTTTTAGGACTTTCTGTATTTTTAATTCCCTGGTTCTAATTGATGCCCCGACATGTTTCCAGATGAACTGGTTGACACTGGGAACATTTAGCGACTTGCAGTTCCCTGGTGGTAAGTGTCGTGCTGTGGTGTCCGATAATGCCTGTCCCTGTAGTTGGTTAAAAGACATGCAGTCAATGCTTGCCGCTATTTTCGGCTCCAGGTTTAGGCCAGTTTGGTCGGGTTGGATTTACTGGGACATGATATCCAACATGTTTTCTTTCACCCCAGGCATACTAGGGGTATGTTGATCACTCCCCTCTTCAGGGTCAGCCCAGAATTGACCCTCCGTGCTCCCCTCTGATGAGGGAGAAACACTGTGCAGCCCCACAAGAGGTACTGCTGTGGGGCTTACTAACTGCCCACTGTGGCTAGCCTCCATCTCCCGGAGCCTGCCACTTTGGAGTATTTCCTCCAGCAGCCGCTCCAACTGGCTCTTATGCTCTCGGGCATAGGCCACTCGCGGCTGCTCCTGTTCCCCCAGCCGCTCCAACCGGCCCCAATGCGCACGGGCACTGGCCGCTCGCGGCTGCTCCTGAAGCCGCTCCAACCGGCCCCAATGCTCACGGGTACTGGCCGCTCGCGGCTATTCAGAGTCGGACTCATCGGAGTCAACGACTCTGTTAGTTTTTTGCTTTGCTCTTCCGCCCGGCCGTGGCTGGTGCGGGAGCGAAGTCGGGTACAGCTGTTCCCATTTCGGGAGATTGGCGTGCCGTTGGCTGCTGCTGCCGGCTGCCCGCAACTCCGCGGTTCTTCCCTGCCAGCTTTTTTTGCAGCCTTCGTGGATCTGGTCCATGTCTCCACCTGTAAGGTAAGTGGAAGGAACGCAGAGTCTCCTTACCTGCTGTTCCCGGCTTTCAAATTCTGCCGCTAAGGGAACGTCGTTCCCCCTGCTGTGACTCATTGCAATGCGTGTAGCGATATGACACGCATGCGTCCTGGCGGGGTTCTTCACATAGTCACTCACGTGACTCCGAAGTAAAATAGACTTTTAATTATATAGAAGGCAAGGCAACTTTAATTAGGGAGAGACCTGGGGTGAGAGACTTTAATGAGAGAGCTGGGGTGGAGAGTGTTGCACAGAGCGGTGGCGTGTAATAAACTATTGAGTCGGTTCACGGGCTCGCCGGCCGCCTGTATTTTCTGCGTCGAGGAAATGACCATGTTGGGTGTCCCTCAAGTTTTGGTTGCATTATAGTCCTACGATCCTGATGTTTGGACACAAGGCAGGAAGTGGTGAGAGCCCATCTCGGGTGTGGGACCTTCCTGTCGGTTTGCTCCTGGGCCTGGCCAAGATGGCCATTTGCAGGTCCAGGTAGCCGGTGGTCGATCGTCATGCCAGAGTCGGCTGCCTGCCCCTCTTCCGGGCCTTTGTCCGTGCTCACGTGTCCCTGGAGAGTGAACACGCGATGCCCACGGGAACTCTGGAGGCCTTCCATGAATGCTGGTCGCTGCGTAGGGTTGAGAGCATTGTAAATAATGACTTACCATTGTATTATAATGATTGCTTGATGTATTGTAACCTTTGAATGTGTTTTGATATGCTGCATTATGCATGTTGCTGAATAAAGTCTTTGGGGAAAAAAAAAAGAGAGAGAGAGAGAGATGATGGATAGAGATAAAAAGCGATCCCTCTATCGTTGCCGCTACAAACTTCAAACTTAGATTAGATTAGATTAGATTAGATTAGATTCCTTTATTGTCATTCATACCTTTCGGTCTGAAGGAAATGTTGTTTCCCTGCAGTCATACATCTGATAAAAAATGACAAAAACACACAAACTACACAAATTTAACATCCACCACAGTGAGTTCACCAAACACCTCCTCACTGTGATGGAAGGCAAAATCTTAAAGTCTCTGTCTCTTCCCTCTTTGTTCTCCCTCTGCGCCGAGGCAATCCAGGCTCCAGATGTTGTGACTCCACCGGGTGATGGTAAATCCCGCGGCTCAACCGTGCTCCGCGAACGGGCCGGTTCAAACCCGTGGTGGTCACTACCGCCGCCACAGCTCCGAGGCCGAGTCGGATCTCCACTGCCGCCACCACAGTTCCGGGGCCGAGTCGGGTCTCTGTTGCCACTGCCGCTGCCGCTGCCGCTGCCGCCGCCGCTGCCAAAGCTCTGAGGCCGAGTCGGGTCTCCGCTGCCGCTGCTGCCGCCGCCATAGCTCCGGGACTGAGTCGGGTCTCTGCTGCCATTGCTGCCGCCGCCACGGCTCCGGGACCGAGTCGGATCTCCGCTGCTGCTGCCGCTGCCGCCACAGCTCTGAGGCCGAGTCGGGTGTCTGCTGCCGCTGCCACCGCTGCTACAGCTCCGGGGCCGAGTCGGGTCTCCGCTGCCGCTGCCGCCGCCGCTACAACTCCGGGGCCGAGTCGGGTCTCCGCTGCCGCTGCCGCATCTGGTCACGTTAGCCCATTTATAACCCTGAGAAGTAGAATGTAGACTTGTAGAGTCATACTCGATGTGGAGCAGTTCATGTCCAAGCTTGAAAGGATGGATTCTGGGATCAGCATAAAGCTCGGCATCATGTTGGGGTTAGACCCCACTGTGTCCTCAGATATCTCATAAGTTTTTCACACAGGGATCTCTGTGTACACGTTCAGCAGTATTTGCCTATAAACTGCCACATTCTTTGGAACAAAACCAGTACGCAATTTCACATCTTAAGGAACTAAGCAAATGACCCATGCTTGTGTGAATCTGTGAAAGCATAATAAGTTGCAGCATGATGGGGAAGTCTGATGAAAGAAGGAAGTTTAGGTATTAGCATAGCATCATCTTCATTGCTATGATCGTCCACTGACCACAGGCTTTCCAACAGTCAAGTACATGATTGAAAATACCCTGTCTTTCAGATAGCATGGCCTGTGGACATGAGTGGGTTCCCTACAATCCACAGCATTAAAGCGTGCAAGCTGCATGATTTTCTTTGCAAGAAAACAGAGGGCATGTTAGTAAATGTGCTGCAATCGGTGTACATGGGAAGAAGGGACTCAACCCGAAACGTCACCCAGTCCTTCTTTCCAGAGATGCTGCCTGATCTGCTGAGTTACTCCAGCATTGTGTGTCTACCTTTACATGTGCATGTGTGTTTAAAATAGATGCAATAGTTGGAAATGTCTGTAAAGTGTGATCTCATCCATAAATACTGGTGGACTTATTGCAGTTGCCAACAGACGGGATTTGTTACCAGATCCTTGGCAGCATTCTGGTTTTGATCTCTTTTGCACTTCCTTTTGCTGCCTCTTCCTTTTAGTTCCAATAGATTCAAAATATCCAGGACATATTTTGTGCTCTTTATCTATTGATACCTTTTAGGGCTTACCAAGTTGCACCGAGGTTCTGTAGAGGATGGTTTCAATGCTTACATTGTATTTTGGAGATGCAGTCATTATCTTGGTTAATGTCGGATAGTTTCAGGCTGGCATTACTCATTCTAAGAGTGTGCTAAAGAGAAATATATTACCATTGTCACCTGTCATGTCTTTGTCTTCACATCAGGTGCATACGTGCAAATCATATTGAAGTGGCTGATGATCTGAAGCAAGTCCCATCAAAAGCAACATTTCAATGCAGGTGGCCCAAAGACCTTGACTGGATCTATTTAGAGACACAGATGCTGGGAATCATCAGCAAAAAATAAATGTGCAAGAGGAACTCAGCAAGTTAGGCAGCATCTGTAGAGGGATAGGACGTCCATTGCTTAAGATTGGGATCCTAAAGGGGAGGGACAAGAAAGTGTAGAACCATTTTCAATGTTTTACAATAATGATGAAATACTTTTAATGTAATTAAGAGTGAATTTCAAAATACTTTAAAATACATTCAAGCATCGTAAAGTATTTTTAATATAAATAAAATAAAAAATAAAGATAAAAACTAAAAAGTAAGCTTAGTTGACTTTGTTAATAAAGGTTAGTGATTCATTTAAATAATCAAAATCAGGTGTAAAATGAATCCTGCCTCAAAATTCCAGACCATCACTGGATCTAACACTGAGTCCAGTGGCAGACAGAATTCAGATGCATCCGTTTTTGACTCCCAGCACCAATCCAATAACTGTGCTGAGAATTTGAGAGAGGACGGGCAGCCATTCGTTTTTGAACAATCACCTAACACAATTTGAGACAATTAATTGTAAAATGGACATCAACTGCATTGAGATATGCCTCCCCTATGCATACTATCATCATGGCGCTGACAAGGATCACAAATTACACTTTCTTCTGGAAGATAACGTGCCAAACCCTTTCTCTCTTAGGAAGATTTTGCTCCATCAAGTGGATTCATCAAAACTATTTGTAGCATCCATGTTGTCCTTCAGCAAAGTTTAACTCACAATAATTTTGATTGATTGGGTGAGAAAGAAAGATTTTGGAATATATAATATTGTGTGTGTACAATTCTAAAAAATATTGTCAGATGCATGAGTGTAATGTGCATTCTTTCATATAATGTTCAGGATGAAGCATAGGGGACTATGATCCCGTCTCCTTACCATTCTACTGACCAATGTTCAGTCACTTGAAAATAAGGGCAAGGCTGCTTTATCAAAGGGAGATGACGAAGTGCTATGTGCTCTGTTTCATAGCGATATGACTCACCCCAGCTCCTCAGACTCAATTATCCAGCTCAAAGGTTCCTTCATCCATCGTATGAACAGAACGGAGGCATTGGGGAAAGGGAGAGGCAGTGGTGTCTGCCTCATGGTCAACTCTTCATGGTGCTGAGAAGTGGCTATTCTGTCCAATTCTTGCTCTCAACATCTGGAACATCTGGAACATCTTGCCATGAAGTGCTGCCATTTCTACCTCCCGAGGGTATTCATCCCCATCATCCTGACCATGGTCTACATCCCACCCCAGGCAGGCTTCTGTCTAGCACTGGAGGAGCTACACACCATGGTTAACAAACACCAGTCAGCATACCAGAAAGCCTTTACCATCATAGCCGGGGACTGCAACAAATTCAGCCAGATAAAATCACTCCCTAACTACCATCAACATGTTTCCTACAACACCAGTGGATTAAACCACTGGTGCTGCAGGAATCCTCAGCCAATATTATACCACCATTAGAGATGCCTCTCGCTCCATCCCTCACCCTCACTTTGGGAAATCCGACCACTCAGTTATGCTGTTTTTTCCTCTATATAGGCAGCAACTCAAAATGGCATCAATACTAGAAGTACCCATGAAAAGTAAGGTGAATTACCTCAATGACTATCCACCGGTGGCACTAATGTCCATGGTGTTGAAGTACTTTGAGAGGTTGTTTATGGCACATATCAACACCTACCTCAACAAGAATCTCGACCCATTCAAATTTGCCTACCACCACAACAGGTCAACAGAGGATGTGATCTCACTGGCTTTCCACTTTGCACTGGACCATTAGGACATTAAAAGCACATACATCAGGTTTTTGTTTATTAACTACAGCTCAGCATTCAATACTATCATCCACTCCAAGCTGCTTACCACACTCACAGAACTGGGTCTCTGCGCATCCCTTGGCACCTGGATCCTCAACTTCCTCAACAATAGGCAATAGACAATAGACAATAGGCGCAGGAGTAGGCCATTCGGCCCTTCGAGCCATCACCGCCATTCAATGTGATCATGGCTGATCATCCACAATCAGTACCTCGTTCCTGCCTTCTCCCCATATCCGCTGACTACACTATCTTTAAGAGCCCTATTTAGCTCTCTCTTGAAAGTATCCAGAGAACCAGCCACCACCACCCTCTGAGGCAGAGAATTCCATAGACTCACAACTCTCTGTATGAAAAAGTGTTTCTTCATTTCCTTTCTAAATGGCCTAGCCCTTATTCTTAATTGGCCCCTCGTTCTGGACTTCCCCAACATCGGGAACATGTTTCCTGCATCTAGCGTGCCCAAACCCTTAACAATCTTAGGTAGACACAATGTCATCCTTGGGCAGCATAATATATCCTCTCATCCTTCTAAATTCCAGAGTATGCAAGCCCAGCCGTTCCATTCTCTCAGCATATGACAATCCCGCCATCCCGGGAATTAACCTTGTGAACCTACGCTGCACTCCCTCAACATCAACAGACCACAATCTGTATAATTTTGCAGCAACACTTCTTACTCGTTAACCATCAGTACGGGAGCACTTCAATGCTGCCTGCTCAGCCCCCTGCTCCACTCACTCTATACTCACGAGTGTGTAGCCGAAAACAGTGCAAACTCCATCTTCACGTTTGCCGGCAATAACACCATTATTGCATGAATAACGGATGGTGATGTCAGAGAATAGAAGGGAGATCGGTCGATTGACCAAATGGTGCCAGCACAACAACCTTACTCTCAATGTCAGTAAAACCAAGGAACTGATTGAGGACTTTGGAAGAGGAAGAAAAAGGGCCCACAAACCTGTTTATATCAACTGGACAATGGTGGAGAGTCAAAAGCTTCAAATTCCTGGATGAACATATCTCTAATGATCTGTCTTGGACCCAGCACACTGATTCAATTATAAAGAAAGCCCATTAACGCCTCTATTTCCTGAGAAGATTGTGGAAATTCGGTATGTCAGAGAGTACTCTCTTGAACATCTTCAGGTGCATAGTAGAGAGCATATTGACTGGTTGAAACATCTTGGTTTGGCATCTTGAATGCACAGGAGCAAATAAGACTGCGAAAAGTGGTGAACACTTCCCAGTCCATCATGGGTACTGACCTTCCCACCATCCAAAGAATTTACAGGAGTCGCTGCCTCAAAAAGGCAACCAACATCATCAGAGACCCACACTACCCTGTGCACACAATCATTTTACTCCTATCATAGCGAAGAAGATAAAGAAGCCCGAAAACTGTAATGTCCGAGTTCAGGTACAGCTTTTTCCATACAGCCATCAGGCATTAAATACTACAACCTCCAAATAAGCTCTGAACTTCATGCACACCAGTTTTGCCTTTTGCTCAGATATTGTATGTTTGGTTTATTGTGTATGTATGTATGTATGTATGTATGTATGTATGTATGTATGTATGTATGTATGTATGTATGTATGTATGTATGTATGTATGTATGTATGTATGTATGTATGTATACACACACACACACACACATTGTTGCAGTTCATTGCAACCGCAGTTCAAAAAGGGCTGAGGAGGCCCAGGTGTGGTGGGACATCGGATGGCGTGATGACCAAAATGGAGGTGATGGCTGCAATGGGCCTTTGTGGCCAGCTGTAGCTGGGACTGTGAAATAGCTGTGCTGAGCTGTATGCAAAAAATGTATTTCACTGTACCTGGTATACATGACAATAAAGAAACCATTGACACACACACATACACACATATATATACACACACACACACACATACACATAAATAAATAAATGAAATAAATAAATAGCCAGATAGATAAATAAATAAATATATAGATAAATAGATGTGTGTGTGTGTGTGTGTGTGTGTGTGTGTGTGTGTGTGTGTGTGTGTGTGTGTGTGTGTGTGTGTGTGTGTGTGTGTGTGTGTGTGTGTGTGTGTGTGTGTGTGTGTGTGTGTGTGTGTGTGTGTGTGTGTGTGTACGTAGATCTATCTATTATTATATAAAACTGTGTGCCTGACGGCGTCCGGCGTCCATCCGTCCGGCTGCCGGCCGCCTGTCTTCCTTTGATTCCTTGCAACTCCGAAACCATACGCAGAATCGCAGAGATATTTTCCATTTTGGTAGAGATTTCACTTTTCTTTCAAAGTATCCACTCCTGATTACATTTCGTCGTGTTTATGTACATATTTTTAACCAAATCATTCTCCCCCCCCCCCCCCAATATTTCAAAAATAAACTGGCTTCTCACCCATAGAAGCAGCCCCAACCCCAGCCCCTGGTGAACGTTCCATCGTGTGATAACCATATAACCATATAACAATTACAGCACGGAAACAGGCCATCTCGGCCCTACAAGTCCGTGCCGAACAACTTTTTTCCCTTAGTCCCACCTGCCTGCACTCATACCATAACCCTCCATTCCCTTCTCATCCATATGCCTATCCAATTTATTTTTAAATGATACCAACGAACCTGCCTCCACCACTTCCACTGTAAGCTCATTCCACACCGCTACTACTCTCTGAGTAAAGAAGTTCCCCCTCATGTTACCCCTAAACTTCTGTCCCTTAACTCTGAAGTCATGTCCTCTTGTTTGAATCTTCCCTATTCTCAAAGGGAAAAGCTGATCCACATCAACTCTGTCTATCCCTCTCATCATTTTAAAGACCTCTATCAAGTCCCCCCTTAACCTTCTGCGCTCCAGAGAATAAAGACCTAACTTATTCAACCTTTCTCTGTAACTTAGTTGTTGAAACCCAGGCTACATTCTAGTAAATCTCCTCTGTACTCTCTCTATTTTGTTAACTTCCTTCCTATAATTGGGCGACCAAAATTGTACACCATACTCCAGATTTGGTCTCACCAATGCCTTGTACAATTTTAACATTACATCCCAGCTTCTATACTCAATGCTCTGATTTATAAAGGCTAGCATACCAAAAGCTTTCTTTACCACCCTATCTATATGAGATTCCACCTTCAAGGAACTATGCACGGTTATTCCCAGATCCCTCTGTTCAACTGTATTCTTCAATTCCCTACCATTTACCATGTACGTCCTATTTTGATTTGTCCTGCCAAGGTGTAGCACCTCACATTTATCAGCATTAAACTCCATCTGCCATCTTTCAGCCCATTCTTCCAAATGGCCTAAATCACTCTGTAGACTTTGGAAATGCTCTTCATTATCCACAACACCCCCTATCATGGTATCATCTGCATACTTACTAATCCAATTTACCACACCTTCACAATGCTCAATGCTCACAGATGTCCAATCGGAATGGATTCATTTACATATGCCTTTGCAGGAGCCCCAGCCCATGGTGAACGTTCCATTGTGTGATGTCACAATGCCCAATGTTCACATATGTCCAATCGAAATTGATTCATTTAGATTAGATTAGATTAAACTTTATTAATCCCCTTATTCAGGGGAAATTCTGATGTCCTTGCAGCACACTAATAAAAATACAACATAGCATTCAAAAAGAAGTTCAACACAAAAACATCCCCCCACAGTGATTCCCACTGTGGGGGAAGGCACAAAGTCCAGTCCCCATCCTCTTGTCCACCCAAAGTCGGGCCTATTGAGGCCTCCACAGTCGCCGCCACGGCGCCCGATGTTCTCGTCGGGTGATGGTGCTCCGGCGTCGGGAGAACCCCCAGCGGCTTGGGGTGCCATGAACGGCCGCCTTCTTACCGGAGACCGCGGCTTCCAAGCCAACAGACCGCGCCGGACGGAGCTCCGCACACTGGCGATCTCAGCAAGAGATCCCAGGCTCCGGGATGTAAAGTTCAGCGCCGCAGCTGGCCGCTCCACAGAACCGTGGCTCCACAATGTTCTTATCGGCGGTCCCAGCATACTGGAGTTCCAGCGCGGCGACCCAGGAAAGGCATCGCCCGCTCCGCAATAGCGCTCCAGCGCTGCGCCGCCGCCAAAGCCGATGTTCTGCGCCGCCGATATTCTGCGCAGTAGACCCGAGCCCATGGTGAACATTCCATTGTGTGATGTCACAATGCTCAATGCTCACAGATGTCCAATCGAAATGGATTCATTTACATATGCGTTTGCAGGAGCATCAGCCACTGGTGAACGTTCCATCGTGTGATGTCACAATGCCCAATGCTCAAAGACATTGTTGCCATAGAGGGAGTACAGAGAAGGTTCACCAGACTGATTCCTGGGATGTCAGGACTTTCATATGAAGAAAGACTGGATAGACTCGGCTTTTACTCGCTAGAATTTAGAAGATTGAGGGCGGATCTTATAGAAACGTACAAAATTCTTAAGGGGTTGGACAGGCTAGATGCAGGAAGATTGTTCCAGATGTTGGGGAAGTCCAGAACTAGAGGTCACAGTTTAAAGATAAGGGGGGAAATCCTTTAGGACAGAGATGAGAAAAAAATGTTCACACAGAGAGTGGTGAATCTCTGGAATTCTCTGCCACAGAAGGTAGTTGAGGCCAGTTCATTGGCTATATTTAAGAGGGAGTTAGATGTGGCCCTTGTGGCTAAAGGGATCAGGGGGTATGGAGAGAAGGCAGGTACAGGATACTGAGTAGGATGATCAGCCATGATCATATTCAATGGTGGTGCAGGCTCGAAGGGACGAATGGCCTACTCCTGCACTTAATTTCTATGTTTCTATGTTTCCCTCTCCTCACACCTCTCCCTCTCCCACCCATCCCTCTCTCTCCCACCCCCCTTCCCTCTCTACCCCACCCCCTTCCCTCTCTCCACCCACCCCCTTCCTCCTACCCCTCTGTTCCTCTTCCATCACTCCCCCTACCCCTCTCCTCCTCCCTCCACACTCTTCCACCTCTCCCCCTTCCCCCTCCACTCTCCCTCCCCACTCTTTCCCCTCTCTCCCCCCACCCCTCTCCCCTCCCTCCCTCCTCCCCTCCCTCCCCATCCCCCCCTCCCCCACATCTCTCTCCCCATCCCCCTCTCTCACCCCCTACCCCGCTCTCCTTTCCCTCCACATCTGTCCCATTTCCTCCTCAACCTCCCCCTTCCCTCCCCTCTTCTCCCCCCCCCCTCCCCCCACCTGTGTGTTTGGGGGGTGGTTAATGTGAGTGTGATGCCGCAGCCCCCCCGCCCCCCCCCTGCCCCCCCCCCCGCAAACGCCGTTGGGGAAACTGACCCAACGGGTCTGCACTTGGTCTAGTACATACATAAAAACAAAGAATAACTGAGCAAAAGGCAAAATCAATATCTATGTATTTCAGAGCTTTTCTCGAGGTGGTAGTATTTAATGCCTGATGGTTGTATGGAAGAAATATATAAATGTATATACTGAACTTTTTGGGGGTATTATATTGTTTACACTGTACTGTGTTTACATATTCTGTTGTGCTGCTGCAACTAAGAATTCACTGTTCTGTTTGGGACATATGACAATACAAAACTCTTGATTCTTGACTCTTGAATGTACAGACTCTATCCGGGCAGCACCCATAGTCTGAATCAAACCTGGGTTTCTCGCACTGTAAGGCAGCAACTCTACCAGTGCACCACTGTGCTGACCTGTCCACAGAAAGGAGAGAGTTAAAAAACAGCTTTGCACAATATATCAAGCTGGCTAGGCAAAATAAATCAGAACAGACAAAAACAAAAATGTCACAGGGAAAGAGATTTGTACTGAACTGCTGCACTCAAAGTAAACTCTGATGAATGCATTTCATGTGTACCAGCAAATTGCAACCTGATTGGAAATGAAAGAGCGGATAGCAACAGGTCTTTACACACCATGACGAATAGGACATACTGTATTTCACAGATTCTTATTGGAGATGTTAGCCAATAACTGCACTTTTGCAGACCAAAAAATGAAAACGTATAAAATAGAAACAAGAGTGGGTTAGTGGATCCTTCAAACATGATCAGTTATTTCTGTACCCTATTCCTACTCTCTCCTCATACTCTACTGCTCGCATCCAGATATGTATATATTTTTCTTCATAAATATATCCAGTGACTTAGCCTCAGCAGCAATGCAATAGCAAATTCCAGGGACAGAGATAATTCTAAAAACTGTGAATATAGACAGGTAAACTAGTAAAGTTGCCCAAAGCTAGTCTAGAATTATTGATGACGAACAAAACAAAGTTTATGAAATGAAGTGTAAGAAAATGTTCAAAGTAAATGGATTGTTTGACATGGGTTGTGCAAGAACAGGTTTAGAGCACCTCTTGAGCACAAGATACCTAGTGCAAAAGGAAATCAATTATTTGAAAAAATTACATCAATTTGATGCTGGTGCAAGAGCAACCATTGATGTTTCAACTTAACTTTAGAGTAAGGTAGTGTCCTCCTAGAACAAGCTATCAACTTTAAAGCAGTACAAGCTTAGTCTGAAGAAGGGTCTTGACCCGAAACATCACCTATTACTTTTCTCCAGAGATGCTGCCTAACCCGCTGAGTTATTCCAGCATTCCATTGGTGTAAACCAGCATTTGAAGTTCATTCCTACACAAGCTTATTCTTGCTGGTTGAGATCTGCTTTCTGGAGGTGGGGATCCCAACAATTCAAGGAAGCTTTAATATAGATTTCATCCTTGTAGACCAGGAGAATGTTACTCTTAATTTTGGAAATACCAGAGTACAGTAGATAGGACAAAGATAGGCCCACCATAACAAGATCTGTAGTTTATTTCAATATACACAAACACTTCTGCTGTGCAAATTATTCATAACTATGCATATATTATTTTAATGGACGAAAGAAACCTGATGGTAAATATCATCTTGCCCAAAGGTAGAGGAATACACGTCCAAAGTAAATTTGAGTGCTTTCGAAATGGATCACCAATCACCAAAAATCACCTGAGGCATAATCCAGAAAATGTCAAGGCTGTAAATCAGGTGCTAACACAAGCTATCAATGTGTTTTACTATTACCAGAATGAACTCCTTCTTCGTTCAAAAGGGAACTGCAGATGCTGGAATATCGAAGGTACACAAAATTGCTGGGGAAACTCAGCGGGTGCAGCAGCATCTATGGAGCGAAGGAAATAGGCGACGTTTCGGGCCGAAACCCTTCTTCAGACTGTCTGAAGAAGGGTTTCGGCCCGAAATGTCGCCTATTTCCTTCGCTCCATAGATGCTGCTGCACCCGCTGAGTTTCCCCAGCAATTTTGTGAACTCCTTCTTTGTCTGATTGGTCAGCCAGTGAGACAGTTGACTAAGAAGGTTATGGAATAGAGTTGATTAAATGCTCTTGAACAAATAGTTATTTTGCTTTACATGATAATTATAGTGGAGATCCTGCCGTGACACTTTGATGCTAATAAGATGTGGACACTCTCAACAATCACCTCAAAAAGGGGTTTTGTAGCAATAATTTTTCAGAAGATCAGCTGATTGTGCAAAAAGAAAATGAAGAACTTGGGCTAGTGCAGGATGCATTGTGCATAAACTGAAGAAGGAGCTACTTGATGTGGACTTTGTTCTGTGATGGTTAGGTAAGGGGGAGGTACTGCGAGACCTGGGTGTCTTTGTACACCGGTCACTTAAAGTTGGCGTGCAGTTACAGCAGGCAGTGAAGAAAGCTAATGGAATGTTGGCCTTAATAACAAGAGGATTTCAGTATAGGAGTAAAGAGGCTCTTCTGCAGTTGTATAGGGCTCTGGTAAGACTACATCTGGAGTATTGTGTACAGTTTTGGTCTCCTAATTTGAGGAAGGACATCCTTGTGATGAGGCAGTGCTGCGTAGGTTAACGAGATTGATCCCTGGGATGGCGG
Source organism: Amblyraja radiata (assembly GCF_010909765.2). Lineage (NCBI taxonomy): Eukaryota > Metazoa > Chordata > Chondrichthyes > Rajiformes > Rajidae > Amblyraja > Amblyraja radiata. Next base: position 59,931,626 of record NC_045961.1, read on the forward strand.
GACTGTCATATGAGGAAAGATTGAAAATACTAGGTTTGTATTCACTGGAGTTTAGAAGGAGTTTAGAAGGGTGACTTATAGAAACATGTAAAATTATAAAATTATAAAATTATAAAAGGACTGGACAAGCTAGATGCAGGAAAAATGTTCCCAATGTTGGGCGAGTCCAGAACCAGGGGCCACAGTCTTAGAATAAAGGGGAGGTCATTTAAGACTGAGGTGAGAAAACACGTTTTCACCCAGAGAGTTGTGAATTTGTGGAATTCCCTGCCACAGAGGGCAGTGGAGGCCAAATCACTGGATTGATTTAAGAGAGGGTTAGATAGAACTCTAGGGGCTAGTGGAATCAAGGGTTATGGGGAGAAGGCAGGCGGGGGTTATTGATTGTGGACGATCAGCCATGATCACAATGAATGGCAGTGCTGGCTCGAATGGCCGAATGGCCTCCTCCTGCACCTATTTTCTATGATGGTTCCTCAAAAAAATAAATGAGAACAGTACAGGTGCAGAGTTAAAACAACCTGCTTATGTTCATTGTTGTCAAGCCTTCCATGGAGAAGTATGGGGCTGTGCGGATATAAACGTTGAATCTAATTTATTGGTTCCATCTCAGTGAAGACATGTCTGTACACAACGCACTTAGATCATTCTGTTTCAAGGTCACAAGTGATGCCTTGAATAATGAGTTTGAGAGAATTAACATAGTGAGATATATTTTAATCTTTCAGCAGGAGATTGTGGAAGTTACCAGGCGAGATAAGACAGTGCACTGCCTAAAGCAATTGAATCAAACTGCGTGGAAAGATGAAAAAATACAAAGTTGAGCCTGTCCTCAGGCCTTAGATATGCACGAGAGCTAAACTGAGTATTCACTGTGGTCTTTTCCTCAGAGGTGAAAGGATAATTGTTCCGAAACATGAATGGAACAAGATTGACAAATGTGTTCACTTCTTACCTCTGGGAATGAATAGTTCCCTGCAGAGAATGAAAGAAAGCACCTATTGGTCAGGGATGAGGAGGGAGAAGGGTTAACAATGAAATGTGCAGATCTCTGGAAACCAACCTGGTGAAAATTTCTCATTTTAAATTACCAACTTTCATCAGAGAGATATTGATCCAGGTGTCAGTTTGTATCTGTCAAAAAGGGTAACTTTATGTTAATTTGAAAAGGAACATAAAACATATGCATTCAAAATAATGGTTAATGCTTTGAAATACTGATGCATATTGCAATTATGTCAATTCATACTATTGTATCACTATCCTGGTTTGTAGTTGTGCTCCCAGTAGAACACAATAAGTGTATTTTATTTTTGCAACACTACTAAATTATGCCGGGGTAGAACAATATAAGTTCATTTTACCTGGACAATATTTTTAAATAAGGATGCATTACTCAAAACATGGGTACCGATTGAATTTTACTGAGTTCCCAGCATTAAACTATTGTACTGGACCCCAAGAGAAGGAATTTGTAGAATGCCGATGAAATGGTTTCCTAGTGGAGCTTGTAGTTGAGCCTACCAGGGAAAAGGCAATTCTGGATTTGGTATTGTGTAATGAACCGGATTTGATTAGGGAGCTAAAGGTAAATAAACCATATTATGATAAAATTCAACCTGCAATTTGAGAGGGAGAGGTGATATCGGATGTGTCGTTATTAATGTTGAGCAAAGGTGACTACAGAGGCATGTGGTAAGAGATGGCTAAAGTTGATTGGAAAGGAACCCTAGCAGGAATGACGTTTCTTGGATTAATTCGGAACATGCATGATTTTTTCATCCCAAAGTGATTGAACAATTCTAATGGGTGAATGAGGCAACCCTGGGTGACAAGGGAAATTAAAGACAGTATAAAACTAAAAGAGAAGGCATATAACATAGCAAACATTAATGGGAATCTAGAGGATTGGGAACTTTAAAAAAAAACAACAGAAGGTAACTAAAAAGGCAAAATAGGGAGAAATATAAAAGTATGCTAGCCAATTATATTAAAGTGGATAGCAAAAGTTTATTCAGATTTGTAAAGAGTAAGAATGAAGCAAGAGTAGATGTTGGTCTATTATCAGTGTGCAGTCAGTGGGCCAAAACTTTGACCAAATTTTTCAGGATATTAAGGGGAACTAATAGACAAGAAAAATTATAACAATTTCCACTGGACAAGGGAGCTTCAAAAAGAATCATGCCGTTTGGATGTGAAGTTAGATGATATGCCTGTTCTGTTTAAAAGCAGTGCCTTACAAAAAAAATATCTCCTAAGTAGAACTGAATGGTGTTCTATGCCTCTTTTTTTAAATCAGATTCCTATGCAGTGGGATTTTCTACATTGAAATAGACTTTAGTCTGTGATCTTCTGCCATTGTGTAAAGTAAGAGTTTTATGCCCCTATCCCACTTAGGAAACCTGAACGGAAACCTCTGGAGACTTTGCGCCCCACCCAAGGTTTCCGTGCGGTTCCCGGAGGTTGCAGGTGGTTGTCGGAGGTTGCAGGTAGTGGAAGCAGGTAGAGAGACTGACGAAAACCTCCGGGAACCACACGGAAACCTTGGGTGGGGCGCAAAGTCTCTAGAGGTTTTCGTTCAGGTTTCCTAAGTGGGACAGGGGCATTACAGAGCAAGTGAGCTTGAGAACACATTGATTGGAGAGGAGAGAAGATCACAGAGGGGAGAAGTCATGGGTAGATGGAGCGAGAGCATCTCTGGAAGAATAAAAGGGATCATGGTGAAGGGGAGAGAAGGTGGTAGAGGGTCATTGATAAAAATTGTGTCTGAGCTCGGTCAGGGGGATGATTCGGGAATCGGTGGTTAATGGGGGAGATCAATTTGGATGTGGTTATGTTGGAATTTTATTCATATCGATTGTGATGCCAGGCTATATATTTTGTGGGTGGTACTAATTATTAGGAAAATAACTAAGTGTGAACCTAACTGGAAGAAGAAGGGCATCTCAGATTTCTCAACAATAGGTCAAGTTGAGTTTTGTGCTCCCTGCATGCCAGGCCAAGCAGGAATCAACCCTTAGATCACATCTTCCTACTATTTACATAGTGCAATAAAATTTTGCCAAGTAATCACAAAATCATAATTCCTTGCCGTTTGATGTCACTGCACAGGTCATGATATATTTACATGTCATGCACATGTCGGATCACAATGCAATTTGCCAATGAGTTCTGCAGCTCAAGTACTGTCAGGCATTGAACACAATTCTATTGCTTGACACTGCACAAAATAAAACATTTTCTAAGACCTGCACATTTTATGTGTAATCTATCTCAAATTGCTTCACGGAAGCATTATGAAACAATATTTGACACCTATCGACTTAAGGACATGTTAAGACAGATAAAGCATGGTTCATATGTGGGTTGCTTGCATATCTGGTGGCCTGATTACTACTTAGATTTGAAGACACTTATTTTGTTAAATCAGCATTGTCATTGATGTTAGGAACATAGGAACAAATCAATTCTGAAATAGATCACACTGGGAAGCAAGTAGGAGTGGACTGTAAACCTGTTGCTAAATTGCCACTGACAAAATTAGTTAGAGGCAAACCAAGGTGTATGTAGGCTGAATAATTAAACACTCTTGAGTCCAGGCCCTCTCAACCAAAGATCTTATAGCGGAGCAAGATGGGTTACTCTCACGCAAACGTGTAGTACGCTCATGGGCGGATTCATGGGTGATTATCTGACCCATTTTAGCAACCAGCCCCCGCCATCTTGCTCCGCCATCTTGTTCCGCCATCTTGCTTCCGGCCAAAGATTGGATCTTTGTTTCCGCAGCGGGGAGAGGGAGTGCGCGGCCCGGGGCAGCGGGAGAGGGAGTGTGGGGCCCGGGAGAGGGAGTGCGCGGCCCGGGGCAGCGGAAGAGGGAGTGTGCGGCCCGGGGAGAGGGAGTGTGGGGCCCGGGGCAGCGGGAGAGGGAGTGTGGGGCCCGGGGAGAGGGAGTGCGCGGCCCGGGGCAGTGGGAGAGGGAGTGTGGGGCCCGGGGAGAGGGAGTGTGGGGCCCGGGGCAGCGGGAGAGGGGGTGTGGGGCCCGGGAAGAGGGAAGAGGGAGTGCGCAGCCCGGGGCAGCGGGAGAGGGAGTGTGGGGCCCGGGGAGAGGGAGTGTGCGGCCCGGGGCAGCGGGAGAGGGGGTGTGGGGCCCGGGGAGAGGGAGTGTGTGGCCCGGGGCAGCGGGAGAGGGGGTGTGGGGCCCGGGGCAGCGGGAGAGGGGGTGCGCGGCTCGGGGCAGCGGGAGAGGGAGGGGGAGTGTGGGGCAGCGGGGAGAGGGGGTGTGGGGCCAGGGGAGAGGGAGTGTGCGGCCCGGGGCAGCGGGGAGAGGGAGAGTGGGGCAGCGGGGAGAGGGGCATAGGAGGGGGGGAGACATTGTAGTGAGGGGGCAGGCGAGGGAGTGCTGGGGGGGAAGGCCTAGTGTGTGTGAAGTTGCGGGGAGGTTTACAATGTTTCTTATTTAATGTCCCTTGTCTGGTCTGAAATAAAGTTCATTATTGGATCAGAAGAAATATAATTGTGTGTGTTATATGATTATATACATTTATATCACATTCATGTATGTGTGTTTATAAACATTTTATTCTTTAACAAGAATTAACAGAATTATGAACTAACAGAATTATGAATCTAACCCTATATCACGCACAAAAACTTCCCCCGCAATGTCAATTACCCTGCGAGTCGGGTCGGTTCCGGTTACTACAAAATCAACTCAAACACTGCTTGTGAGCCATTTAAAAAGAAATGATTTAAAAAACATTAAAAAAGACAATTACCAGAGTCAAATTTTATTCTTGACAATAAGTATGAACTGACAGAATTATGAATCTAACCCTATATCACACACACAAACTGTTGTCCCGCAACATTGATTACACTGCGAGTCGGGTCGGGTCAGGTAGGCTCCGGTTACTAAAATGGGCGGGGAAAAATGCCCAGGATCCCCTCCGTAGCGTACTACACGTCAGCCCATTGCATTTAGCAGGAGTAGCCTATCTTGCTCTGCTATAAGATCTTTGCTCTCAACCTCTCCCAAACATTTCAGCTACATGTTCTGATTATGTACAGGAAACATTCTGAAATGGTGAGGACATTCACTTTCTTTATAATGACATTTAATGTCAGGTACGGTTCTGAGTTATTTCAAATTGCATCTCCTTTAGAGGAATTACTTTATAATGGGGGAACATTTTTGAACATTTCACTGAATCTAAGTTTAGATGAGTTTGTTTTTAATCTGTATGTTTTTGTCAACTTAATGACACCAAAAGTTTTCATGCAACATAAAAAATGTATATGTTTGCTTAACTTACAGGGGTCTCTCAAAATATTAGGGCTTGTATTCTTGATGTCATTTGACCTTCAATACATTTTGAAACTTGCAAGAATGTCTGGAAATAAGCTGCTGACTTTCTATCTGACTAATATTACGGACCTCTTTGATCTGGAGCCTTCTTCAAAGGACTCAGCTTCCATTTCAATAAAGAGCCATGAGTGCCTCTGGACAGCATTCTTAGAGGGCTCATTTCCTTGCTCTAACTGTGCATAATATTGTAACATTAAAGGCTCAAGGAAAATGTTCTGGAAAAAAGCACATTAAAGGATTAGACACATTGGGACTTATTTGTTTCTGCATCCTAACCAGGATGTAAGTCTGGCAAGCTGCATTAATGATAAATCACATAATGTTCAACCTGCCCTCATGCCTGTTTTCCAGTTAATAGTATTATTGCAATGAAAATGATAATCAGGAAAAATGCATTACAGGCAGCTGATCCAGTTCAACCTGTTTTACACAATCATGGAAAGCTAAATCCATCTCTTTTGGTCTTACAATTCGTATCCCTTCTCCCTCATCTGAACACTCCAAATCAGTAATTCATTTTCTTGCATAACATTGTAACACCCTTCCCATCAGCTTTGTGTGCTCACAACTGCTTCTGGTAGCATTTTCTGTATTTCTTGAAAATATTTACCCTTTTACAGTAATTGGTGTACACCTTTCACTTTCTGCCATCAATACTCTCATGACTTCATCTTGCAGAACGCTGAAGCCTCATCGTCTGATCATCAGACTTACGATGACTTCAATCAACAAAACACTTTCTCAAATGTATTTGAATCAATCTGACTTATTCTAATTTGCCTTGCATGTAACTTTTCTTGTAACTTTTCATAACTCAGTGTGACATGCTGTACAATAGGAGTAAGTTTCCACAGTTCTGTTATTTTATGATTCTGATCTACTGACGTTTAAAATAAAAGAGTGAAAAATACTGATTTGTTCTTTGCCACAAATCAGATCAAAGTATCTGATGTTCCCAGGAATTCGTTCTGCAAATCTCCATCGCATTTGCCTAGCACTGCTGGGCTCCAAAGAAAAAGTAAATCTACTAGTTTTATTCTGAAGAATGGTCCTGACCCGAAACATCACTATTCTATGTCTTCCAGAAATGCTGTCTGAGTTACAGCAGCAAGTTGTGTTTTTGTTCATACGATACAATACGATACAATATGATAGAACTTTATTTATCCCAGGAGGAAAATTGGTCAAATAAACTCGCATCTATAGTTCCTTGTGTTTACAATATCTGAAGCTGTCTTACATTCTTGTGACAGCTTCAACTTTTGAATGGGTAACTCTTTGAAGGCATCTTGCTGTATGGTGCCATGGGCTAAATAGTTAACTGGACCTACCCTGAAAGAACACAGTTCGATATAAAACTAATAGATCCTTTGTCTGAAAATGATCTTGTGTGTTTTTGGTCACAGAATACTTTAAGTTCCTCAAGCATTCCCCTTCCCATTTCCATACCGACAACCCAATGGCATGAACATTGAATTTTGCAATTCCCTGAACCTCCACCCCCTTTCTCTCATCTCCTCCTCTCCACAGCCTCCCAGTGTTGATACATTTTTTCTACAACCCCTCCCAGTTCCTTTCCCTTCTTCCTTCATCTCTCATCCCTCCCTACTCCACGGTCCACATTTCACTTTTAATGGTCTTCTTCCCTCTCCCTGTCCACTTCCACCCATTTACCTCCCTCCAGCTATAGTATATTTCATTCCTCCTCTTCTTTCCTTATATGACAGCCTTTTGTCTAAGCTGACGAAATACATTCTTGCTATAGAGGGAGTACAGAGAAGGTTCACCAGACTGATTCCCAGGATGGCAGGACTTTCATATGAAGAAAGACTGGATAGACTCGGCTTGTACTCGCTAGAATTTAGAAGATTGAAGGGGGATCTTATAGAAACGTACAAAATTCTTAAGGGGTTGGACAGGCTAGATGCAGGAAGATTATTCCCGATGTTGGGGAAGTCCAGAACAAGGGGTCACAGTTTAAGGATAAGGGGGAAGTCTTTTAGGACCGAGATGAGAAAATCATTTTTTACACAGAGGCCAGTTCATTGGCTATATTTAAGAGGGAGTTAGATGTGGCCCTTGTGGCTAAAGGGATCAGGGGGTATGGAGGGAAGGCAGGTACAGGATACTGAGTTGGATGATCAGCCATGATCATATTGAATGGCAGTGCAGGCTCGAAGGGCCGAATGGCCTACTCCTGCACCTATTTTCTATGTTTCTATGTCTCCATTCCACCTTTAGCTATTGATAATATCACAATCCATCTGTCATTGACCCCACCTTACCTTTATCTACCTATCACTTGCCCCACCCCTACCTCTCGTTTCCAGATTTCTCCCCCTTACCCCATCAGTCTGAAGAAGCGTCCTGATCAGAAACATTGTCTGCCCATAGATGCTGTCTGGCCCTGTGAGTCCCAAATTGTTTACTTTATTCTCTTGTAAATTTGCTGTAAATAAATTGCGTACTTAAATCTGTTTGAAAAATTATGTATAATTGTTGGGAAAATATGAATAGGAGTAAATTGGGGAATACAGAAATTTAAAATGAAGGATCATCCATTCTATTTATCTTTAAACAAAAACTAACAAGAAAGCTAACATTAAAATCGAACACTTAAATGCAGTATAATTAATAGCAATTTTAAAGCAGAAGAAAACCTGAAAGTAACCAAATGGTAAACCTGGGCTTCTCAGTGTGGGAAAGGTTGTTAGGGTGTTATCAAGTCTTAGTCAGAGGGTATATGGTGTAGCAATCAAGAGCCAGCTTTCAAACCTCGTCCCAATGTAAGTTACAAGCAGTAAACCTTTTTTTGAAATCACAAGGGAGGCTACATTACCAAACCACTCACTGTGAAGGGAACAAGCTACTGGATCACAGTGGGAGGCCTTTTAGAGATATGCTTCTGAAACTGACAAGGCAGTACTCAATCCTTCAACAGATACATGCATAACGATATCTGTTACATATTGTGACAAAGACAATGTGACATGATCATGAGGTGGCAAATGTATAGTAAACAGAGCTATAATACCAGAAATGCATCAAAACCCAAACCACGACTGTAGTGAAAAGAATTTGTGACATACATCAATACTGAGAAATAATAGGTGAAGGCAGATACATGCATTATAACCAGCATTAACATTTGTGCAATGCAAAGATATTATGACATATGTAGATAAATGGGGACCCTGTGCCTGTTTACCCATTGTAACTTTTGAAAATGTATTTCATCACCTGTTATTATCTTTCTACATAAAAGGCATAACATCTCAATACATTGTCAGTTTGGGAGATTCTACCACCAGGTCCACCCTGCGTGTCTTTTTATGCTGAATAAAAGCCTGTTACATCCATCACTCCAGATTTGAGTGGCACTTTCAATTACAGTATAAGTTTAAATGTTTGAATCAGATTGCTTTTTCAGATGAGCATAAAATCTTTTAGCATATTTCTATTTATTTCTCTCGTTAAATGTGTTAACACCTGCATTATAACACAAGGCATTTCATACCAAAATTTCAATGTCCTGCAGGCCAGATAACTTAAAGATTACAATTTTTCCAAACTTTGATCCATTTACCCTAGATATCAAACAAAAAGGGTTTATTAAAATAAATGTTACAAATGCTCATCAGATCAGATATCATCTCTGTAGACAAAATAGTTGGTATTTCAGATCAATAATCTTTCATCAGAATTAGATATCAGAAAATTAAAAGTAATGGTGAATAAAACGTAGAAAAAGAAAAAAGAGAAAGCTCTTGCTAATATCCATTATCATGAAATATACCCAGACAAAAAGAAGTGTCAGAATAATGTCAACCCTATTACAGTTTGTTTGATTTACATCTCTAAGAGAGAACATCAGCGCAAATATAAAATGGCTTCTGGAATTCCAGTTTCCATTATCACTGATAATTATTCATAAATAATTAGCATCAGTCACTCCTGATGATGTTAAAAGTCTGTAAAGAGTTAGATTGGATGGGCAAAGATGAGGTTAAAGCCAGGAAAATCAAGGTCACTGGTGCTGAAGAAGGGCAAAGTCATGGACAGGTTCTGCTTCAGCATCGAAGGGACACCAATCCCAACTGTCTCCAAAAGGCCAGTGAAGAGTCTTGGCAAGGTGTTTAACAACAGCCTGAAGGATACACCACATGTCCAGGCAACCTGTCAGGAGCTGAAGAATTGGTTGCGAGCAGTGGACCGGTCGGGGCTTCCTGGCAAGTTCAAGGCATGGATTTACCAGCATGGTATCCTGCCAAGGATACTCTGGCCACTGCTTGTCGACAAAGTCCCAATATCCATCGAAGAGCGATTGGAGAGGAAGGTCAGCAGCTTCCTCTGGAGGTGGCTGGGACTGCCCAGGAGCCTTAGCAGCATCGCCCTTTACGGAAATAACACCAAGCTCCAGCTGCCCCTGAAGTCCCTGGAGGTGGAGTTTAAGGTGACTCGGGCCAGAGAGGTGATGCTGTACAGGGACTCCAGCGACCCCAAGGTTGCTCAGGCAGGGGTAGAGGTGAAAACTGGGAGGAAGTGCAGAGCCGGCAAAGCCGTGCTGCAAGCGGAGTATCGGATACGCCATAGAGTCCTGGTGGGAGCAGTGACTCGGGGAAGAGCTGGCCTGGGAATCTTCCCAACTCCCCAGTTTGATAAGGCCACGGCGAAGGAGTGGCGCAGGCTGGTGCAGGAGAAAGTGAGGGCAGTGGTGGAGGAGGAGAGGTCTACCAGAGCAGTTGGATTGAAGCAGCAGGGAGCCTGGACAAGGTGGGAGCAGGCCATGGACTGAAAAGTCACATGGACATAGCTCTGGCTGGCTGAACCACAGCGCATGAAGTCCCTGGTCCAGGCAGTGTATGATGTCCTGCCCAGCCCATCGAACCTCTTCATCTGTGGCAAAGCCAAATCTCCAGATTGCCTGCAATGCTCAGGCAAGGGGACATTGGAACACATCCTGAGCTGCTGCCCAAAGGCTCTTGGGCAGGGCGGGTACACCTGGCATCACGACCAGGTTCTGAAATCCATTGCAGAAGGCATCAGCATGGGAATCAGCAGCTGCAGACGAGCACGCCCCACCACCCAGATGATCACCTTTGTGAAGGCCGGAGTGCAGCTGCCAAGAACCACAGCAGCCAGGAATCAGTCAGGAATCCTGGCGACTGCGCAGGACTGGCAGCTTTCTGTAGACCTGGTGAAACAGCTGAAGTTCCCACAGCACATTGCCACGACCACCCTGAGGCCAGATATCCTCCTGGACTCAGAGGTGGTCAAACACATTGTCTTGTTGGAACTGACAGTGCCGTGTAAGGACCGTCTGGAGGAGGCGCACGAGAGGAAGATGACCAAGTATGAAGAACTGGTCATAGAGGGCTGGAAGGCAAGGTGTATGCCCATCGAGGTTGGCTGCAGAGGTTTTGCAGGGCAATCGCTCTACAAAGCCTTGAGTGCACTAGACATCAATGGAGTGGCGTGGAGAAGAGCCATCAAGAACACCACAGAGGCAGCGGAGCAGGCCTCGAGATGGCTCTGGATCAGGAGAGAAGCTCCATGGGGAGGAGCGAATGCCACCTGAACACAAGTCGTGGTCTGATCAACCACGGCTGGGTCACCTGGACGAGGGTGTCTGATGTTGAAAGACCCGAAACACCCAATGACCCCAGGTTACATCACCGCTGATGTGTTCAGGATCATCAATAGATGTATTTTTAACAATCACTGTGCTGGCGAAACCAGTGGCGACCAGGATTAGACTGGCTGACAACCAAGAATAGGGTGGTGACGACTGGAGAGACAGTGGACAGATCGGAAAGACGGCAACCAGGGCGGGGCGTTTTGGCAGCCCAAACCGCATCCTCTGAGAGGAGGAGACCCAAATCACGCTACAGAAAATCACATGGAAAAATACCCCCAGGGGTGCCCAAGAAAGGGGGGGAGGATGAGCAGCTCAATTTGACAAATCAAAGGTTAACGACTAATGGCAATGGACAACCGACTATGAGTATCAAATGCAGATGTGGTAAGGTTTGTAAGAACAGCTGAGGCCTGAAGATTCACCAGACCTGGATGAAGTGTTTGGAGGGACAGGGAGTGTCACATCGCACAGGTATTTTACCTGGTGAGACGCAAGAGGAGCCGGGCCAGGAATCACCCCATAGAGCCCGAAGCCTCCAAGTGGCGCAACTAGTCCCTCGGAACAGTTCTCTGGAGAAGGTTCGAGTCAAATGGCCTCAGGCCTGCAAGACAGCAGTCTGGCATCAGTTCGACGTGGACGTCGACAAGCTGCTAGAAGCAACTGCGAAGGGAGACGTGGACCAATGGCTGCGGACGATGTCGACAATCATCATCAGCCTAGCTGTGGAAAGGTTTGGAGCAGTGGAGAAGAAGCCAGCCAGAACACCTTTCACCATGAACCAACGAGCAACAAAGATCCACAAGATCCGGCAGGAGCTGAAGTCCCTCAAGAAGCAGTATAAAGAGGCAGGTGAAGAGCAACGTCCCCCCTTGGCTGAGCTGCGAACCATCCTGAGGAAGAAGCTGATGACCCTCCGTAGAGCTGAGTGGCACCGAAGACGCCGGAAGCAAAGAGCCAGGAAGCGAGCATCCTTCATAGTCAACCCCTTCGGCTTCACCAAACAACTGCTAGGGCAGAAGCGCAGTGGGAGTTTGGCTTGCTCTAAGGAGGAGATCGACCGGTACATCCAGATGACCAACAGTGACCCAGTCAGGCAGCAGGAGCTGGGCCAGTGCAACATCCTGATACAACCTCCTCCACCCATCAAGGAGTTTGATAGTAGAGAGCCACTCCTGAAAGAGTTCCAGGACGTTGTGAAGAGAGCAAGATCTAGTTCAGCCCCTGGCCTGAGCAGAATCCCCTACAGGGTCAACAAGAACTGCCCCTTGTTACTGAACCAGCTGTGGAAGATCCTGAAAGTCATCTGGAGGAGAGGGAAAGTGGCGCAGCAGTGGCGATTCGCTGAAGGAATCTGGATCCCAAAGGAAGAAGATTCCAAGAAGATCGATCAGTTCAGGATCATCTCCTTGCTAAGCGTTGAAGGCAAGATCTTCTTCAGCATAGTGGCAAGGTGGCTGACCAACTTCCTCTCCAGCAATGGCTACATCAACAGCTCAGTGCAAAAGAGAGGCTTGTCTGGAGTGCCGGGGTGTCTCAAGCACACGGGAGTGGTGACCCAGCTCTTCAGAGAAGCCAGGGAGAACAAGGGAAACCTGACAATGCTCAGGCTTGACCTGGCCAACGCCTATGGCTCCATCCCGCACAAGCTGATCCAGAGAGTTATGGCCAAGCATCATGTGCCGGGCCAAGGGGCAGATCTCATCCTGGACTATTACAAGCAGTTCAGCGTGAGAGTCTCATCAGGGTCAGTAACATCAGAGTAGCGTAGACTGGAGATTGGGATCATCACAGGCTGTACCATCTCTGTGATCCTTTTTGCCTTGGCGATGAACATGATCGTCAAGTCTGCTGAGCCAGAGTGCCGGGGCCCTCGGACAAAGTCAGGAATGCGCCAACCACCAATCAGAGCCTTCATGAATGACCTGACTGTCACCACTGAGTCAGTGCCAGGAGGCAGATGGACCCTGCAGGGGTTGGAGAAACTGATTGGATGGGCAAGGATGGGGATTAAGCCAGGAAAATCAAGGTCACTGGTGCTGAAGAAGGGCAAAGTCATGGACAGGTTCCGCTTCAGCATCGAAGGGACACCAATGCCAACTGTTTCCGAAAGGCCAGTGAAGTCTTGGCAAGGTGTTTAACAGCAAGCAGCCTGAAGGATACAGCATCTGTCCAGGCAACCTGTCAGGAGCTGGAGAGTTGGTTGAGAGCAGTGGACCGGTCGGGGCTTCCCGGCAAGTTCAAGGCATGGATTTACCAGCATGGTATCTTGCCAAGGATACTCTGGCCATTGCTTGTCTACGAAGTCCCAATATCCATCGTAGAGAGATTGGAGAGGAAAGTCAGCAGCTTCCTCAGGAGGTGGCTGGGACTGCCCAGGAGCCTTAGCAGCATGGCCCTTTATGGAAATAACAACAAGCTCCAGCTGCCCCTGAAGTCCCTGGAGGAGGAGTTTAAGGTGACTCGGGCCAGAGAGGTGATGCTGTACAGGGACTCCAGCGACCCCAAGGTGGCTCAAGCAGGGGTGGAGGTGAAAACTGGGAGGAAGTGGAGAGCCGGCAAAGCTGTGCTGCAAATGGAATATTGGATACGCCACAGAGTCCTGGTGGGAGCAGTGACTCGGAAAGAGCTGGCCTGGGAAGCTTCCCAACTCCCCAGTTTGACAAGGCCACGAGGAAGGATTGATACAGGCTGGTCCAGGAGGAAGTGAGGGCAGGGGTGGAGGAGGAGAGGTGTACCAGAGCAGTTGGATTGAGGCAGCAGGGAGCCTGGACAAGGTGGGAGCCACCATGGACCAAAAAGTCACATGGATTGAGCTCTGGGAGGCTGAACCACAGCGCATCAAGTTCCTGGTCCAGGCAGTGTATGATGTCCTGCCCAGCCCATCAAACCTCTTCATCTGCGGCAAAGCGGAATCTCCAGATTGCCCGCAATTCTCCGGCAAGGGGACATTGGAATACATCCTGAGCTGCTGCCCAAAGGCTCTTGGGCAGGGCCGGTGCACCTGGCATCACGACCAGGTTCTTAAACCCATTGTAGAAGCCATCAGCATGGGAATCAGCAGCTGCAGATGAGCACGCCCCACCACCCAGATGATCACCTTCGTGAAGGCCGGAGTGCAGCTGCCAAGAACCACAGCAGCCAGGAATCCGTCTGATCAACCATGGCTGGGTCGCCTGGGCGAGGGTATCTGATGTTGAAAGACCCGAAACACCCAATGACCCCAGGTTACATCACTGATGATGTGTTGAGGAACATCAATAGATTAACCCAATAGAGTAAACAGATGGCAGATATAGTATAATGAGGGGAATGTGGGGTTGTATATTTATGAAGGAAGAATAGAATAAGCACAATATTATTTAAGTAGTGTGAAGTAATAGAAAGATTAAACAAAAACTTACCGTTTGAAGTTTGATCTTTATTTTTAGAGAAGTTGAAATGAGGGATTACGTGAAGAGCCCGCCAGCCCGCATGCGCGTCAATCTTCAGAGCAACTGTATGAACCACAGACCACTTGCACAAACTTAAACTATAGAAAGATTAATAACCGTTAAGGTACCGAATGATCTTTATGAGATTCAGGGTTGGGAGTGGAGGACACGTAATCCCTCACTTCAACCTCATAAAATAAAGATCAAACTTCAAACGGTAAGTTTTCGTTTAATCTTTCTATTTTATATTGAAGTCACGTGAGTGACTACAAGAAGCCTTCAAAGCTCTGTCGTTTCATGCAGTAACCCAATCTGTGTGTGAAACAGTTAAACAGATAAACCAGAAATGGTAGAAAAAACATGGGTTATTAACAACATGATGCTAACTTGCATACATGGCCATTGCCCTTAATCGAACCACAGTCCCAATTGGCTATGAGTTAGACAATAACTCATGCAACACTGTTCAGAATTATATCTGCAATCATCCAGGCATATTCAACCAAATTTTATAACTTCTGAAAGCGCACTATGTAAGCCTCCTGCTGTTGCAAGAAGATGATCAAATGGGAATATCCATTCTATTGGCTGCTAATAAGCCACCAGCAATCTCTTGAGAAAACTATAAATAACAATGAAGAAACTATCCTTCATCTCATAGGTAATAGAAAGCTCAGTGTACCTGTATACATAATAACACCCCCAATCTCCGATCTGGTGGGTATGCTGTCAACTCGAAATTGTACGCAACCATGCCCATTTTGCTTTATGAGAACATTCCCATAACAAGCTACCCTCATGTCAGTTATGACCCAGAGACCGAGCCAGAGATTAAAGACTGTTCTTTGTGCTGAAATCAGTTGCTAAAAGCATAATCAACAAAAGATACTGCTCCCATTAGGAATACAGTAGATGAATATCTGTATAATAATTTACTGATATACATTCCACATTACTATGAGCCTAGGCTTTTAGAGCGGTCATATAAAAGACACCTTGCATAACGTTAGTCAACAGCGGGAGAATAACCAATCATTTATTGTCCCACATGGTACTATAGAGAATGACAAAGCAGCACAAGGTGTCTATTTTGCTATAACATAATCGCTTCTCTAAGCCCAAACTGAAGAAACTCAAACTTCTTTTACTTCTGTTTAAAAGTAGCTCACATGTCTTGTTCACAAACATCCCATACAATCATGCAGAGCTCGCTGCCCGAGGCTGAACTAGCCATCTCGCGTGACTTTGAGTAAATAGGCCTGAAGACAACCCCTCGGTGGCTTTCAGCCACCTTTACCATGGACACCCTGAATGAGTAGGCAAATTGGCACTATTAAATTTCATGTTGCCTCATCCTTAATATCGTTAGAGGCATCTACTGATAAAACCCCTGAGTCTTATCAGCTACAAATTTTGCATGTCATCTATAAACGCCATGACCCAATGCCCTTTTGATCTGAGTAGGGAAGCATTAGCTTTAGAATCTTTGTAAATAGCCTAGGCCTGAAGACAACCCCTCGGTAGAGCCTAAACTTTCCACCACTGGCTTTGTTACCAAAACACCAGATATATCAGTGCCTCTTGTGTATAGACATGGCAAAGTATGCATCTTCAAGATCGATTGAGGCCCTAATCCTCTAAATCAGCTAAATTGCTGAAAGACAATTATCCATCTTGAACTGGGTAACCAAACACATGATCAGACTAGCCAAATCATAACCTGATTTGGCATGCTCCACTTTTGCGGAAGTTGCATTATTTATTTATTTATCTGTTTGTTTATTTATTTATTTATTTCGCTCATAACATATAATCAGATCCTTGTGACTAGAGCTGAAACATAACATCCACTTGATGTGGGAATATGAGTTCCCTGTCAACTCTTGACTGTCAGAGTCACCACGAATCCTCAGCCTTCTTCCTCAGAGTGGAAAATAGCATAATGCAACCTTGAACCAGGAATTGCTCCACAGTCCTCTGACTGAAACCACCTGTCTCAGTCGCCAGTGTGCGCAACACACTCTTTGACCAGCCACTCAATCAGGAATACTGGTATTGAGAGCCTACAGATTATTATACATATATTTTTTATTCACAACTATTTTTAAACTGCCAGCCCTTGCTGAACCTCCGCGGCGATCGATGACCCGGCCGCGCCGGCAGTCACCATTTTTATCCCGCCAGCTCCTTACCGAGCCTCCACGGCAGCAGCTGCACAAGCTGTGCCAGCTTCTCCGGGCCTGCTACCCCTATTTTCGGAGTTACCTGTCAGAGCAGTTTCGAACTGCTCTAATGCTCGCGCCATGCCTCGATGTATTGACGTGCATGCGGGCTGGCGGGCTCTTCACGTAGTCACTCATGTGACTTCGATATAAAATCAAGCGTTGGTGTTCATTGAGATTTGGATGACTTTATGGCAAAACCACAAAGAATTAAGAGCATGAGTCATGAGTGTTAAATAGTTATATATACTCGGAGCAGATCAATAAATAATATAATCAATTAATAATCAAAAAATTGAGTCCACATGCAAACTAGAGGAACAGCACTTCATATTCCACTAGGGTAGCTTACAAACCAACGGTATGAACATTGAATTATCCAATGCTCTGTAACTAATCAACAACAACCCTTTCACATTCCATCTATATCCTTTCTTCTGACTTCACATTTTGGACCCGGTTCTCATCTTATACCAGAGTGGACCTGCATAATCTATGCTGCTACTTGGGAAGCTACTTCAGATACGAGTGAGGTAGTTTTGGAGGACTCTGGTGATAGATGTCCTTGTGGCAGTGAACAGTATTTCCATTTGGCTTCCACTGTCTTCAATTTGTCTTCTTTCCTCAAGATGGCCACAGTTACAGTTTCTGAGGCCACTTTGAATGTCTTCCTCTTTTTAAATGTGAGTGATGAGGTTGCAAATTTGTCACTGATGTTCTTCTGTCAAATTTTAGAACATCAGTAGGCATACCATCAGCTTCTGCATCTCTTTTTTAGGTAGCATATGACTTTTATAAATTGTTCAAGGCTGATCATGAGGCTGGACCATATGGCCTGTTGTAAAATGGAATAGAATCATAGTTGACATGTTCTTTCATGTGTTCCTTCCAGCGGTTGTTGATTGCTCTCTGTCTCTGTTCTTGGCTCTTAGTGGAATGGGCCCATGCATAAAATCCTGCAACATTTCTACTAACCATCTATTCCTTTGAATTTTTTTTGTGTTGGATCTCACCATTCATGTGCCTGTAGAACTGCTTCATTTACCTTGCAGCATGGTGGTATTCTCTCCAAATTCAAAGTACATTGAGTGCTTATGCCTTGTAGATACAAATATTTAAAAAATTGTGATCAAATACAATTTCAATGGTTACAATGTACAGTTTACCTCAATATTAAGTGTATGAACAAATAATCACATGGAACTATGGAAGGGAGCATATCTTGTGATAAGGCCAAATAATACATTTAATGACTCAATTTAAGTTACATCAATAATCAATTATTTTTTATCAAATCAATTCCGTCTTTTTTCACATAGATATGCCATTTTTTCCCATTCTTAATCATGTACTGTTTAATACTCATGAAATGTGAGAAGCTCATACAAAGTCCATGTATTTATTAGATGGTTATTCACAGCTGAATCTCTAATTTTTGACAAAATATATTTGTAATCCTCAGAACAGTTAATCACATGACACAATCCTTAAAGAGTCAACAGCTTTAAAGCAATACCCAACCAGATTTTCCTTTTCTTTAAAAACCAAAAATATCTATGTAACTAAAAGTCTCATCTTGACCACTTCCTGTCTGAGCTGTATATTGATTTTAGAAAAAACACTACAATATATCGCTATGATTTTTGGACATCTTACTCACAGTCCTCCTCCGCTGAGGCAGCCCCGAGGATTTTTCTGATCGATGAAAATTAAAAAAGTTATGAGTGTTTAAAAAATCTTGGGATTTTAAAAAACGCCCCTTTAGGACTATAAAACTCCGGATGCCTGGATGTGAGTCAGTCACTCTGAAAGATCGCGAGCGAGAGTCCACAACTGTGATTCTAAGCTGTGAATCAACTGAATTGTGAGTCTGCAATGTACTTGCAATAAATGATTTGTTAGCCCTTAATGAAAATGCAATGTTGTTTGGTAATTTGGTGGCCTACACTCTGCTTGAAATGCTATGAAATTGAATTTGGTGGCCTGTACTCTGCATGAAATACTGTGAAATTGAGTTTGGTGGCCTGTACTCTGCATGAAATACTGTGAAATTGAGTTTGGTGGCCTGCACCCTACCTGAAATGATGTGAAATTGAGTTTGGTGGCCTGCATTCTGCCTGAAATGCTGTGAAATTGAGTTTGGTGGCCTGCAGTGCCTGAAATGCTGTGAAATTGAGTTTGGTGGCCTGCACTCTGCCTGAAATGCTGTGAAATTGAGTTTGGTGGCCTGCATTCTGCCTGAAATGCTGTGAAATTGAGTTTGGTGGCCTGCACTGCCTGCAATGCTGTGAAATTGAGTTTGGTGGCCTGCACTCTGCCTGAAATGCTGTGAAATTGAATTTGGTGGCCTGCAATTTGCTTGGAATTTCAAGGAATAGCCGTGAGTGAACTGCCAGCCCACCAGCTCTGAGTGACTGATCTGCCAGCCCACCAGCCCTGAGTGACTGAGCTGCCAGCCCACCAATCCTGAGTGACTGAGCTGCCTGCCCACCAGTCATAGAAACATAGAAACATAGAAATTAGGTGCAGGAGTAGGCCATTCGGCCCTTCAAGCCTGCACCGCCATTCAATATGATCATGGCTGATCATCCAACTCAGTATCCCGTACCTGCCTTCTCTCCATACCCTCTGATCCCCTTAGCCACAAGGGCCACATCTAACTCCCTCTTAAATATAGCCAATGAACTGGCCTCGACTACCCTCTGTGGCAGAGAGTTCCAGAGATTCACCACTCTCTGTGTGAAAAAAGTTCTTCTCATCTCGGTTTTAAAGGATTTCCCCCTTATCCTTAAGCTGTGACCCCTTGTCCTGGACTTCCCCAACATCGGGAGCAATCTTCCTGCATCTAGCCTGTCCAACCCCTTAAGAATTTTATAAGTTTCTATAAGATCCCCTCTCAATCTCCTAAATTCTAGAGAGTATAAACCAAGTCTATCCTGTCTTTCTTCATAAGACAGTCCTGACATCCCAGGAATCAGTCTGGTGAACCTTCTCTGCACTCCCTCTATGGCAATAATGTCCTTCCTCAGATTTGGAGACCAAAACTGTACGCAATACTCCAGGTGTGGTCTCACCAAGACCCTGTACAACTGCAGTAGAACCTCCCTGCTCCTATACTCAAATCCTTTTGCTATGAAAGCTAACATACCATTCGCTTTCTTCACTGCCTGCTGCACCTGCATGCCTACTTTCAATGACTGGTGTACCAAGACACCCAGGTCTCGCTGCATCTCCCCTTTTCCTAGTCGGCCACCATTTAGATAATAGTCTGCTTGCCTGTTTTTGCCACCAAAATGGATAACCTCACATTTATCCACATTATACTGCATGTGCCAAACATTTGCCCACTCACTCAGCCTATCCAAGTCACCTTGCAGTCTCCTAGCATCCTCCTCACAGCTAACACTGCCCCCCAGCTTAGTGTCATCCGCAAACTTGGAGATATTGCCTTCAATTCCCTCATCCAGATCATTAATATATATTGTAAATAGCTGGGGTCCCAGCACTGAGCCTTGCGGTACCCCACTAGTCACTGCCTGCCATTGTGAAAAGGATCCGTTTACTCCTACTCTTTGCTTCCTGTTTGCCAGCCAGTTCTCTATCCACATCAATACTGAACCCCCAATGCCGTGTGCTTTATGTTTGTATACTAATCTCTTATGTGGGACCTTGTCGAAAGCCTTCTGGAAGTCCAGATACACCACATCCACTGGTTCGCCCCTAGCCACGCTACTAGTTACATCCTCGAAAAATTCTATAAGATTCGTCAGACATGATTTACCTTTTGTAAATCCATGCTGACTTTGTCCAATGATTTCACCACTTTCCAAATGTGCTGCTATCCCATCTTTAATAACTGACTCTAGCAGTTTCCCCACTACCGATGTTAAACTAACTGGTCTGTAATTCCCCATTTTCTCTCTCCCTCCCTTCTTAAAAAGTGGGGTTACGTTTGCTACCAGCCAATCCTCAGGATCTACTCCAGAATCTAAAGAGTTTTGAAAGATTATTACTAATGCATCCACTATTTCTGGAGCTACTTCCTTAAGCACTCTGGGATGCAGCCTATCTGGCCCTGGGGATTTATCGGCCTTTAATCCATTCAATTTACCCAACACCACTTCCCGGCTAACCTGGATTTCACTCAATTCCTCCAACTCCTTTGACCCACGGTCCCCTGCTATTTCCAGCAGATTATTTATGTCTTCCTTAGTGAAGACGGAACCAAAGTAGTTATTCAATTGGTCCGCCATATCCTTGTTCCCCATGATCAACTCACCTGTTTCTGACTGCAAGGGACCTACATTTGTTTTAACTAATCTCTTTCTTTTCACATATCTATAAAAGCTTTTGCAGTCAGTTTTTATGTTCCCTGACAGTTTTCTTTCATAATCTATTTTTCCTTTCCTAATTAAGCCCTTTGTCCTCCTCTGCTGGTCTCTGAATTTCTCCCAGTCCTCTGGTATGCTGCTTTTTCTGGCTAATTTGTACGCATCATCCTTCGCTTTGATACTATCCCTGATTTCCCTTGTTATCCACGGATGTACTACCTTCCCTGATTTATTCTTTTGCCAAACTGGGATGAACAATTTTTGTAGTTCATCCATGCAGTCTTTAAATGTCTTCCATTGCATATCCACCGTCAACCCTTTTAGAATTAATTGCCAGTCAATCTTGGCCAATTCACGTCTCATACCCTCAAAGTTACCTTTCTTTAAGTTCAGAACCATTGTTTCTGAATTAACAATGTCACTCTCCATCCTAATGAAGAACTCAACCATATTATGGTCACTCTTGCCCAAGGGGGCACGTACAACAAGACTGCTAACTAACCCTTCCTCATTACTCAATACCCAGTCTAAAATAGCCTGCTCTCTCGTTGGTTCCTCTACATGTTGATTTAGATAACTATCCCGCATACATTCCAAGAAATCCTCTTCCTCAGCACCCCTGCCAATTTGATTCACCCAATCTATCTGAGTGACTGAGCTGCCAGCCCACCAGGCCTGAGTGACTGAGCTGCCAGTCCACCAGGCCTGAGTGACTGATCTGCCATCCCACCAGGCCTGAGTGACTGAGCTGCCAACCCACCAGGCCTGAATGACTGAGCTGCCACCCCACCAGGCCTGAGTGACTGAGCTGCCAGCGCAATAATCCATTCGGCCCACAATGTCTATACTAGCCCTCTAGACACCAGTCCCTTCGGCCCACAACAACCATACTAGCGCTCCAGAAAGCCCATCCCACCCCACTGGCCACCAATATGGGAATTGGTGGAGAGGTGGAATATTGCATTGGGGGACCAGCTCTCCCGTGTGAACATGGGACCCAACGGGTCCCACTTAGTCTAGTTAAACATAAACTACAAATATTACAGTTTTTACAGTCTCTGATTTCTGCACTGGTGCTGTAGTTTACTTGTACTAAAGTCATAAATTCACCAGATATTGATTTAGTAATATAAATCATTGGAATTAATGTTACCGCAGCTTGATTCATATTAGAAATATCACTTAACTCTTCTTGAACAATATTGTTCTCATTTCAGATTACGTCATTATGTTTAGTCTTCTTTGTTGTTCTCTTGAGTAGTATTCACAAATATTAGAGTCCTAGGGTCAGAGTCATACAGGATAGAAAAAAAGCCACTTCGGCCCAACATCCCCATGCCGACCTATTAAATGATCAATGTGGAGGCAATGATTTTAATCTCTTATCACAGAGTAAATTGTGGTCACAAAACCTAAAGCTGTGAATGTAATAGTTCTCTATTCACCACAAGAAGACAAGTGCGGCATGGTGGCACAAGGGCGACACGGTGACACAAAGAGCGCCATGGTGACGCAGCTGATACAGCTGCTGCTGCACAGCGCCAGAGACCGGGTTTGATCCTGACATTGGGTGCTGTCTGTATGGAGATTGCACATTTTCCCTGTGGCTACATGTGTTTCCTCAGGGTGCTCCAGTTTCCTCTGACTTCACAAAGGTGTACAGGGTTGTAGATTGTAGATTAAATGCCCCCTAGTATGCAGGGAGAGAATGAGAAAGTGGGATTACATTGAACTAGTGTGAATGGGTGATTGATGATTGGTGTGATCTTGGTGGGCTGAAGGGCTGTATCTCCATGCTGTATCTCTGTACTAAACAAAAACCATGCAGGGGATATCTAGTGGAAGAATCACCCCAAATTTAAAAAAAAAAATGATTTTATGCCTTGTAGATACAAAGATTTTAAAAATAGTGATAAAATACAATTTCATTGGTTACAATGTACAACCTCAATATTATATGTGTTAACAAACGATGCCATGAAACTGTACATGTACAATCCGAGGTAGGCAAAAATGCTGGAGAAACTCAGCGGGTGAGGCAGCATCTATGGAGCGAAGAAAATAGGCAACGTTTCAGGCCGAAACCCTTCTTCAGACTGATGTGAGGGTGGGGGGGGGGGGGGGAGAAGAAAGGAAGAGGAGGAGCCAGAGGGCTAAAGGGAGAGCTGAGAAGGGGAGGAGACAGTAAGGACTACCTGAAATTATGGAAGTCAATGTTCATACCGCTGGGGTACAAACTGCCCAAGCGAAATATGACGTGCTGCTCCTCCAATTTTCGTGGTCCTCACACTGACCATGGAGGAGGCCCAAGACAGAAAGGTCAGATACGGAATGGGAGGGGGAGTTGAAGTGCTGAGCTACCGGGAGATCAGGTTGGTTATTGCGAACTGAGATGAAACTACTCATCTACAATCGGAGCATATCTTGTGAAAAGACCAAAAATTCATTTGATTACTTAATTTGGTGCATCAATATTCTAAAAGCTTTCAGGCACTAAACATCCAAAACATTCTTATTTTACCATAAACTTGTGAGGAGTGGCTCTTTAAATGCCCAAATACCCCAAGTATTGATCGACAGAACAAATATGACTGACCAAATCTGACATGCTAAGTGGCTAGCTAGTCAGTCTCGAACCTCTTGTGATCTCATAGGGACATTTAGAATGATATAGGTCAAATACTGGCAATTAAGACCAGCTTAGAGAGATATCATAGTTGACATGGACGAGTCGGACCAAGGGGCCTATATGACTTTATGAGTATGAACCCTTTATATTAGGGATGTTATAACATTTTGAGATTTTAAAAATCAAGCCTGTAATTTATCCCATTGGATAAAGCATAAAAAGAGCTTTAATTTGATACCTAATTCACTTTCATATGTTCAGTATTAAAAAAGTTATGGTCATTTTCATACTTGGAAATTAGCTTTGTGTTCCCTATTGCTTTTCCATTGACTTAACACAAAAGCTGTGATCAAGGACAATCAATTGACATAAAAGCCCATAACTTTCTTAAAAAAGAAGAGAACTGAATGACATTTTCAGTTATTATAACCATATAACCATATAACAATTACAGCACGGAAACAGGCCATCTCGACCCCTCTAGGCCGTGCCGAACACATAATCTCCCCTAGTCCCATATACCTGCGCTCAGACCATAACCCTCCATTCCTTTCCCATCCATATAACTATCCAATTTATTTTTAAATGATAAAAACGAACCTGCCTCCACCACCTTAACTGGAAGCTCATTCCACACAGCTACCACTCTCTGAGTAAAGAAGTTCCCCCTCATGTTACCCCTAAACTTCAGTCCCTTAATTCTCAAGTCATGTCCCCTTGTTTGAATCTTCCCTACTCTCAGTGGGAAAAGCTTTTCCACGTCAACTCTGTCTATCCCTCTCATCATTTTAAAAACCTCTATCAAGTCCCCCCTTAACCTTCTGCGCTCCAAGGAATAAAGCCCTAACTTGTTCAACCTTTCTCTGTAACTTAGTTGCTGAAACCCAGGCAACATTCTAGTAAATCTCCTCTGTACTCTCTAATATATAGATATGTACTCTCTAATTATAGATAGAAGCATTCAGAAACAAATATGATACATCTTACTTGGATGACCTGAAATTAAAACATATAATTATAGCTAATTACAAAATTGACCGTTGTGACGGAAATAGTAATAAACACCCAGACTGTCTTGAAAATTCATAAATGTGATATTCTCAAGATCAGAACCTTAATATTATTGTATTATATGCTGCAAGTCCACAACAGACAGGTAAAGAAATTACAATTTCTAGCAAAAGACAAAGTCTTCATGGAGAAGATCAGCTGCTTGCTGGTACATTGGCATATTATAATCAGTAGCATCATCATACTCCTCAGATTGCAACCAATAAGCAACTCCGTACCTTGTTTTTCCTCAACTTTTCAATTTTGGCATTGTAAACTACAATGTTTTGCTCTTCAAACCACGCATGACATGCTTTTCTGCCCACTACTTTCCCATTAAGAATGTCCTGTAGATCATCACATTTTGGATAATCTCTGCGAATGCTGTCTAAATCAGTCTCTTTCAATTTTTTTCTTAGTTTTTTCCTCTCTTTCGTGTCCCGAGCATGTTCCTTGTCTATCTGTCGCTTGATGATTTCTGCTCTCAATTCCTTCTGTTTTTTCTTCCATCTGTTCCTCTGCACTCGCCCCAATTTCAAACCACTGAACAGCTTTAACAGAAACAATTTATTATTTGCAGTTTTAGAAAAAAAAGTTGAAATAATTTTGTTCAACAAAATGCCTAACACAAGTTAAACGTTAAAACAAATAGTAAATACCCAACAAAATTATCATATTCATCAGTCATCAAATCAATTAAATTCATCTAAATTCAATTACTAAATCTAAACATCTATCCCATTCTTAAGAAAAGGCTAAATATATATTTTTTAAATAACCAAAGTATCCAAATAACAAACTGATCCCATTCACACAAGCATTCACAATATAACATGATTTTTGAATCTCACTTTGTCATGAATATCTATGCCAAATGGAAGGAATTGAATGTTTAATTCCCATAAATTTTACTCTGTTGGTTTATAACACAACAGCAGGCAAGAGCCATTTTACACAGACATTTGTTCAAAATCCACAAACATCCACTCGATGATCAACATAATTATTTTTTGCACAATCATGTCATAAGCACATCTAAATTATCTATATTTTGTGTTGTCCATCCATGATCAATATTTTCATACTAAACATCTAACTGAAGACTATGTACTGTGAAAGTTTTTAGTCAGTTAATTAATATGAAAATATTGATCATGGATAGACAATAACACAAAATATAGATGATTTAGATGGTCTTATGACATGTTGTGCAAAAAATAATAATATGATTTTCTTGAGAGTGGATGTTTGTGGATTTTGAATCGAATTGTGGCTGATATTGCTCTCAGTCACAGCCTCACAGCCACAAACAAAGATCATAGAGGAGCAAGATAGACCACTCCTCGAAAAACGCGTAGTATGACGTGTGTGACTGTCGACGCCATTTTATTGAGCGTTTTACTGGGCTTCCCCCACACTGTCATGGCGTCCTCATCTAAATCATCATCTCACTGCTCCGCAATAAATTGTTCTAATCGTAAATCTAAACGACCAGACCTGTCATTCTTTAGGTTCCCCGATAAAAAAGAAAGGTAAGAAAATATTATTATTATTTTTTGTCGATATTCTCTCGTGAAAATGTTATTTTCTGTTCTCCCATCAACGGCCATTGGGAAATTAGGTTTGTCGGTACATTACAAAGTTATTAGACTTATTTTTAATAGATCTTTACTTACCATAATAATAAAGACAATTTTAACACTTCTGTACGTTTTTGGCTTTGTTCTTGTAAGGGATTGGTCTCCAAAATATGGCCCGCGGGACACATTGGGTGCAATGGTGGGCCGGAGGGTTCGGCGGCGGCGGCCGCAATCAAAGATAGGAGAGGAGATCTGCTCTATAATCTTTGGTCGGAATGGGACGGCTGCGCGTTATAATGTGTTATCGTCCCACTCCCTCTCCCCCTTCTCCCTGTCCCCCTTCTCCCTCTCCACCCTTTTCCCCTTCTCCCTCTCCCCCCTTTTCCCCTTCTCCCTCACCCCTTTCTTCCTCTCCCCCCATCTCCCTCTCCCCTTCTCCCTCTCTTCTCTCGATCTCTCTCTCCCCTCTCTTCTCTCGATCTCTCTCTCTCTCCCTCTCTTCTCTCTCCCTCTCTTCTCCCTCTCTCCCTCCCTTCCCTCTCTCCCTCCCTTACCTCTTCGTGAGAGTTGGCAGCTCTGCTATGCCTTGGGTCCAAAAGAGGATAGAAAGAAAATACTTAATGGTCTTTGTAAGAAGATTTTAATAAGCTCTTCTACATTTAAGGTAAATTGACATATTAGAGGCAAAAAGCATCTTCAACATACAGGTCTCTCCCCACAACTGAAAACAATTGCATTTAAGTGACATATCATCCATTGTTCAGGCATGTAGTTATGATCATCTTTTTTCTTATTAGTTAAACCTAAATGATATCTCCTGTAATTTCAGATGTCAACAGTGGGTCCAGAATATTTGTCGACAAGATCTCCTGCACCGAACTGCAGAGTATTTGTCAAATAACTGCTGTCTTATGTACATTGTGTGAAATTGTGATTTGTTAACTGCACAAAACTAATGCAAATGGCGATATATTTATTATTGTATCTACGTTGGACATTTTGCTCTTTGGTGTCAGAACGCGGGGTGGGAGATTGCAATCTTCACGTGGTCCGCCCTGTTTCGACAAATCCAATCAACCTGGTGTGCACAGTCAAATAAGATCAAATAGAACAAGTTGTCCTACAACTTTAGGCTGTGCACGCCATACGCAAGAAGAAGAAGCAGAAGTGTCAGAACGCAGTCTGAAGAAGGCTTCCGACCTGCAACGTCACCTATTCCTTTTCTCCAGAGATGCAGCCTGACCCACTGAGTTACTCCAGCATTTTGTGTCTATCTCTGTTTAGATTGGGCTCGTGGGTGGAGATTGCGGCTGGTCTGGTGATCTAGAATGAGGGCCAAAGTCTCAGAATATGGGTCATGATATTTAGTAATGAGACAAGGAGCTCTTCACTCAAGGGCTAGGAATCTTGGAATTCTTTATCGCGTGAGATGGTGGAAGTCGAGTCCTTGAAAGGAGAGATATTTTTTTTCAAATACAATAAGGCTGAAGGATAATGGAGAGAATGTGGGAATAAGGTGTTGAGTTGCAGGATCAACAATAATCTTACTGATGGTGGTTTGAACTTAGATGGCTTATCCTTGCTTCTATTTCTTACAGAGATACAGCGCGGAAACAGGCCCTTTGGCCCACCGCGTCCGCATTGACCAGCGATCCCCGCACACTAACACCATCCTACACACACTAGGGACAATTTACACTTATACCAAGCCTACAAACCTGTATGTCTTTGGAGTGTGGGAGGAAACCGAAGATCTCGGAGAACACCCATTCAGTCATGGAGAGAACCTACGAACTCTATACAGACAGCACCCAC
Source organism: Amblyraja radiata (assembly GCF_010909765.2). Lineage (NCBI taxonomy): Eukaryota > Metazoa > Chordata > Chondrichthyes > Rajiformes > Rajidae > Amblyraja > Amblyraja radiata. Next base: position 59,959,687 of record NC_045961.1, read on the forward strand.
TGTAAGGCAGCAACTTTACCGCAGCACCACCATGCCACCCTTAATCCACTAGGGCACTAGGTTACAATAAACTTCCTACATATTCCAGGAATGCATCTCATTAAAATGGGAGAGGTTTAAATGCATTGTAAAATCTGCTGTCAATTTCCTAGATCGGTATTGCTCTAATGGCCTCTTTGTATCATTTTCTTTGATTTAAACCATCCATTGTTCTGCATTTAGATTTTATTTTTTCCCCTGTGGATCACAAGGCACTGTTTGTTTCAGGGGTGACTCTAATCTCCAGCGTAATTTGACAAGACAGCCAAGAGGGCAAACACAGGCAGTTCAGATCTGCTGCCTGTATCGCATGAGAGAACAAGAATGAGACCAACTTGTTTTTTGCAGATCATCAACCCCTGACTGATGTTATCAATGCCGATGGTGACTCAAGGAGACTCAACCAGGTGGTGGTTTACAAAGGTCCATGCCCATTGTTCCTCATGGCATACCACCAGCCTCAACAGATCACCTAGTCATAGAGTCTCACAGCTTAGAAGCAGGCCCTTCAGCTCAACTTGCCCACGCTGGCCAACATGTCCCATCTACACTAGTCCCACATGCCTGCATTTGGCCCATACCCCTCTAAACCTGTCCTAACCATCAAATAACCTAACAGAACTGTCATATGAGGAAAGATTTAAAAGACTAGGCTTGTATTCACTGGAGTTTAGAAGGATGAGGGGGTATCTTATCATATTGTCTACAGTGTACTATGTTTACAGATTCTGTTGTGCTGCTGAAAGTAAGAATTTAATTGTTCTATCTGGGACAAGCTAGATGCAGGAAATTGTTCTACATGACAATAAAACACTCTTGTTAGATGCAAGGGGATCTTATAGAAACATATAAATGAATAAAAGGACTGAACAAGCTAGATACAGGAAAAATGTTCCCAATGTTGGGCGAGTCCAGAACCAGGAGCCACAGTCTTAGAACAAAGGGGAGGCCATTTAAGACTGAGGTGAGAGAAAAACTTTTTCACCCAGAGAGTTGTGAATTTGTGGAATTCCCTACCACAGAGAGCAGTGGAGGCCAAATCACTGGGTGGATTTAAGAGAGAGTTAGATAGATCTCTAGGGGCTAGTGGAATCAAGGGATATGGGGAGAAGGCAGGCATGGGTTATCGATTGGGGCTGATCAGCCATGATCACAATGAATGGCGGTGCTGGCTCGAAGGGCCAAATGGCCTCCTCCTGCACCTATTTTCTATGTTTCTAGAACACTCATCCAGCAATCCTCGAGCCCACCAGCTCATCCCGTAGTCAATTCATCAGCTTTTCCATAAGAACTCCCATCAGTTCTTCCAAAAGAATGACAATCAGCCAATCTCGATTACCCTCAGCCCATCAAGCAGCCCCTTAATTCACCCAGAAGTCTGAACTATTGAATGCTGACTGCATCTCTTTCCATGTCGGCAAGTTAATATCCAGCTGCATGAACCATGTGAAAAGGGAATAAATAGATGCATGTGGTGCAGTGATTTGTGCAGCACTATAGGCCTGGAGACCAAGAGGCGTTCACCATTGAACGGAGTTTGAACGGGGGGCTTGAGGCCCCCGACCGAGGAAGAACAAAAGGAAGGGACTTGAACTTTATTTCGCCTTCCATCACAGTGAGGAATGTGTAGGAGTCACTGTGGTGAATGTCCGTATTAAAATGTGTTTTTGAGTGCTGTTGCTTTTAATTGTATGACTGACCTGGCCAATGAAATTCCTCGTATGTTGCAAAACATGGCAAATAAAATCTGATTATGATTCTGAAAAGCCTTTCCCTTCCATACTCTTTCCTCTCTGATCTTTTTGCAGTTGCCTGCCTTTCTGTACTTGTTGCAAGAGATTGTCGTGGCATCCAGCATCCTCGGAGAATGTAGAATTAAAGGCAGGCAATGCCAGTTTTAAAGATGGTTATTTGCCTCAAGATTGGATTATTGTATCTCCAGAACCTCCCCAGAGGCTCTGGGAGACACAAGGCTCAAGAGGGAACACAAAAAGCCTAATTAGGAAGAATATTAAGAGTAAGATTTTCAATTAAAATACTGCAATGGATGGAACCTTGCCTTTAAATTGGTTCTTGGATGAAACCCTGATGGTTCTCACATTGTCTCTTTAAATTTACTCTCCTTTTCACACTTGCATTAAAACACACAGCCACCGCCATTCACAGTGATACTGCCCGGCAGTCTCATAATTACAGTCAACACAGCCACCTTGACAGCCACACAAAATGATGTAAATAAAAATTGTTTTCCTTGTTTAAGAAGTGCAATTTACAATTATTTGAAATTGTGGGGGTTGGTACAAAATACTGCTGACCCACAAATGTGTTGCTATGAGACATTCACATTTAAAAAATCCATGTCTCAAAAAAAGCAAGAAGGTGCCCATGTTATTTGACCAACTTACCAGATGAATTTAAATATGTAGGTATGTATGCATTAGTTTTGCTCCTAATACCCTTTCAAAATCATTAATATATATGGTATACAGTTGCGGCCCCAACACCGCCTTGCGGCAAAAAAATCCAGAAGATTAGTCAAACATGATTTCCCTTTCATAAATCCATGTTGACTTGGACTAATTCTTTTACTGCTATCCAAATGCCCCATTATTACATCTTTAATAATTGACTCCAGCATCTTTCACACCACCAAAGTCGGGCTAACTGTAATTCCCCGTTTTCTCTCACGCTCCTTTCTTGAAAAGTGGGATAGCATTAGCTACCCTCCAATCCACAGGAACTGATCGTAAATCTATTGATCGTTGGAAAATGATCATATGTATAAATATATATGTATGTGTATATATGCATGTATGTGTATATATGCATGTATATGTATATGTGTGTATATATGTATGTATATATATGTTTATATATGTGTATGTATGCATATAAATTTATCCATATGTATGTGTGTATGTATGTATGTGTATATAAGTATGTGTATATATATGTATGTGTATAAATATATATATATGCATATATTTATTATTACTATATAATTATATATATAATTGCCTTTATGGTTTATGCACATCATCTTACAAGACAAATGAATTAATAGTGATGATTTAAATCAAAGTTGCTTCTGATCCTTGAGAATAAACTTTATTATCTCTAACTTGCCTCTCACACACAGACACACATTCATATAAATATATAAAATATATATACGTTAAATTTAATTTTGTGCAGTGTGTGTTAAAGGGAAACTGCACAATACAATGCAAGGGAAACTACGCAAAGGAGGGGGCTGTTCCCGCTACAAGATACTCGAGGATCTTTGCTTTGGATCAAAGATTATAGAGGAGCTCTATAATCTTTGCTTTGGATCACAGCGGGTGGCATACCGGAAGTCGCGTGTCGCTCAAAGAAATGGCGGCCGTGACGTTCCGTCACGTACTGCACGTCAGTCCATTGGATTTCGGAGGAGTGGTCTATCTTGCTCCTCTATGATCTTTGGCCACAAAGACATGGCTGGTAACGGGGGCTATATAACATATTTTGCATCAGCAGATTAAAATGAAATTACACCAAAAACTAGATAAGATGTTAAATAAACAATCTACCTTTTGTTTTGTCCTGCTCTTGCAATTGTGATTTTGAAGCCGTTGAAGGCGTTAGAACTCGGGTCTGACTTTAATCCAGCAATTCAATAGACTCAAAACTTATTTTTTTTAAATACGCGAACGGGAGCACACAACAACATTTCTTCATGTGTTTTTTGTATGAGCAAAGCCCTCTCCGACAACCAATAAAAACCTGCATTTTAATCAACCCCCTACAGCTTCTCGAATAGCACGCACAGGCAATGCGCACATCTGGAGCGCCACTGATGGTAGGAATTTGCAACAACGCTATTTATATATGTCAAGTTTGCGAAACATCTTAGACTTATCTATATACAGTTATCTGCTTAGATATCGAGTATTGTTTCCAAAGCATATCTCTGAAGTTGCATGTACAAGCCAAAATGACCACAATTCATACCTTACATACTATCAATAGCTTGAATAGGTCATAGATTGAATTTGGTAAAAGGATAGAACATTCTATTTTGATCTTAGCAGAAGGTACCAAAGCATAAAAGTTCATTAAAATATTGTTGTCCCTATCCAAAGCATTTGAATAATTTATATACAGGTGGAACTGCGTGGATGCACAACAACATGTCCTACTGTTTAGGGGTTTATGTTTACCAATGGAAACCAGCATTGAGATGAAAATGTTACAGGTTTCAACACAGGTAACTGAGCACTGCATGTAGGATATCAATAAGGAGGGTTGTTGCAGCATGGCATAGTTTGTGGCATCTTGGACATTATTTCAAGAGTCAAGGGTGGTTTATTGTCATATGTCCTGAAACAGAAAAATTAAATTCTTATTTGCTGCAGCAGCATCGCAACAGGTTTGCAAACACAGTAGGTAATATAATAATCAAACAAAAAAACACTCTCCTCTGAATGTTCTGGGTCAAAGATCAAATTTGATAAGCAGGAAATGGAAATCAAGGTACATCAAGATTGGAGAGATATCAAGTGCATGACAAAACCATTTTTTTCAGCTGTGCTTGACAAATAACAGATGCTTTGTGATTCAAGATGTGAAAGCCAAGATTAATGTGCAAGGAATTGCCAGATGACCTGCACTTTGGAGCCTAAAGAAAAGGTTTGGGGAAGAACTGAAGTGATCAGAAGAACCAGATATCACAGATCAGGTTGAGATGTTTGATTGGACTGCTCCAATCATTCCTGTCATGAAGACAGATAGCACCATTAGTAGCTGTGGAGGCTACATGATAACAATCAACACAGAAGGAAATATAGACAGAAATCCTTTATCTCTGACTGATTATTTATTTACTGAGCCAGGAGGAGGATAGTCCATAGCAATTCTTGAACATCATACTTACCGTTTGATTAACCTCAACAAAAGCTCAATGACAAGTACTTCTCTTTGATTGTTCCAGTACATATCACTTCCAGTTGAGTTAACATCAGCTCCAGGCATATTCCAGTGGACAATGAAAGTTTTATCCAAAGTCTACCAAATTGTTCGGAAAGAGAGTTTAGGAGCACAAGGAGTACTTAGAATGCGTACTTCAGTAGTTCGGAGAAGCAAGAGTATAACTGAGGAATGAAAAGCGTGCCTTTGCTTATCCTTAATTTACAATATTTGCTGAAGAATTTCATCGTTGAAGACAAGATTAGAGTAGTGTTGGAATCTCAGTATAACCAGTTTGATGGAGCTGAAAGCTTACTTTAGGCATAACTACAAAGGGTGCTTACTGCCAACTTAAAATAAACTGAATGGATCTCTAAATTGATTGCTGAATCTCAATAAAATGTGCATGAAACAGGAGACAATGTTCTCAGAGGCATAGCAGTTACAGTGGACTTCACAGCTTCTTGCCCCTTATATTCATCACTGTTCTGCAACACCTCACCTTGTGATGTTGGCATATTTGTCACATTGTGAGTATAGATAATATAATTATTTTTACATCAGGAATTGTTTTTCCATTAAACTGGAAAGGGTGCAGACAAGATTTACGAGGATGTAAGGGCCTGATCTATAGGAAGAGGTTGAGCAGACTCGGACTTTATTCGTTGGAGTACAGGAGAATGAGGGGTGGTCTTATGGTGTATAAGAAAAATACATTGGGTAAATGGACAGAATATTTTACCCAGGGTAGGGGAATCAAGTACCAGAAGACTTAGGTTTAAGGTGAGTGGGGAAAGATTTAATGGGAACCTCATGGGCATCTTTTTCACACAGTGTGGTGGGTATGTGGAACAAGCTACCTGTGGAGGTAGTTGAGGCAGGTGCTATCACAACATTTAAAATACATTTGGACAGGAACATTCATAGCAATGGTTTAGAAGGATATGGGCCAAATGCAGGTAGGCGTGGCTAGTGTAGATGGGGCATCTTTGTCGGCATAAGCAAGTTGGGTCTGTTTCCATGCTGTATGACTCGATGACTAAGATCTCTTTCCGAAGCAAAGATACTCCCAACTTGACAAATAAGTTTTAACCATCATTTATTTTGAACCAATAATCCATAAATTCCTGTAGAGCAGAATTCAGTTTAATTTAATTTATTGTCACATACTAAGGTACAGCGAAAAACATTTTTTGCATTCTATCCAGAAAGCAGAAAAACAATACATGACTTGATCTCACAACAATCCTAATGCCGCCTTCCAGCTGCCAGAAATGTCACAAAAGGAATCACAGTTCAGTGATGTTTCACCATGGGCTTTTTCTTAATCACCCATAATTTTATTAATGTGTTTACTATTTTCAAAAGTATTGCAAAAATCCACCAGTAGTTCACCTCAACTCCTGGCCCTGGCTGAACAAACCTTGATTAAGGAAACATATGTATTTTACCATTTATGAGAAAAATTACCATGATCATTGCCTACACACATTCAATGTGGATATTACTTTGTACAACTGGTTCAAAGCTGAGAACGATCTTTGCTATACTCAGTCTTCCAGAGTTTTGCCAGCTGGCTAATGGAAGCAACTAAATGATTGTTGAATTTGTGAAATGCCTCAGACGTCAAATATATATTCATAGTTGCGTATCACCAAATCTCAAGCACTATTGTTAGAAAAGGCAGCTCAGAAAAAGCAGCTCTGAGTGTGAAAGATGCATTGAAAAGAAATAAAATAGGTGAATTTTAGATAAAAGTTGGGTGTTTTTTATTTCAATCATGAACTATATCCCATTCAACCATGAGAAAGGCTCATGCTGATGTGCCAATATATCAGAATGGATTTAGATTTGCTGAAGCCAGAATTTAACGTCATTATATATTACAATGTAGAAGGAACTTCGTGATAATAGAATGACCACCATTTTGAAGTGGATGAATCTTTATCTGTACATGATGTCACACAATGAAAGTGGTTATCAGAACACCAATGATAATGATCTGTATAATATGTGGTTTGTCTAGATATTAGACATATGATAGACTTATCAAACCAACACCCATAGAATTATCAAATGATCTAATTGAAGATTTGCTGAAACCAGACAGTTTCTCATCTGTTACTGGAACTGAAAGAGCAAAAGGGAACATGCTTCAAAAACAAATGTTATCATCAGTTGACAATGCTCAAAGCAAAATGAACTACATCCGTCGCAAAGACCAAATAACTCATCAGAAAGGTTGAATTTGTAAAGACAAAAAGTCTTTGTAGCATTCTACGTGATTGCATTCTCTCTATGTAAGATTTCATCTAAATTAAGAGATACAATATCCTAAATAAGTTCGTAAATTCCTGTTTAGGAGCAGAATTAGGTCATTTAGCCAATCAAGTTTACTCTGCCATTCAGTCATGGCTGATCTATCTTTCCCTCTCAACCCCATTCTCCTGCCTTCTCCCCATAACTCCTGACACCCTTACTAATCAAGAAGCTGTCAACCTCCACCTTCAAAATATCCATTGGCTTGGGCTCCACAACCCTCTGAAGCACCCTCTGACCAACAAATATTTTGATTTATTTTTTTCAGCTCCATCTACTGATTGTATGATGGCACATTAATAAAATGATGGGCTAAGAAAAGGCCCATGGTGAAACATCACTGAACTGTGATTGCTTTTATGACATTTCTGGCAGCAGGATGGCGGCATTAAGATTATTGTGAGACCGTCATGAGGACCACTTTTAAGTAACTCTGATATACTTCACGATTGTAGTGAAGGCTTGCTTTTACATGTGGCTCAAACTGTCAGCAAGCCTTGAAAAAGTGAAATAAGTGGAGGATCATTCCAGAACCGATACCTCTGAGAGGATACTCTTACCTCCATTTGTGATTCTACATTTCTTGAATTTGAACTTGTCTTACGGTGAAAGTGATGATGGCTCACAAAATAATATACTATATAATAATAACTCTAGAGACAAGACCATCAGTGCTGTTGCGCCGCCCCTAGTAACTGGCCGGAAGTGGACACCATCTGATGCAGTACAGCAAGCTTCATCAGCCCTGAGACACAAAGACATCGTGGTGCAAGTCCAGCAGGGAAGAGGAGGCTTTGGCCTTACGACAAGTAAACCAACTTGGCGAAAGGCCACAACATCAGAGGGGAGGACATTGGTGGTCGAGGAGGTGCGGCGACAGGAGGAGACCGCAAGAAGTGCAAAGGCGGTCTCTCTTGCCAAACAGGGGCAATGGATGCAGTGGGAAGGTGTGGAGCGGAGGAAGATCAGCTGGAAAGAACTATGGGAAATGGAAGCAAGCAAGATCAGCTTCATCATCAGAGCGACTTATGACGTGCTTCCATCACCAAAGCACCTCCATCAGTGGTACGGCGAGGATCCAACCTGTGCCCTCTGCCCAACTCCAGCGACCCTCAAACACATCATGGTAGGCTGCAAGACCAGCCTCAGGCAAGGGAGATACACGTGGCGGCATAATCAGGAACTAAAAAGCCTGGCATCAGCCCTTGAGAACAGGCGGTGTGCGACCAACTCCTTGCCTCCGAGAGCAAGCAACCCCCCCCCCCCCCCACCCCCCCCCTAAGGGCAACAACCTTTGTCAGAGAAGGACAGAAAACATCTAAACATCCTTCCACCAGATCAGAAGAAGGAAACCTATGCAGGGCCCGCGACTGGAGGATGCTGGCGGACATCGGCCGACAACTAATTGTTCCACCTGAAATTGCTTCCACCAACCTCAGGCCAGACTTGGTGTTCTGGTCCACTTCACAGAAGGCTGCTTACATCATAGAGTTCACAGTTCCATGGGAGAACTCTGTTGAGGAGGCCTATGAGCGTAAGAAGCTGCGCTACGCAGAGCTTGCAGCAGAGGCAACGCAGCGTGGCTGGAACACCAAAGTCTATCCAGTTGAAGTGGGATGCAGGGGATTTGTTGCTTCATCTACCATCAGACTGCTGAAGGAGCTTGGAATCCAAGGTCAGGCTCTGCGAAAGACAATAAGATCACTCTCAGAGGCGGCTGAAAGAAGCAGCCGGTGGATTTGGCTCAAGCGGAAAGACCCATGCTGGGCCCCAAGTACTTCAGGGTGAAACTTTGGCACGGTTTGACATGGGACACGCGCTGAGGGCTGATCATCCTGCAGCGGGCCGCCCTTGTGGAGGGTGTATAGTATTAAAAGGCCGAAACACCCAGTGATGCAAGGGTACACTACTGATGATGTGTCCTGTGCCCAACTGTCCTGAAGGTTACCCAGGCCAAGATATACGTATCCCCCCCCCCCCCGCCCCCCACCGATGTTGAGCGTCTACCACTCTGAACAACCAACGAATGTCGTGAAATGCTCCCCACCTATTGGCACAAGGGACTTCTTAACATCTTGTCCTGTGTATTTGATTCTGATAATCTGGACTCGTCCAGTGACTGCTGTGAAAGGACAGCTGACAACATGGGAAAGTCCACGTGACAGCTTGGAGAGACAGCTGACAGGAGGGAACAGACCCCACTGGGGCCGTCATGGGCTAGCTACCAATGATAGCAGTCCCCAACGCTGTTTCAGTTAGTTGGAGACACCCGCTAAATGCTACTAAAAGTAAATTAAAGAGAATACCCCTAGAGCCTGCGAGAGCGGGGGCGCAAGATGGCTCACCGATTGATAACACGGTTACAGACCCAGGAACGGAAACGACTACGGACAAGGAGAGCATGGCACATGAGACATCCACAACAGCTGCGGGACACAAATTTCAGGTGTGCATTTGTGTTTGGGAGAAAATTACATCAGTGAAGGGCTTGAAGATCCACCAAGGGAAGAAAAAGTGCTTGAGAGAGCAGAGACATGGGCCTCGCATAGACCAGTACTTCTTACGAAGCAACCAGTCAAATCAGTCGAGTGAAGCACAGCGACGGGACTCAAACCAAAGTTCGCAGAGCATCAGCACCCATGTCACTGAAGAGGGTGATACAAGTACAGAAATGCCGGTGGAGGAGCCCACGCAACTACGACAAAGACCTCCATTGGAGTGAAAGATCAAAGGGCACAAACCTGGAGTGAAATGGCCCAAAGCTGTTGAAAAGAAAGAGTGGGAGACGGTCAACAGTGACCTTATACATATCTTGGAGCAACAAGCGGGCACAGCAGTGGAAAAGCTTGAAAGGATGGGCAACACAATCTACAGCTACGGAGAAGAACGGTTTGGGGTGAGTAAAGGGAGAGGTGGAAAGAAATTACCAACACCAATCAAGTCCAGGAGGCAGCAGGAGATCGAGAGGCTAATCAGAGAGAGGAGACAGTTGAAAAAGCAATGGAAAAAAGCAACTGACGCAGAGAGAGAAGGTCTCATGCTACTCCAAGAGTACATCAAGAGCCGATTGGCAACCTTGTGTAAAGCAGAGAACTTGAGGAAACTTCGCAAGAAGAAAGAACACACAAGAACACGGTTCTACAAAAACCCTTTCAAGTTCATCAAAGACCTCTTCGCAAAAGAAAAAAGTGGAACTTTGAAAACATCAAAACGGGAATTGGAGGAACACCTGGAAAAGGCCCACCAAGACACGAAAAGGCATGAGCAGTTAGTCATCCCACATGACATCCCGCCTATTCAACCACCTGAATTCAACCTGGACACCAGCCCTCCAAGATGGAAAGAGGCATAGAACACTGTCCGGCGAGCAAGAGCAGCATCAGCTCCGGGGCCAAACGGAGTACCATACAAGCTCTACAAGAACGCACCGGATGTGTTACGCTTTCTATGGAAGCTCATGAGGGTGGTGTGGAAGAAGCAAACAATACCTAAGGCGTGGCGAAGGGCCGGCGGCGTGCTAATACCTAGAGAAAAGGATGCGTCAGACATCAGCCAATTCCGGCCAATATGTCTCCTCAACGTCGAGGGAACAATCTTTTTCAGCATTGTATCACAAAGGCTGTCCACCTATCTGGTAACAAACAAGTACATTGATACATCTGTACAGAAAGCAGGAATTCCAGGATTTTCGGGCTGCTTGGGGCATACAAGCATGATCTGGCGCCAGATCCAAGCAGCTAAGAAGGAGAAGAGAGACCTACATGTGATCTTCCTCGATCTGGCCAATGCATTTGGTTCAGTTCCCCATGAACTCCTTTGGGAATCTTTTGCCTTTTTCCATATACCAGAGCTCATCACCACACTGGTCAAGAGCTATTTCCAAGACCTGCAGCTGTGCTTCACAACAGCTGACTTCAGTACAACATGGCAGCGCTTGGAAGTAGGCATTATGGCAGGCTGCACAGTCTCACCCTTGGCCTTTACAATGGCCATGGAAGTCATCATCAGGGCCTCGAAATGGGTGGTGGGCGGTGAACGAACCAGGGCTGGGCTCCGTCTGCCACCCATCAGGGCATACATGGACGACATGACCACACTAACCACTACTGCAGCATGCACCAAGCGGCTACTTGGAAAGCTGCAGGAGAACATCAAGTGGGCCCGAATGAAAATCAAACCAAGTAAATCTCGAAGCATCTCCATAGTCAAGGGGGTGCTTAGAGACACAAGGTTCTGTATTGGTGATGACCCAATACCAACAGTGTCTGAACAGCCAGTTAAAAGCCTGGGCAGATGGTACAACGCAAGTCTCAAGGACAAAGAGCAGGTGCAACAACTAAGGCAAGAAATTGTCAACGGCCTGGAGAACATCAATCAGACCCTACTGCCTGGGAAACTGAATCTCTGGTGCCTACAGTTTGGACTCCTTCCTCGGACAATGTGGCCACTGACCGTTTATGAAGCCCCAATAACAACTGTGGAGAAGATGGAGCGAACCATAACTTTATACGCGAAGAAATGGCTCGGGGTCCCACGATGTCTAACTAACATCGGCCTATATGGCAAAGGGGTCCTGGAACTACTTCTCACTAGTCTAACAGAGGAATACAAGTGTTCTAAAGTAAGACTCCCGATGACACTGAGGGACTCTAGAGACAAGACCATCAGTGCTGTTGCACCGCCCCTAGTAACTGGCCGGAAGTGGACACCATCTGATGCAGTACAGCAAGCTTCATCAGCCCTGAGACACAAATACATCATGGTGCAAGTCCAGCAGGGAAGAGGAGGCTTTGGCCTTACGACAAGTAAACCAACTTGGCGAAAGGCCACAACATCAGAGGGGAGGACATTGGTGGTCGAGGAGGTGCGGCGACAGGAGGAGACCGCAAGAAGTGCAAAGGCGGTCTCTCTTGCCAAACAGGGGCAATGGATGCAGTGGGAAGGTGTGGAGCGGAGGAAGATCAGCTGGAAAGAACTATGGGAAATGGAAGCAAGCAAGATCAGCTTCATCATCAGAGCGACTTATGACGTGCTTCCATCACCAAAGCACCTCCATCAGTGGTACGGCGAGGATCCAACCTGTGCCCTCTGCCCAACTCCAGCGACCCTCAAACACATCATGGTAGGCTGCAAGACCAGCCTCAGGCAAGGGAGATACACGTGGCGGCATAATCAGGAACTAAAAAGCCTGGCATCAGCCCTTGAGAACAGGCGGTGTGCGACCAACTCCTTGCCTCCGAGAGCAAGCAACCCCCCCCCTAAGGGCAACAACCTTTGTCCGAGAAGGACAGAAAACATCTAAACATCCTTCCACCAGATCAGAAGAAGGAAACCTATGCAGGACCCGCGACTGGAGGATGCTGGCGGACATCGGCCGACAACTAATTTTTCCACCTGAAATTGCTTCCACCAACCTCAGGCCAGACTTGGTGTTCTGGTCCCCTTCACAGAAGACTGCTTACATCATAGAGCTCACAGTTCCATGGGAGAACTCTGTTGAGGAGGCCTATGAGCGTAAGAAGCTGCGCTACGCAGAGCTTGCAGCAGAGGCAACGCAGCGTGGCTGGAACACCAAAGTCTATCCAGTTGAAGTGGGATGCAGAGGATTTGTTGCGTCATCTACCATCAGACTGCTGAAGGAGCTTGGAATCCACGGTTAGGCTCTGCGGAAGACCATAAGATCACTCTCAGAGGCGGCTGGAAGAAGCAGCCGGTGGATTTGGCTCAAGCGGAAAGACCCATGCTGGGTCCCAAGTACTTCAGGGTGAATCTTTGGGACGGTTTGACACGGGACACGCGCTGAGGGCTGATCATCCTGCAGCGGGCCGCCCTTGTGGAGGGTGTATAGTGTTAAAAGGCCGAAACACCCAGTGATGCAAGGGTACACTACTGATGATGTGTCCTGTGCCCAACTGTCCTGAAGGCTACCCAGGTCAAGATATACGTATCCCCCCCCCCCGCCCCCCACCGATGTTGAGCGTCTACCACTCTCAACAACCAACGAATGTGGTGAAATGCTCCCCACCTATTGGCACAAGGGACTTCTTAACATCTTGTCCTGTGTATTTGATTCTTTCAATATTCACTAAATAATTTATTTTACAATCAATTTATTACCTACACCAGTTTGCAATCCCCCTCTATATACTGCTACATTTAACTTTAAATATTGTTCACATATACAGTACATTCTCTTTAACTCTCAATGATTTTGAATATCAATCCAGCAATGGAACTATGCATTAATTAGTATCGGTTTAATTTCAATGAAAATATACTGGAAGATTTATTGTGACAATTAGCTGATTGAGTAGATACAAGTAGAAAATAGGCACCATCTTAAACATTTAACTGGTCCCACTTTTCATCGGTTACAACTTCCTTCATTAGCTATATAATTTTTGCACATTAATACTTGAACTTGGCCAATCAAATTCATTAAATGAAATAGTTAGCTAATTTATGTTGAAAATGAATGGAATCAAAACACAATTGAGGTCCCATTGATGTTTATCCTTATTTTATCATTGCATAATAGCTTGGTTGTAATTCATTTGTGGTAGACACTGCTTGCATCCAGTTATATATATTTTTTTTTTTTCTGTAGACTCATAACGTTTTAACTACCTTTTTATATTCATAGGTACTGACAGACAGCTATCAATTATATTTTGATGAAGAAATCAGACTGCTATTTTTAAATTTTCTGTACCTGTTATTCAGTTTTACCATGAGAATTATGTCTGCCAAAAAGGTTAAGAGCAGTCATTTGCATTTTTAACCAGGATTGCATATATGTACAACTTTTTTGAATTTTCTTGTACAATTTATTTAGAATTCAAATCATTGTGTGGATTCTAATCTGTCCTGCAGGTTAATTGCCATTGGAAATTAACATAACAATTGTTTTCAATATAATTATAGGGAAATTATTTTGCAATTTTTTGTTCCATATTTGCTGCATGCAGAACTAAAACTGGAAACATTCCAGACTGATTACACCAAAGGGAGTTTTAGATGTAAAACACAGCATGGGAAAATGAATAATCGTTAAAGGGAAATATTTAACTGCCTTGTGGTTTCTAAGTGCTTCACTTGACATTTAATGGGGAAACATGATATCTAAGAAGGCAAGAAGTTTCTCCAATGTGCTGTTGTAATAAGTACTTTATAAACATATTTGATTCATACCACTTATTTAAGCTGCAACAGCAGGTCAAGCAGGAGCTTCTGTTTCTGAGTGCAAAGAATTGAAAGAGTCTAGCCTACTTTCAATGGTAACAGCCTTTTTTTAATATAACTCTTACACCAGGCAGTTCTGCAGTGAATGATTGAAAATTGATTTGCAGATTAGTGTATTTTTATATTTGTGCACTGCTCACGATAATATGTCTTCCCTAAATGCTTCCAAGTGCTGAGATTTATAATGCATAGGGGGCAAATTGCAGTATAACACTGTTCATTAAATTGACATTGACATAGTATGCCACTCAATAGAATGAGTTGTGACCAGCATATGCATGGAAATTCATATTTAAATATTCATTGTGAAAACTGATTTCTGGTCCAGACAAAAACAGAACTGAACTAAATTTTCATCAGTCAATTGAAAGTTTAAATCTTGTAATTTAAAGAGCAAATGACTAATATTTTTGATAATTAGGAACAAACATGATCCCAGACCAATGTAGTCAAAATATAAACTTTTGATATTTAATGTTTGATATTAAACTGCAAGAAATGTATATGAGTTACAATATTTACTATGGGGTTATGAAGTTATACAGTGGAAACAGGCATTTTGGACATACTCATCCATGCCAAGCATATTGCCTTCCTGATCAGCTCCCATTTGCCTGCATTTGGCCCATATTCCTCAAAACCATTCCTATCTAAATTTATACAAATATATTTTAAACATCATAATTGTACCCACTCCACCACCTCCTCTACTAGTTCATTCAATACCTTCACCAACTCTGTGAAAAACCTACTCATGATCCCTTTAAATCTTTGCACTCTCATCTTAGAACAATGACCTCTCGTTTTACTTCCCTACGCTGGGAAAAAAGACTATGACTTTCAAGGTTAACTATGCAAGTCGTAACTTTACGAATCTCTACAAGGTCACCCCACATCCTCCTTCATTCCAGGGAAAATAATCCCAATCTATCATTATAGCTCAAGCTTTCCAGGCCTGACAATATCCTTATGAATCTTTCCTAGACCCTTTCTAGCTAAAATCAGATACTTTCTACAATGTGGTGATCAGAGCTACATCCAATATTCTTAAAATAGACACAACATTCTGGAGCAACTCAGTGGGACAAGCAGCATCTCTGGATAGAAGGAATGTGTGCCATTTTGGGTTGAAACCCTTCTTCAGCAATAGCATCAAAATCCTATATACCTGTAATGTGATGTCCCACCTCTTGTGATTATCCTGTGCAATGAATGCGACCATGCCATTCATCTTCATTACATTGTCTATCTCTGTCAGCAGTTTTAGGAAACTATGTAGTTGCATCTCAAGATCTCTACACCAAATCCCAGATACCTGCCATTTACTGTATAAGTCCTGCCCTAGTGTAACCTACCAAAATACACCACGTCTCATCTGTCTACATTAAATTCCACCTGTCATTCCTTGGCCCACTTTCTCAGTTGATTTAGATCCCCTTGTAATCTTCAATGATGATTCGCTCCACTATCAATTATGCCACAAGATTTGGTGCCATCTGTAAACCCACTCACTAATCATTTATTCACAACCAAATCGTTAACATATATGGCAAACAACAGGGAATCCATCACCAATCACTGCAACACATCACTGACCACAAGATTCTAATCTAAAGCACAATCTTGCACTACTACTCTGTCTCCTAACTGGCTAGCTAACCCTGGATCCCATGTGATCTCACGCTCTGGCTGAGTCTACCTTGCGGGACCTTGTCAAAAGCCTTGCTTCCCATTGTCCATGTAAACAGTGTTTACCATCCTGCCCTCATCAATCTTTCAAAAAATCAAATTTGTGAGACATGATCTCTCATGCACAAAGCCATGCCTATTATCCCTAATCCGTCCTTACCTTTCTCAATGCAAGGAGATCCAGTTTCTCAGAATTCCTCCCAGTAACCTCCCATATATGTGCAAAACTAAATGAATACCAAAAGCTGAACAGCAAATTTGAAAGAACTGACACAACCCCAGAAAGCTAGCAGCCCATGAATTAACATTAAAACTGGGTGGAATTGTTTTAACTCCTAAGTGCTGATTTCTGATCTGAAAAATTGAGGGGCCATCAGTCTGGAATGTCCTGTACATACTTCCTAAAGCAATTTTCAGGAGGCCTGAAAGAGGGCAAGGAGAGTTTCAGTCTGCTTAAATATCTTCCATGTAATTCCATGCTACCCGTAGAACCTCTATTGTGATTTACAGGGTACCAACTAATAGCCTGTATCTTATATAATCATTACTTTAATGAAAAGACTGGAGATGTCAAATACAGAAGAAATGTTTACATATTGGAGAATCCAAAATGAACAAGAGAGCTCCTTCCGATTCCACGATAACACAATGGTTGCAAAATAACTGCCTGAACTGCATGGTGCTATTTTTCATGTATTTTTAATCATTTTTAAATTATATTTCCTAGAAATTGAACTGGCCATTAACACCACAGGCAACACCTTTACTGCATGAAAAGTGAATGAATTACAATGTCCAGGTAAGAGGGTTAAGAGTCAAGAGTGCTGTTCAGTTTTTTACCGTGAAGGTCGGAGAAAAGCAGCAGCGAGAAGCAGCAAGTATTGGCCGAAAGAAGGTGAGTCAGAGGGAACGAAGATTTAAAAAGAGTGCCAAAGGCCAGGTTCGAGTGTTTACTGCAAAGGTCGGAGAGAAGCAGCAGTCAGAAGCAGCGAGAGCATTGGCTGAAAGAAGGTGAGTCAGGGGGAACAAAGATTTATAACGAGTGCCAAAGGCCAGGTTCGAGTGTTTACCGTGAAAGTCATAGAGATGTAGCAGCCAGAATCAGTGAGAGTGCATATTGGCTGAAATAAGGTGAGTCAGAGAGAATGAAGATGTTAAAAGAGCGCCAGAGGCTCAGGTTCGAGTAATTTACAAATTAGCCCTAAGTAGTTGATTAGGTAGCAGATAAAAATAAGTGCAGCTGTAGCAGAGCGACCATACTGAGGTGAAGTGCATTGGTGAGTAAAATACGAGTCTTTGGCTCAAGAGTAGTGCCTTGGTGAGTAAAGTGCGAGTCTTTGGCTCGAGAGTCTTCAGCAAGGAGGCTGGGGCGAGGAGACTACGCTCAAAGGTGGAGAAGGTGAGAGGCACAACCAATTGGGATTTGTCTACTGAAATAATGGCAGGCAAGTTGCTGCAGTGTGACTCTTGCAGGATGTGGGAAGTCAGGGACACTGCTGGTGCCTCTGATAACTACGCTTGTGAAAATTGTGTCCAGATGCAGCTCGTAAAGGAACTGGAGCAGCTGCTGAATGATCTCAGAACCATCCGGGAAAATGAGAGATTCCTGGACAGGACCTACAATTACATTGTTACACCAAGGATACAAAAAGATCGAAGGTGGGCGACGATGAGGAAGGGAAGTAAGTGTGGACTGCAAGAGACACCGGTGGCTGTACCTGTTGAAAACAGGTACACCCTCTTGGACACTGTCAGGATCGACGACACTTCCAGTCCGAGCGGAGGACAGGTCTTTCAATCAAATCCTGGCACTGTGGCTCAACCGGAGAGACCTACATCAGATAACGCCATAGTGATAGGTGACTCAATAGTGAGAGGTACGGACAGGAGATTTTGTGGCACCAGGCGAGACTCGAGGATGGTGTGTTGCCTCCCTGGTGCCAGGGACCAAGACATCTCTGACTGATTGCTGGGCATCCTCAAGATTGAAGGGTAGCAGCCAGAAGTGGTTGTGCATGTCGGCACAAACGACGTCAGGAAGAAGAGGTAGGAAATGCAATGTGAACTGTGAAGAGGATGCTATGAGGATGCAAGGTGATTTAGATAGGTTGGGTGAGTGGGCAGATGCATGGCATGTGCAGTATAATGTGGGTAAATGTGAGGATATCCACTTTGCTGGCAAGAACAAGAATGCAGATTATTAGCTGAATTTTGTCAGATTAGGAAAAGAGGAAGTGCAATGAGACCTAGGTGTCATTGTACATAGTCACTGAACGTAAGCATGCATGTACAGCAGGCAGTGAAGAAAGCCTTCACGAGGGGATTTGAGTATAGGAGCAAAGAGGTCCTTCTGTAGTTGCACAGGGCCGTGTTGAGACCATACCTGGAGTATTGTGAGCAGTTTTGGTAACCTAATTTGAGGAAGTACATTCTTGTGCAGTGGGAGTGCAGCGTAGTTTCACAAGGTTAATTCCTGGGATGGCCGGACTGTCATATGATGAAAGAATGGAACGACTGGGCTTGTATTCACTGGAATTGAGATGGATGAGAGGGTATCTTACAGAAACATATAAAATGATTAAGGGATTGCATACACTGGATGCACAAAACATGTTCCAGATGTTGGGGGAGTCCAGAACCAGAGGCCACAGTTTAAGAATAAGGGATAGGCCATTTAGAACTGAGATGTGGAAAAACTTTTTCACCCAGAGAGTTGTGAATATGTGAAATTCTCTGCCTCAGAAGGCAGTGGAGGCCGATTCACTGGATGCATTCAAGAGAGAGTTAGATAGAGCTCTTGGAGCTAGCGGAATCAAGGGATATGGGGAGAAGGCAGGAATGGGATACTGAGTGTGGATGATCAGCCATGATCACATTGAATGGTGGTGCCGGCTCAAAGGGCCGAATGGCCTCCTCCTGCACCTATTTCCATGTATCCATGTTTTATTGCCAAGTGCCCCAAAACAGACATAGTACACTGTAAACATTACAATAAAGAACAAAAAAAATGTTGCCTATTAGTGAAACAAAACCAACATCCCCAAAGTCTATGTAGCTTGGAGTTTATTTGTAATGTTTAATAGCCGAATGATTGTCGCGAACAAAGTGGTCCTGAATCTGGATATTACAGTTTCCAGGCTCCCATACCTTCTTTCTGATGGCAGGAGTGAAATTAGAGAGTAGCCAGTGTGGTGTGGGTCTCTGATGATGCTGGCTGCCTTATTCAAAGTCAAAGTCAAAGTCAATTTTATTTGTCACATGCAACCGAAAGTGCAGTGAAATGGATTTGCCAGCAGCAACACACTTAAAAAGAACACTCAATACACAATAAGCCTTAACACAAACATCCACCACAGCATTCTTCACTGTGGTGGAAGGCAATAAAGTTCAGCCAGTCCACCTCCTTTGTTCACCCGTGGTCGGGGCCATAAATCCTCCGTAGTCACCGCTACGGACAGTCTGATGTACAGGCCCTCTCGTCGGGATGAGCGAACCCCCGATGTCAGGACGGTCAAACACACTCCGCAGCTTGGAGGTCCCGAATTGGCACTTTCCTACCGGAGACCGCGGCTTCAGGATGTTATAGGCCACAGGCCGGCGGTTGGAGCTCTTCTCTGGCGATCCTCAGCAAGGGATCCCAGACTCCATGGGTAAGTCCACACCCCGGCCACAGCTAGAAGCTCCGCAGACCACAGCCCTATGATGCCAAAGTCACCAGGCCTGTGATCGGATCACTCCTCTCTGGTGCCCCCATGCAAGGGTTCGCCCGCTCCGCGATGGAAAAGTGCATGCTGCGGCTGCTGCTGATGCTCCCGTCCCAACTGCGGGAAAGGCCGCTCCAATCCAAGCTGTTAGGCCGCGAGGAAGGCGACATGGAAAATGTCGCCTCTCCGTGGAAGAGGCGACCGAAAGCAGTTCTCCCATTCCCCCCCCACCCCCCACACAAGACACGCCAAGAGACACCTAAACTAACATTAGACACACCAAAAAAAACAAAAAAAGTCGAAATAACGAACACGCTGCTGGCAGGGCAGCCGACTCGCAGTGCCCCCACAGACAATTATTGAGGCAGTGACTGCTGTAGATCCCTTCGTTGATCGGTCAATCCCCATGATGGGTTAATTATGTGAATTATGTCAAAAAATAAACAAAAGTTTGGGGTTATACAGTGAGATGCACCAAAATCTTGCAAGCATGCAGAACAAATATTTTTGATGTTTGCTGGACAATATACAATAGACAATAGACAATATGTGCAGGAGTAGACCATTCGGCCCTTCAAGCCAGCACCACCATTCAATGTGATCATGGCTGATCATCCACAATCAGTACCCCGTTCTTGCCTTCTTCCCATGTCCCCTGACTCCGCTATCTTCAAGAGCCCTATCTAGCTCTCTCTTGAAAGTATCCAGAGAATTAGCCTCCACTGCCCACTGAGGCAGAGAATTCCACAGACTCACAACTCTCTGTGTGAAAAAGTGTTTCCTCATTTCAGTTTTAACCCTTATTCTTAAACTGTGGCCGCTGGTCTTGGACTCCCCCAACATCGGGAACAAAGAACATAAAATATATGAGTAAGAGAATTTAATAACAATTGTTTCTGAGAGGTTTCACCTGGAGCACTGCACACACTCTGTCATCTAATGGGAGAGTATTCTTGCCTTAAAAGCACACTTGATTGAAGGATGAAAGTGTTGCCTTATTTCAAGATTATAAGCAACTGGAACAAAAGTAGACACTGTTCCTGGAGACTTTGTTTGCATTCAGTAAGATTATAGCTGATCAGATCTTAGCCTCAGCGCCACTTTTCTATATTATCTCCATAACCCTCAACTGTCCTTCCAAAAGCTGATTCTCTTTGCCCTGAGTTTATTGAGTCAATTCCACGTTATTAGTAATGATATTTTTCCAACAGTTACATATAATTCTTAACCATAATTTAATTCACAAAATAATCTAGATTTTTGAGGAAAAATTGTACTGTGTCTGTGTTCTAAAAATGTTAATGAGATGTCATGAAATAGTGTGGAAGCTTAACCTTTTATGTTTCCCCTGGTTAGAGAGTCTAGAACTAGGAGAAGGAGCTAAGCGCCTAAGTGAGAATGAAGAGGTATTTTTTCTCTGAGAGATGGTAAATCTTTGAAATTATCTCCCACAGAGACTTTTGGGGGCAGCATCAAGCGTATAAATGTTTGAATTAGTGGGGAATAGAGTGCTTTAAGGATCAGAGAGGAAGATAATGTTTAGGCCAATTATTTATCTGCCTTGATCTCATCAAATGCTAAATCACAAGGCTAAATATTTGATTTGGTTTACCCCAGCTCCTATTTGTAACCCTTATAAATGACACCCTAATATAATTTAGGTATTAGCACAAATTTAGCAATTCCATAAAACTCATGGAGAGGTTGACGATGACATCCTATTTTTTGTGAAGTTTATGGAAGAGCACCAGAAATCATTGGGCAATCTGTGATGATTACAACTCACAATAAAATAATGTTGGCTACTTTGAAAGTTGTCAATGGTGTCTGCTTTTAACCCACCTCAAAGTGAAGGTGCATTTGAGTTAGTATTGGGATACCCACATTGGGAGCACACTGATGTGAGTTCTTGCTAATGGAGCAGAGGTCCACATTACTTTACAAACTACCCATCCTGTCAAAATCTTATGCCGCATATTTGGAACAGTCATTAGTTCTATCAATTCATAAAGCTAAAGTGCAAGCAAGCTGTACACAATCATGAGGATTGTGGGTGCATTGTGATTCATATTCATGGTTACTTCAAGCTAGGAAATAAATCATAATTAAAGGTTACATCATAGCCAACCAACCATCTGATGCATAGCTTTTAATAATAAAGGTGACATTAAGAGCTTCTAAGCAACAGCTCACATTTAGCTGAACTACTTTTTTTTCTAGAAGTCAAAAACATAATGAAGCTCAGAAGTGCAGCTGATATTTAGCTTAACTTGCAAAAGGCTTTTGAGAGTATTCAACACTGGTGATTAATGACTCAAATGAGGTATGGGATTAAAATGCTTTTCTAGATTAATATTTGATTTAAAAACTAAATCCTAAAGATCAGCTTTAAGAACCTATTTTTAGTATACAGCCAGGAACACCTATATTGTAAACAAGTTTAAATTTCCCAGTTGAAGTTAACTCTAGACAAAGAAAAATATCTCTCCAGATATTCAGCTACATATCCTTAGCTTTGTGACACATTCTATAAAGTAGTCACATCCATTTCTAATAGCTGCAATGATAACAAGAATTGAGAGCCTAGAAATTGAATTTAATCCTTCTTTTGGTATGCCAAAACTACATTGTATTCAGTGAACCAATAAATCGTGAAATTGACCCAACAGCTATTTGAAAAAGTTTTAGGGTGGCTTTCAAGCAGAAATATGTTTTAGAATGAGATCTCCATGGTTCCCATGAGGCCACACTCAATTCAGCAACATTTTGACATTTTGCTTTGCCCCATACTAAAAGGGCTTCAGACAAAGTCACACTCCCCATATCAGGCCAACAGCAGCAATTTACATCACATCTGCCATGGAGGAGAAAGAGACAGTAGTATTGTTAGGGGGAGGGATAGTGTTCTGTGAAGGGAACTATATTCTGCAGTCAATCAAAGAGATTCATTACTCATGAATTGTATCTCATGCTAGAGTGTTGACGACAAGCACAAGCAGACATTTCCCAAGAAGAGAGGAAAGTAAACAAGAACCTATTATTGAATTGTTTTAAATTTATGAACAAACTCGAAGAGGGCAATGCCAGAAGATTGTGAACATTTGGTTATTCAAGATTTTGGCCCATGGATTTTTCATAATATAAGAGGAAACTTAAATGCCTATTTTGCTGACATGAAAATTAGAATTAAATGATCTGGATATTTACATTATTTTAATTTGTTAGCACTTTGGAAGAACTAATTAATTATTGTCAGACAGCTTGTAGAATCAGTTATATGGAGTCCTAAAATGTTGAAGGCATCACTATATAGGCAGCAGGTAAGTTGGATAGAACAGGGCAAGTTTGTGGACACACAGTGCATACTGATCATGTCTCTGAAATTGCATGGAAATGCATCAATCAAAGATCCAATGAGCTTGTGTAGAAATGAGGAACTGCAGATGGTGGTTAATGCACAAAAGGATACAAAGTGCTGGAGTAACTCAGCCGGTCATGCACATCTCTGGAGACCATGAATAGGTGATGTGTCATTTTAAAATCCTTCTTCAGACTTCACAAAAACACACAAAGTTATGGATCGTGAACACAGTCTGAAGAAGGGACTTGACCCAAAACGTCACCTATCCATATTCTTCAGAAATGCTGCCTGACCTGCTGAGTTAAGGGCCTGTCCCACGAGCATGCGACTCCATGCGGCAAGCGTGACCTAACGTGGTCGCTTGAGCAGTACGGCCTTGCGGGGCCGGTCCCACTTCGATCGCCGGAGCCGTATGGAGTTGTGCGGAGCGTGTCCCGACATCGCGCGGGGCTATGAAAAACTAACCGTGTTCAAAAATTCCGCGCGGCAACGACCTGCCGGCTCGCAGCCTCCTCGACGCCGTACGTCACGCGTGAACTTCCCCCAGACTTCGCTCGAACTTCATGTCACTCACTCGACCACCACGCGGCACCCGCTTCTGGTTTGGTCGCGTTTGCCGCATGCAGTCGCATCCTCGTGGGACAGGCCCTTTTAGGTCACGCTTGCCGCATGGAGTCGCATGCTCGTGGGACAGGCCCATTACTCCAGCACTGTGCTCTCCAGTAAGTCTAGATATATTCACATAAGCTTTTAGAACTGTTAATACTCAGGTTATATTTTGGATGACCCCCCATTCAAAAATGGTTAGGGTGATTCCAATTGGAAATCTTTTGTCTGATAATTGTCAATCTTCTAACATTATGATGCATCCATAATGACCATAAAGTAATTAACTGATAGACTTATAACAGGATGACAGGATAGACAGGATGAATGGGCTGCAATCAACATAGGGAGGAAATGGAAGTGATATTGGTTCAGTGCAGAAATACAGCACATGCAGAGCCCTTCATCTATAATGCAATTTCATTGTGATCCATTGCAATTGTATAAAATCGAATATAAGGCTGAAAAGAAAGTACAAGACAGACCAAGGTGATGCAGTTTGAGATGGATTTCTGTGTATGCAAGACCAAGGGATGGGCATGATGCGGTGTGGTGTGGCATGGCATGATATGGCATAGCACATTGTGGCAGCAAAGAAACTAAGCTGAAGCACGAAAGAAAGCTGGCAAGTCAGCTGATAACTAACAGCACATAGCCGTTAGAACATGGTGGTGAGCTTACCAACTCTAACCAAATTGGAAGGAACCACAAAATGTACTGGAAACATCAATCAGACTGCAGCATTAACGTGTTGGATTATATTAATCTTATATTTGTTACATTTAATATTTGGAGGGAAATATACCTGTGAATGGAAAAATGCAAGCATAGAAATTAATGCTTATTGTATCTTATTGTATCGGATTGGAATCTGCATCTGCGTCACTGAATCCTATCCTACGCACACACGGGACAATTTACATTTATACAAAGCCAATTAGCCTACAAACCTGTATGTTTTTGGAGTGTGGGAGAAAACCGAACAACTTGGAGAAAAACTACGCGGTCACAGGGAGAACATACAAACTCCGTACAGACAGCACCTGAAATCGAGATCGAACCCAGGTCTCTGGCACTGAAAGCGCTGTAAGGCGGCAACTCTACTACTGCGCCACCGAGCCGCCCGTGTCTTGGGTTAACTGTTAGAAGTGTGCACCAGACAAGCACCACTTCTGGGGATTGATTTTCATTTGGAATGAGCATCGTTGGAATGCAGTGGGGAGGGATGGATTGTGCCAACTGCCCAATGACATAGAGGTAGGACAAACCACTTTCATGATTAGACCTGGAATGAGATTGATAATCTGCCAGTTGATTGTGGATGGAGGGCTCAGGGGAAATCTCTTTGGAGCTAAATTGGAAACACACATTTAAATGAGTGAACAGTTGGTGGAAAGAATTTGGGGAATCTTGAAAATCTTTCAATACTCCTCTTACGCTCATGAAAATCATTACACCAGATGTTTTCCTTTATATATTTTTTGATGTAGCATCCAGCAAGATGGCCAACATTGGCAAATCCACTGATAAATTTGAGACAAGATATTTTGCTGTGCCATCTCTGTGGCATAAATGGCAAAATCATCCAACTGTTTTGCCTGGAAATTATTTTCTATTGTGTTTCTTTTATCTAAAGCATGCGACTCTTCAAATGTGAACATGCATTTCCTGCTGAGGGATGCTTTCATAGATGAACAATTTTCGGTCTAAGATGAGCACGGAGTGCTGTAAATTCATGTCCAGTACTCAGAGCACAGCTGAAAAATATTTGTGTCAGATCAGACCAGTTACTGATCAATGACAACAGAAACATTTTTTCATAACATTCTGTGCAGCAGATATTTAAAGGGCCATTCGCACATTGTATGGAGATTTTCACACAGTATGGTATGATATGAATTGCCAGAGGAAGTAGTTGAGACAGATACAATAATAATATTTAAAAAACCTTTGGATGGGTACCTGGATGGAAAATGTTTGGAGAGATATTGGCCAAACTGGCCCATATGGGCCAAAATGGACCAGCAAAGATGGGGCATCTTGGTCAATGTGGATGAGTTGAGCCGAAGCACTGTTTCCATCTATATTACTAAAAGTCTCATCTTGACCACTTCCTGTTGTTCTGTATATTGATTTTAGAGAAAACGCTGTCACTTACGGGTGTGATTTTTGGCCACCTTACTCAGAGTCCGCCTCCGCTGCGCTGGACGAGGATTTTTCCCATTGATGAAAAATAAAAGAGTTAATAGTGTTTTAAAAATGTTGAGATGCTCTCTCCTGAAGGCCACACTCCTTCCGGAGGGACTATAAAACCCGGAAGTGTGGAGGTGCCTCCGTTCTCTGCAAGATGGGGGAGCGAGAGTTCGCTCAGTTTGAGCTGTGAATAACACTGAACACATGTCTACTAAACTATGAGTGATTTTACTGACCTGTCAGTGCCCTTAATGTGGTTTGAAAATGTAGTTTGAAAATGCAAAAGTGTGTTTTGGTTTGAAAGTGCTAAAGCTGTGTTGCCTTTGGTTTTGAAAGTGCTGAAGCAAGCTGTGTTGTCTTTGGTTTTGAAAGTGCTAAAACAAGCTGTGTTGGATTTGGTTTTGAAGGTGCTAAGGCAAGCTGTGTTGCCTTTGGTTTTGAAAGTGCTAAAGCAACCTGTGTTGCCTTTGATTTTGAAAGTGCTAAAGCAAGCTGTGTTGCCTTTGGTTTTGAAAGTGATGAAGCAAGCTGTGTTGCCTTTAGTTTTGAAAGTGCTAAAGTATGCTGCGTTGCCTTTGGTTTTGAAAGTGCTAAAGCAAGCCGTGTTGCCTTAGGTTTTGAAAGCATTAAAGCAAGTTGTGATGCCTTTGGTTTTGAAAGTGCTAAAGCAAGCTGCATTGCCTTTGGTTTTGAAAGTGCTAAAGCAAGCTGCCTTGCCTTTGGTTTTGAAAGTGCTAAAGCAAGCTGCCTTGCCTTGGGTTTTGAAAGTGCTAAAGCAAGCTGCCTTGTCTTTGGTTATGTAACAAAGGTCATGCCACTGTGGTGATGGGGGATATCAATATTCAGGTAGACTGGGAAAATCAGGTTGGTTCAGGACACCAAGAAAGAGAGTTTGTAGAGTGCCTCCGAGATGGATTCTTAGAGCAGCTTGTAATGGAGCCGGCCAGAGAAAAGGAAATTCTGGATTTAGTGTTGTCCAATGAACCAATGAGATAACTCAAGGTAAAGGAACCGCTTGGAGGTAGTGATCATAATATGATTAGTTTTAATCTTCAATTTGAGAAGGAGAAGGTTGAATCGGAAGTGGCAGTGATGCAGTTGAACAAAGGGGATTATGAAGGCATGAGAGAGGAGCTGGACAAGGTAGACAAAGGGATACTAGCAGGAATGATAGTGGAAAAGCAATGGCAGGAATTTCTGGGCATAATCCAGAAGACACAGGATTATTTCGGACCATGCCCCGCTCCCTGCCATGGATGCCCTCCACCGAAAATGGTGTCTGAGACAGACCGGGAAAATCATCAAGGACCCCTCCCACCCTAACCATGGACTGTTTGCCCTCCTCCCATCAGGGAGGCGGTACAGGAGCCTCAGGTCTCGCACAAGCAGGATGAGGAACAGCTTTTACAATAACACTATTACACTGCTGAACTCGGAGTCCCGTCGCTAGATATCTTTAGTCTCTCCCATTTGTATACAGTATTTGCCTATGTACCATTTTTTTTCTAATCCATCCACATTCCACACATGGTTAACCAGTACTCTTTTACTCTATTGTATGCTTGTTCTGTATTTTTATTTTCTACTTCTACTATCTTGCACTATGACTATGACCAGACGCTAAACTGCATTTTGTTGTACCTGTACTTGTATCTGTGCAATGACAATAAAGTTGAATTGAATTGAATTTCATTCCAAAAAGGAAGACAGATTCTAAGGGGGGTAGGAGGCAACCGTGGTTGACAAGAGAAGTTAGGGATAGAATAAAACTAAAAGAAAAGTTGTATAACACAGTGTAGCGGCAGATTTTTCAGATCTTTCAGGAAATTAACTCCCTAGCCACTAATTGGTTGAGAGGGGATAAGGGGAATATCTTCGGTACGCATGCAAGCTGCCTCAGAGACTTACAGAGCTTCTACTTTATAAAGCTTCAGCACACAGTCTTTTAATGAATATTTTCTTTACTGTAGATATAAAACAGTAAGATACATCCAAGGTTTTCCGACTTGTTCCAGCAATCTTCTTCGAAATCCAGCGCATTGCTTCAGATACTAGAAAACTCTTCGTGTCTTCTTCTTCACATGAGGCTTGACATGCTTGACATGCTTGACATGCTTGACATGGTCGAAGGATAAACCTTCTCCCTCTCCTGTCCAAAACGAATTCCCAACTAAACTAACACGCAAGCAGTTAAGCTGCATAAACACGCCCCAAGACACGTCATAAAATCCCACCCACATTATAACGGGCTGGCTAAAATTTAAAGGAACATGCCATCCACAATGACATGCAAAATAGGCCAAATGGCCACTGCATACCGGCCCCTAATTGTTCCGAATACATAATGAGGCAATTACCAAATAACATCAAAAAAGTGGCCATTAAGGCTTAACATACATCAAAATCAAAATCAAAATATCAGGGAATAAAACCCTGTGGCTCCCTCGTCAGGAAGTCAAACTGCGATCGCCCGCATGCCAGGCGTGGATACTAACCACCATACTAATGAGGAAAAATAGCATGCACTATATCTGCAATCACAATTCTTTCTCGACTCTTCCTTCTTCGCTTTCGCCTTCTAGAAGCAAGCACAACTTAGTTATTGGTCTTATTAAAACATTGTTGTTTGTTTTCAGTCGCACTATACGTACCAAACCCTGAACATCAGGCATGATTTCCAGTATTCTACCCATTAACCAAGAACCTCTAGATGCTGTAGAGTCAGCCACCAACACAATGTCGCCTGGAACAAAGTTCCTTTTAATCCTTAGCCATCGTTGTCGTTCTTGGATTAAAGGCAAATACTCTTGTATCCATCTCCTCCAAAAAAGATTTGCCATATATTGTACTTGCTTCCATCTACGTCTCATATACAAATCTTCTTTTACAAAAAGCCCAGGTGGAAGTGTTGGAATGGTTTTCAGCAGAAGAATATGATTTGGTGTGAGTACTTCCAGGTCATTAGGATCGTCAGAACCTTTCGTAATAGGTCGATCGTTTAAAATCGCCTCAATTTCACAAAACAGTGTCTGTAACCCTTCATCATCCAAAACTTGTTGTCTCAGAACGGAGCGCAGCACATTTCGTACCATACGAATTAATCGTTCCCAAATACCGCCATGATGGGAACCCATTGGAGGATTAAAGTTCCATTTTATGCCTTGTTGAAGCATAGTATATTGGATTTTATCCTGATTTAAGTCTTTGAGTGCTTTTTTTAGTTCCCTATCCGCTCCAACGAAATTCGAACCATTATCCGATCTTAACGAAGTAACTTGACCCCGTCGACAAATAAATCTCCTTAATGCCTGAATACATGAGTCCGTGTCGAGTGTAGATGCAACTTCAAGATGTACCGCTCTACTCGCCATACAAGTGAAGATCACACCATATCTTTTCACAAGGCTACGTCCTCTCTTAACTTCCATAGGACCAAAATAATCCACCCCCACATCTGTGAATGGAAGTTTGTCTGGAGTGATCCTCTCCAAAGGCAAGTCTGCCATCTACTGTATACCAAGTTTCCCACGCTCTCGCGTGCATATGATGCAATTTTTTATTATCTTTCTTGCTGCTGAATTAGCCTTGGTAACCCAATATTTTTTACGAAGTTGGGATAGCATGTAATTTCTTCCTCCATGCCCAATTTGTTCATGAATATGCCGTAATAATAATGTTGTTATGTAAAAGTCCTTAGCGAGAATGATAGGACGTTTCCTTTCTTCAGGCATTGCCAATCTGTTTAGGCGTCCACCCATCCGCAGAAGATCTCCTTCCCAAATTGGGTCGAGCTTATACAATTGACTACTTCTTTTTACCCCTTCTCCACCAGCTTGTAATGTTAATATCTCTTCTTTGTATTTCTGCCTTTGACAGAAAGAAATGATCGCATTTTCTGCTTTGAGGAGATCATCAAGACATAGGCACTGTTGGCTAGGTGAAGCTTCAAAAACTTGCGTCTGGAATTTGATTTCCTTTTCCCTTTCCGCAGGATTCTTCTCCAAGATACTTTCTGTTATTTGTTTCTTTTCCCGAATTTTTATCAACAATCTTGTTTTTATTTTAAGAAACCAGGCTACCGATGTTCTCAATTTATTCCATGATGAAAAGTGGGTAATTAAACTATTCACGGTGTCATATGAGTTTTTTTCAATCACATTCACCGAAATGTTTTGTTTAATTTCCGGATCTGTTGTAGAGATTTCAAATCCGAGTTCAAGCTTTGGCCATTCTCTACTTGGCTTACTAAGAAACTTTGGCCCATTGATCCATCTCTTGTTATTAAGAAAGCAATTTGCTGTTTGTCCCCTAGAGGCTTCATCCGCAGGATTTTCCTTTGTATTAACATATCTCCATTGAGAAACATTAGTAGCTCCTAGTACAAAGGAAACTCTATTTGCAACAAATGTCATAAAACGTTTGCTTTCATTGTTAATGTATTTCAAAACCGTAGTACTATCGGTCCAGAAGGTAGATTCTTCCAGTTGAAATTGCAGTTCCTTTTTCAGCATTATGTCAATTTTCACAGCTAAGACTGCTGCTGTAAGTTCCATTCTGGGAATCGTCTTTTGCTTCAATGGTGCTACTCTGGCTTTTCCCATTACGAATGCAACATGCACTCTTTTGTTTACATCTTGTAGTCTTAAGTATGAAACAGTCCCATAACCACTTTCGCTGGCATCCGAAAAGTGATGCAGTTGCGCATTCCCGATATTACCAATGGTTTTAGGCTTTATACACCGATCTACCTTAAACGTTGACATTTTTTGGAGGTCTTTCAACCATTCTGTCCAACTGTGCGAGGATGTTTGAGTTATACTCTCATCCCAACCAAGTTTTTCTCGACACAGATTCTGTAAAATTAACTTGGCTGGCAGTGTAAATGGTGCCAGAAATCCCAAAGGATCATATACTGAACCAATCACAGATAAGATACCCCTTCTTGTGCATGGTCGTTACTGAATTGACAATTTAAACTTAAACACATCCGTTTCCACACACCAGTGCAGTCCCAGTGCCCTTTCCATTGGCAAGTTGTCTTTGTCTAAATCCATCACCTTGGTTTCTTCGGCTCTGTCATCTGGTGGAATGCTTTCCAAAACAGCACGACTGTTGCTGACCCACTTGGTAAGTACAAATCCTCCCTTATTGCAGAGAAAGGTTAGGTGCTTCACTATTTGAATTGCCTCTAACTCGGTAGATACGGATTTTAGGCAATCGTCCACATAAAAATTATTTTTCAAAGTGGAAATTACCTCCTCTGGGAAATAATCTTTATTATCCTCTGCGGTTTTCCTCAAAGCGAAATTCGCACAACTTGGAGATGACACTGCTCCGAAAAGATGTACTTTCATTCGGTAATCAACAAGGTCTTGCTGCACATCCCCTTCAGGCCACCATAAGAATCGCAGATAATCAATATGTTTACCAGTTACTTTCACTTGATAAAACATTGCTCTGATATCAGCCATCAAAGCTATCGGTTCTTGCCTAAATTTGATGAGAACTCCAAGGAGCGAGTTAGTAAGGTCTGGACCTTGCAGTAATTCACTGTTAAGTGATGTCCCTTTAAAGACTGCCGCGCAGTCAAAGACCACCCTCAATGTCCCTTTCTTCGAGTGATACACCCCATGGTGCGGAATATACCAGATCTCTCCATCATCTCGATATAGTTGATTCATTGGTATCCTTTCAGCATAATCGTTATTAATCATATTCTGTAAGAAGGATGTATATTCCTCTTGAAATTTCGTGTTCTTAACAAATTTACGTTTCAAACCATGAATACGCTGTTCAGCCATATAGCGATTATTTGGTAAATTGACACTTTCCTTCTTGAAAGGTAAATCCAAACAATAATGTCCATTTTTCATCTTAACTGAATGGTTCATAATATCTAAGAATTTCAATTCTTCTCTAGACATTTCTTCATGTTCTTGGCTGGTACTTTCATTGAAATCATGATTATATTGCTTCATTAACAGCTTTTCCAATTTACCTGTAGATATTTGGTTAACAGCAACAGCACGGCAATTCATTTTGCTGGTGCTTTCCTTATTCTTACCCAAGGAGCCATAAATAACCCATCCTAGTAGGGTCTTCATAGCATATGGTCCATCCCCTTGGCTCCTAATTATCTGTACAGGTTCTAATGCTCTCAGGGCATTCGTTCCAATAAGTAAGTCAATATCAGAATTTATCTTTGTTATTTTGACTTCTTTCAGGTAAGGCCATTGCTGTAAGTCTTCACATCTGCGTACATTTTGACGACCAACAGGCATTGTTTCATGTGTGAAAACCTCTGAAATTGGAATAAAATTATCTTCATCCAAACTGGATATCTCCATATTTGTTATATAATAACTCTGGTAATCCTTTTCTTTATTCATGGTACGCATTTGAATTTTAACTTTCTCTCCAGTAATGTCCAACCTTCTCATCAAATTCTCTGTGCAAAAAGTAGCTGAACTTCCATGATCCAGAAATGCATATGTTTGCAACACTACATTAGTTTCCCTATTTCTCACTTGTACTGGTAAAATAGAGAAAATGCATGCTTTCTCTCTGGCCCCAATATGTGCAGTTACTTGAGGCGAGGTGATAGCATTTACATCCGCTGACTCCTTTTTCTGCTCAGTATGATCTGGCTCTTTCTTTACAGTATGAAGCACATCAGGATGATTCTGCTTACATTTGTCACAAATTATTGGACACCTACAGTCTTTTACCATGTGCCCTTTCTTTAAACATCCATAGCAGATTCCATTCCTTTTTAAAAAGTCCATCTTTTTTTCATATTTCTTTTCCTTAAATTTACGACACCATCTTATGGTGTGACCTACTTCATCACAAAATGGACAGAATTCATTCTTTCTGGTCGGTGCATCCTCTTTTGCACCACCTAACACCTTCTCAGGTATTATATTGGTAGCCAAATTGCTTTTCTTAGGCCCTGTCTTTTGTTTAGTTTTGACATAGGTAGAACCCTTATAAATTGCAAGTGGCTTGGCTTCTTCAATAATCCAGCTGCATGAATCTGACATGTACCGTTCTTCTCTTTCTAAATATTCCACCAGGTCTGGTAGCCTGGCTACTTGTTTGCTCTTATCACGTATTTTACCTGCCCTTTCTCTCCACTTTTCTCTCATTCTTCTGGGCAACTTGCTAATGATGATTCTCATATTACTTGAAAGATTAATTTCCTCCATATAGCCAAGATTTTTCATCGAGCTGCAACATCTTCTCAGAAATATTGCATATTCACTCAATTTTTCCACATCTTCTGGCTTGATTTCTTTACAATCATGGGCCTTTTCAATGTATGCATTCGCAATCCTCTGTTCATCACCAAAACGTTCCTTCAATAATCTTCTCGCCTTTTTATAGCCCTGGTTGTCTGGCTCCATCTGACAACTTTCCACAAGCCTCTTCACCTTTCCTTGTGTGTACTTCACCAGAAACCTTAAGCGCTCTTTTTCATCCATAACTTTCTTCTCTAATACCTCTTCCAGTGCTCTCACGAAAGTTTCATATTCTAAAGGATCTCCAGCATACGTAGGAATTTCAACTGGTGGCAAAATGAGAGATTTATTTCGTCGAGCTATAATCTCGTTGAATTCAGATTGCTTATGTAGCAGTGCCAATAGACCAACCTGATTCCCTTCTCCTTGGTCCACTGGTCCTTCTCAAGTTTGTACGGATGTTCTTATAGTAGCTAGTTTCGGTCCAGCACCCATTTGCTGAGCTGAAGGTTCACTCTGAGCAGGTCTGGCTCTCTGTCTAGAGCTTATCGCCTTTGATGATCTAGAGCTGCATCTAGACCCTTCACTTTCCAGTATGTCCCTTCTGGCTTTAGCCACCTTCAACTTTGTATCTAATTCCAGTTGTTCCTGACATCGCGCCATTTCTTCTTGCTGTCGCTTTGTCTCATCTTGCTGTCGGGCCATCTGTTGCATCATCTCTTCTTGCTGTCGGGCCATCTCATGTTTTTTCTTCATAGCATCCGCTTCTATTGAGAGCGCTGCTAACTCAGCCTTTGCTCCCAAACGAGCAGAAGCCCTCGAAACCGAACTGGCTGAGCTACCAGATTTACGGCCTGATCTTTGTGAAGATACATTTGAGATACTATCTTCCGGTTCTATTTCATCACCTTCTTCTTCTGGCTTAGTATCTTCTTTTCTGCTACCTTTACTTTTGCTAACTTGCTCTAACCATCCTTCTACAACTTCTTTGGATTCATCATAATACTCCGTATTTTCACAATCCCACTTAAAATGTCTTTCACGCTCCTCTGGAGAACGCTCTGCCTCCAGCAGTGTGTCCTGCTTCTCTTTCAGCTCATGGTTAAGGCTACTTATCAGGCATAATTTCTCTTCCACCTTGTCCTGGTTCTCTTCTGATTCCATGAGTGTCTTCACACTTTCAAACAGCTTTCTAATCTTCTTCCCCAACTTATTCCTATCCAATTCAGCCTCCTTGAGAACATAACTTCGACCTTTCTCAGTGAGTTTAAGTTGTCTGGCTGGTCTTTCTTCACCACCATGTGGCTCTTCTGGCATAGCTCTGCCCTCATCTTCCTTCATGATTTAAAAGAGGTCTTGGCAGATTGCCAAGTCTGTAAATTAGTCGAAAAAAAGTCTCTGCTTCTGAGTGACTTTGTTATTATCAACAATTTCTTCCAAAACTAAAACATACTGATAATGTAGAGAACCTCTCTCTAATTCCAGGTGCAAAATAAATGATGCTAATTCCAATGGAATGCTCCTTTATCTCTTTGATTCAAAACAATCCAAGGTCGGTCTGCCTTTCCCAGACACGCTGGAGAAAACAGCTTGTTGAGCTCTATTACAGAATTCTTTCAATTAAAACCGTAATTTTAATTCAAAAGGTAATAATCAATTCGTACTCACAATCCAGTGATACGTCTTCCGATGCGTTCCGATGCTGTTGATAGACCTCAAGGCTCCTCCTGGCCGAGATCTTCTTCAGTTCCACGATTGGAACCAATCTTCTTTGGCTGCGCCTTTTCGAGGTCTTAGCCTTCGCACTTCGATCTTCTGTCCCTATCTCAGGGACTGGCAATTACCCCCTGCCGGAGGTATCCTTCGACTTAATGTAGCGGCAGATTTTTCAGATCTTTCAGGAAATTAACACCCTAGCCACTAATTGGTTGAGAGGGGATAAGGGGAATATCTTCGGTACACATGCAAGCTGCCTCAGAGACTTACAGAGCTTCTACTTTATAAAGCTTCAGCACACAGTCTTTTAATGAATATTTTCTTTATTGTAGATATAAAACAGTAAGATACATCCAAGGTTTTCCGACTTGTTCCAGCAATCTTCTTCGAACTCCAGCGCATTGCTTCAGATACTAGAAAACTCTTCGTGTCTTCTTCTTCACATGAGGCTTGACATGCTTGACATGCTTGACATGCTTGACATGGTCGAAGGATAAACCTTCTCCCTCTCCTGTCCAAAACGAATTCCCAACTAAACTAACACGCAAGCAGTTAAGCTGCATAAACACGCCCCAAGACACGTCATAAAATCCCACCCACATTATAACGGGCTGGCTAAAATTTAAAGGAACATGCCATCCACAATGACATGCAAAATAGGCCAAATGGCCACTACACACAGCAAAGAGTAGCCGGAAGCCAGTGGATTGGGAAACTTTCATAGGACAACAATGGAATGGCTGGCCAGGAATATAAAGAAGGACAGTTAAAGCTTATTTGGATATGTTAAGGGAAAAAGAATAGCAATGTCAAATATGGGTCCATTGAAGGCAGACACGGGTGAAATTATTATGGGCAAAAAGGAAATGGCAGAAGAGTTGAACAGGTACTTCGGATCTGTCTTCACTAAGGAAGACACAAATAATCTCCCAGAAGTACTGGAGGACAGAGGATCTAAAGGGTTCAAGGAACTGAAATAAATTTTCATTAGGCCGGAGATAGTATTGGGTAGGCTAATGGGACTGAAGGATGATAAATCCCTGGGGCCTGATGGACTGCATTCCAGGGTCCTCAGGGAGGTGGCTCTAGAAATAGTAGATGCATTGGTGATCATTTTCCAATGATTCAGAATCAGTTCCTGTGGATTGGAGGATAGCTAATGTTATCCCACTTTTCAAGAAAGCAGCAAGAGAGAAAACGGGGAATTACAGACCAGTTAGCCTGACTTCGATGGTGGGATAGATGCTGGAGTCAATTATTAAAGAGGTAATAATGGGGCATTTGGATAGCTGAAAAAAGATTAGTCCAAGTCAGCATGGATTTATGAAAGGGAAAACATGCTTGACTAATCTTCTGGAATTTTCTGAGGATGTGACAAGTAAAATGGATGAAGGGGAGCCAGTGGATGTAGTGTATCTAGACTTTCAGAAAGCCTTTGATAAGGACCCGCACAGGAGACTGGTGACTAAAATTAGGGCACATGGTATTTGGGGTAGGTTGTTGACATGGATAGAAAATTGCTTGGCAGACAGGGAGCAAAGAGTAGGAGTGAATGGGTCTTTTCAGAATGGCAGGCAGTGGCGAGTGGAGTGCCGCAAGGCTCGGTGTTGGGGCCACAACTGTTTACCATATATATTAATGATTTGGAAGAGGGAATTAGGAGTAACACTAGCAAGTTTGCAGATGACACAAAGCTGGGTGGCAGTGTGAACTGTGAAGAGGATGTTAGGAGATTGCAGGGTAACCTGGACAGGTTGAGTGAGTGGGCAGATACATGGAAGATACAGTATAATATACATAAATGTGTGGTTATCCACTTTAGTGGCAAAAACAAGGGGGCAGATTATTATCTCAATGGGGTTAGGTTAGGTAAGGGGCAGGTACAGTGAGACCTGGGTGTCCTTGTTCTCCAGTCATTGAAAGCTGGTGTGCAGGTACAGCAGGCAGTGAAGAGAGCTAATGGAATGTTGGCCTTCATAACAAGTGGATTTCAGTATAGGAGTAGAGAGGTTCTTCTGCAGTTGTATAGGGCTCTGGTAAGATCACATCTGGAGTATTGCATACAATTTTGGTCTCCTAATTTGAGGAAGGACATCCTTGTGATTGAGGCAGTGCAGCGTAGGTTCACAAGATTTACCCCTGGGATGGCGGAACTGTCAAATGAGGAAAGATTGAAAAGTCTAGGCTTGTATTCACTGGAGTTTAGAAGGATGAGGGGGATCTTATAGAAACTTATAAAAGGACTGGACAAGCTAGATGCAGGAAAAATGTTCCCAATGTTGGGTGAGTCCAGAACCAGGGGCCCCAGTCTTAGAATAAAGGAGAGGCCATTTAAGACTGTGAGAAAACACGTTTTCACCCAGAGAGTTGTGAATTTGTGGAATTCCTTGCCACAGAGGGCAGTGGAGGCCAAATCACTGGATGGATTTAAGAGAGAGTTAGATAGAGCTCTAGGGGCTAGTTGAATCAAGGGATATGGGGAGAAGGCAGGCACGGGTTATTGATTGGGGACGATCAGCCATGATCATCATGAATGGCGGTGCTGGCTCGAAGGGCCGAATGGCCTCCTCCTGCAACTATTGTCTATGTTTCTATGCTTCTATGAAAGTGCTAAAGCAA
The DNA here is from genome assembly GCF_010909765.2 of Amblyraja radiata. NCBI lineage: Eukaryota > Metazoa > Chordata > Chondrichthyes > Rajiformes > Rajidae > Amblyraja > Amblyraja radiata. Next base: position 59,997,360 of record NC_045961.1, read on the forward strand.
GCTGCCTTGCCTTTGGTTTGGAAAGTGCTAAAGTGAACTGCCTTGCCTTTGGTTTTGAAAGTGCTAAAGCGAGCTGCCTTGCCTTTGGTTTTGAAAGTGCAAAAGCGAGCTGCCTTGCGTTTGGTTTTGAAAGTACTAAAGCGAGCTGCCTTGCGTTTGGTTTTGAAAGTACTAAAGCGAGCTGCCTTGCCTAATTAGAGCTGCCTATGAGGAATGTCTATGAGGCTGGCTATGAGGAATGCCTCTGAGGCTGTGGAATTCTCTGCCACAGAAGGTAGTTGAGGGCAGTTCATTGGCTATATTTAAGAGGTAGTTAGATGTGGCCCTTGTGGCTAAATGGATCAGGGGGTATGGAGAGAAGGCAGGTACAGGATACTGAGTTGGATGATCAGCCATGATCATATTGAATGGCGGTGCAGGCTCGAAGGGCTGAATGGCCTACTCCTGCACCTATTTTCTATGTTTCTATGTAATTAGAGCTGCCTTGCATAATTAGAGCTGCCTTGCCTTGCCTTGCCTAATTAAAGCTGCCTTGCCTTCTATATAATTAAAAGTCTAATCTTGACCACTTCCTGTTTGTGCTTTATATTGATTTAGAAAAAACGCTACCACGTACAGCTGTGATTTTTGTCCATATTACTCATTCCCCCTCCGCAAATCAGGTGCCGAGTATATTTTTCTCATCTATGAAAAATAAAAGAGTTATTAGTGTTTTAAAAATGTTGAGATTCTCTCTCCTGTCAATCACACCATGAAGGCCACGCCCCTTCTGGTGGGAGGGGAGGAGAGACTATAAAACCCGGAAGTGTGGGCGTGGCTCAGTCTCTGCAAGATGGGGGAGGGAGAGGTCACGACTCGCTGTCTTTAGTGGCCTTGCACCCTGCTTGAAATGGTATTAAACTGCACTTGAATTTGGTGCCCTTGCACCCTGTTTGAAATTGAATTTCAAGGAATAGCCGTGAGTCAACAGCGAGTCCACCAGCCGTGAGTGAGTGAGCTGCCAGCATAACAGGCTTGAGTGACAGCCCACCCCAAGAATAATGTGTACAGTTTTGGTCTCCTAATCTGAGGAAAGACATTCTTGCCATAGAGGGAGTACAGAGAAGGTTCACCAGACTGATTCCTGGGATGTCAGGACTTTCATATGAAGAAAGACTGGATAGACTCGGCTTGTACTCGCTAGAATTTGGAGATTGAGGGGGTATCTTATAGAAACTTACAACATTCTTAAGGGGTTGGACAGGCTAGATGCAGGAAAATTGTTCCCGATGTTGGGGGAAGTTCAGGACAAGGGGTCACAGTTTAAGGATAAAGGGGAAATCCTTTAGGACCGAGATGAAAAAACACTTTTCACACAGAGAGTGGCAAATCTCTGGAACTCTCTGCCACAGAAGGTAGTTGAGGCCAGTTCATTGGCTATATTTAAGAGGGAGTTAGATGTGGCCCTTGTGGCTAAAGGGATCAGGGGGTATGGAGAGAAGGCAGGTACAGGATACTGAGTTGGATGATCAGCCATGATCATATTGAATGGTGGTGCAGACTCGAAGGGCCGAATGGCCTACTCCTGCACCTATTTTCTATGTTTCTATGTGTGTGGGTTGAAGTAAAAAGGCACTGCAAATGGTTGTTTGGGGGTTTTGGGTTGAAGTAAAAAGGCAATGCAAATGGTTGTTTGGGATGTTTGGGTTGAAGTAAAAAGGCAATGCAAAGGGATGTTTGGGGGGTTTGGGTTGAAGTAAAAAGGCAATGCAAAGGGTTGTTTGGGGTGTTTAGGTTGAAGTAAAAAGGCACTGCAAAGGGTTGTTTGTAGGGTCTGGGTTGAAGTAAAAAGGCACTGCAAATGGTTGTTTGGGAGGTTTGGGTTGAAGTAAAAAGGCACTGCAAAGGGTTGTTTTGGGGGGTTTGGGTTGAAGTAAAATGGCACTGCAAAGAGTTGTTTTGGGGGGTTTGGGTTGAAGTAAAAAGGCACTGCAAAGGGTTGTTTGGGGGGTTTGGGTTGAAGAAAAAGGCACTGCAAAGCGTTGTTTGGGGGGTTTGGGTTGAAGTAAAAATGTACTGCAAAGCGTTGTTTGGGGGTTTGGGTTGAAGTAAAAAGGCATTACAAATGGTTGTTTGACTAAACTTGACAACTTCCTGTTTGCACTATATTGATTTTAGATAAAACGCTACCACTTACGGCTGTGATTTTTGGCCATCATACTCGGTCCCCCTCTGCACATCAGGTGCAGAGGATTCTTCCCATCAATGAAAAGTGTTATTAGTGTTTAAAAAATGTTGGGAATCTCTCTCCTGTCAATCACGCCATGAAGGCCAAACCTTTTCCCGTGGGATGGGGAGGGATTATAAAACTCAGAAGTGTGGGTGTGGCTCAGTCTCTGCATGATGGGGAGGGAGATGTCACGACTCTGTCTGAGCTGTGAATCAACTGAACACACTGAATGTCTACTGAACTGCGAGTGTGGTGTTTTGTGTGGTTTTATGGTAGTTTCACCCTGCTTGAAATGGTATGAAACTGCATTTGAATATAGTGACCTTGCACCCTGCATGAAATGGTATGAAACTGCATTTGAATGTGGTGTCATTGCACCCTGCATGAAATGGTATGAAACTGCATTTGAATTTAGTGGCCTTGCATCCTCCTTGAAATGGTATGAGACTGCACTTGAATTTGGTGGCCTTGCACCCTGCTTGAAGTGGTATGAAACTGCACTTGAATTTGCTGGCCTTGCACCCTGCTCGAAGAGGTAAGAAACTGCACTTGAATTTGGTGGCCTTGCATCCTTCTTGAAATGGTAGGAAAATGGATTTGAATTTGGTGGCCTTGCACTCTGCTTGAAATGGAATTTCAAGGAATAGCCGTGAGTGAACTGCCTGCGCACCAGCCATGAGTGAGCTGCCAGCACATCAGGCTTGATGGACTGAGTTGCCACCCCAAGAATCCATTTGGCCTACAATGTCCATACTAGCCCTCTGGAGACCAGTAGTCCCTGCAGCCAACAACACCCATACCAGTGCTCCAGAAAGCCCCCCCCCCCACTGGCCACTAATATTGAAATTGGTGTAGTGGTGGAATATTGCTTCGGGGGACCAGCCCTCCCGTGTGAACATGGCACCCAACGGATCCAACTTAGTCTAGTATTACACTAATTTAGTGCAGCACAAAGAAAAGCAAGTGGCCAAAGCAGAATTATCTTATTCCTGAAGCTTTCTGTTCCTTAGCTGTTGGTCTGTGGTGGTTCATACTGCTTAGTAAGCACAAGATTCAATGTTGCTGGATTGTAAGGACTGTGGATGTGAGAAACCCCCATGAAAAACAAAATAAAAGAAGTCAAACTAAGTATTGGGGCCTTGCCCCAATTTAAAACTTTAACGTGGACTAGTCCCATTGTTCTTCACAACTACTTTGAAGAACTAATATAATTAGTATAAGAAATTAAAGCTAATTGGCTGTTAAACAACTGAAGGAATTGTGCACTAAATTTGTGCATGGTACAGTGCATGGTACTGTTCTTTACAATCTTGTTTTTGGTAAAGAGGCCTGAAATAATGTATTTTGTTCTTGATTTGCAAATGCAGCAGTTTTAATATAAGTTCGTGGTACTCATCCTCAATGTCTTTTTAGTCACCCCAATAATTACAGATAAAGCGTTAATGATATCCACAATATTGACTGAATTGAAGTCGGCATTCTTAATTTAGCTCCTAGTTGTTATTGGCATATGCAAAATGAGTGGTACCTGATTGTAATCAGATGATAGATAAATTATGTTCATATTCCCCTCACTGAAGCTGAGCACAGCATTTTGTATGTCTTTTGATAGTTATTCATGTAATGTAAGTGCAGATCAGTCTTCTCTTTTGCTTACTGTATATAATTGGAATATTCATCGTTTTATTCATGGGGAATTGTAATTCTCAATGAAGTGGGGTGATATGTCTATTAAACTGAAAGAACAGTGGCCACAGGGATTCTATTGGCAATGTTTCAAATAGGTATTGAATTTAAGGTGAGAATATTAAAATACCTTTATATTCATATAATGGGGAAGATTATCCAGCTATCTAAATTTTCACTCCATTTGCCATTACAGGGGGAGATGAATTACATTAAAATGCACTTGAGCAGAAAATAATGCTAACTATGCAAGGAATTTAAAGCAATCTGTTGCTCACACGAATGATTTCATTCTTGAACCAGTGAATAAATAAATTTGGTAAATGTCAAAAGTTCTGAATTATTACAATGAAGTTGTTAACTCAATATCAGCATTGCTTAATCAGCCTGAATACAGTTAAACGATTCCCTTTTGTGTTTTCTATGGGTCTGCATACTTCTCTTTCCCATTTATTTCAGGTGAATTTCAACTATTTCTATTTTTTACAAAATTCATTGCTTAGAAATTATTTAGTTAATTCAAATGCATGAAGGACAATTATTTTAATGATAACAGAACACAATACGATCATTTAATACCCCTTTTAGATGACTTTTCATAACTATTTATGAAAAACTGTGGAGATAAAGTCATTTTACCAGTTCCATGGGGAATCAACCCTTCCAAGGAATTCATTCTCAGATGATAACAGTGTTAAATAGTAGCTCCTGAATGCGTAATATTCCATTTGATGGTGTTATAGAGTCATACAGTATGGAAGCATGTTATTTTGCCTACTGAGACCTCTCTAACACATTTAAACTATTCATGTAGAAATCCCATTTTATTCTTCCAACATTTTTATTAATTCCATTCAGACTTTAAGGTCAACATGTTTCAGAAATGGAGTGCCTCATAAAAAAAAAATACAGTACTAAACTGAAGTTGCATTTCTTCTTATTTACCTTTCTACCTTTCATTTATAATGTGGAACCTGTATTGTGATTGCAAGCTCCCATGCAAATGTGCAGATTGGAATAAGAACAAAAGAAAACATGGAATATGAGAAATAGTCATTGAATCATATGAACTTCAACTGTGGAATTTACATTTTTTGCTTAGAACTGCGAGACCCACTTTATTCGGCATTAAAGTCACTGTTTATAATAATAATGGAGGAAATATGACTGCATTATTTGACTACTGTGTCAGTACTTTAAAGATACATTAATCTGTTACAACTGAAAAGGTTAATACACTGCTAAAATAGCCAACAGGGAAATATTAATGCACGTAATGATATATCTTTATATCCTTTACAAATGCATCCATTAATATTACAAAGAATGATGCGTAGGCTTGAAGTTTTGGCTTGTGAAAGGAGTTTAATAGATAGTGTTGATTTACAATCAAAGGCAGGTTAAATTAGTTAAGAAAAGAATGAACAAATTGGGGGAGAGAAATGTATATTTCAAATATTTTTGCTACCATTAATGTTTGGCTCAAACAAATCCAGGGTGTTTTACACCTGAGACACCTCACATGCCCTTCAACTCTTGTATCACTTTCAATTTATAGGCCCCCATTACTTCATCTTTACCATGGATGTCCAGTCCATTTACACCTCCATTCCGGATCTTACTTGAACAGAGTACCCATTTAGTTTTCTTCTACAAACATCTTCCTTCAGCTGACGGTAAGTATCCTCAGCCTCAACAACTTCTCTTTAGATTCCCACCACCTTCTTCAAGTTAAAGATGTAGTCATGGACACTCGCATGGGCTCCAGCTAATCAAGTCAAGTCAAGTTTATTTGTCACATAAACATACAAGATGTGCAGTGAAATGAAAGTGGCAATGCCTGTGGATTGTGCCAAAACAATAGAATAGAATAGAACAGAACCAGTATTTACATTTTAGAATTTAAAAAAAAGACACAACACAACAGTAAATTAGTAAATTAGTCCCTGGTGAGATAAGAGTCTACAGTCCTGATGGCCTGTGGGAAGAAACTCACTCATCCCCTCTGTTTTTACAGCGTGACAGCGGAGGCGCTTGCCTGACCGTAACAGCTGGAACAGTCCGTTGCTGGCGTGGTAGGGGTTCCTCATTATGTTGCTGGCTCTGGATCTGCACCTCCTGGTGTATAGGTCCTGCAGGGGGGTGAGTGGTGTTCCCATAGTGTGTTCGGCAAAGCCTTCCTGGGCAGAGCTGTTCCCAAACCAGATTGAGATGTTGCCGGACAAGATGCTTTCTACTGCCCCAGAGTAGAAGCACTGAAGGATGTTATGTAAAGGAGGCTTTTTGTTGGGTTATGGTCCAAACGTACACTGGCACCAAACCCCCATTGGCATTGTAATTGCCTCTTGCACCTATACAGAACTCATTGATTTTATGAAATTTACCACTAACTTTCACCTTGCCTTCAAATTCTCTTTGACTATGCTATCTCTTTCAGCTTTCTTAATCTCTCTGATACATAGGGATCAGGATTACATTAATAACTGGTATAATCTAAATTTGAGTCCAGTATCAAAATGCACATTGAATATAGACCTCCCGGTCTCTATGTAAATATAGTTAAATGTTTAAAAGAAAACTTATATATATATTTTAAAAAATTTAAGATAAAAAGAAAAAAAAGAAAAAAAAAGAAAAAAGGAAGAAACAAAACCCGCCTAAATTAGAACAAAAAAAGCAAAACAGAATCTGAGCTGAGAATCTCAACAATTTAAGTCCCTCTTTGTCGTCAAGTCCATTCCACCATATACAGGTAAAATAATTTTTATCATGGTTGGAGAGGGAACAATTTATGTTGTGTGAAAATGTTGAATAAATCTTCTCCAAATCTTATCAAATTTAACCAAGGGTTCAACAATGTCACTCCTGATTTTTTTAAATTTAAACATGATATATCATTTCAGAGTACCAATGGAGTGTGGTCGGAGGGTTAGAGTCTTTCCATTTAAATAAAATAGATCTTCTGGCGATTAATGTGGTAAAAGCAATCAGCCGAATCTAACATTGGTAGCCCAAAAATTGCAGTAATAGGATGAGGTTGTAAATCAATACCTAAAACTACAGAAATAGTATCAAAGATTTCTTTCCAATATTTTTCCAAAAGTGCGCAGGACCAAAACATATTGGTCAGTGAGGCCACTTCAGAGTTACATCTGTCACAGGTAGGATTCATATGACCATAAAAACGAGCTAACTTATCTTTTGAAATATGAACTCTGTGAACCACCTTGAATTGTATCAGAGCATGCCTTGCACACATTGACGAAGTATTAACTAATTGAAGAATCCTCTCCCATTTCTCTACAGATCGAGAAATTTGGAGTTCTCGTTCCCAGTCATTCTTAATTTTATCAAATATCTATTTGTAATTTCAAAATCAACATAAATAGTCGTTATTAATCCTTTCTGATAAGGGTTCAAATGTAATTTTCCCCCCAAAATTTCGGTTTGATGTGCTAACGGAACAAAGGGTAGAGTTTGTAAATATCTAAAAAAGTGTGAATTAGGTAAATTATATTTATTGGAGAGTTGTTCGAAAGACATAAAACAACCATCCAAAAACAAATCACGAAAAGCTACTAATCCCTTCCTCTTCCATGACAGAAAGGCTTGATCAGTACTAGAAGGTTGGAAGAGAAAATTAGACATGATAGGACTCGATAAGATAAAATCATTCAGTCCAAAAAACTTATGAAATTGAAACCATATTCGAAATGTATGTCTTATTATTAGGTTAGTCGTATATTTATTCAATCTGGTAATTGTAAAAGGTAACGAGGCCCCTAATATAGAAGCCAATGATAGCCCTTGTATAGAATCACGTTCAAGATTTATCCATCCTGGGCATTGGGTATCTTCTAAATCTTTTGTCCAAAACGTTAAATAATGAACATTAACTACCCAATAGTAGAATCTAAGGTTCGGCAATGCCAAACCACCGTCTTTTTTAAATTTCTGTAAGTATTTTTTACTTAGTCTGGAATTTTTATTCTGCCACATATATGAGGAAATTTGGAATCAATAATATCAAAGAAAGATTTGGCAATAAAAATTGGTATCATCTGAAATAAATACAAAAATTTAGGTAAGATAAACATTTTAATAGCATTGATTCGGCCGATTAAAGATAAGGACATTGGTGACCACTTAGTAAACTGTTGTTTGATATGGTCAATTAAAGGCGTAAAATTAGCTTTAAATATATCCTTGTGTTTCTTGGTAATCTTAATACCTAAATAAGTAAAACTTTCGGTAGTCAATCTAAGTGGAAACTGTCCATAATTCAAAATTAGATTGTTTAATGGAAAAAGCTCACTCTTACTAAGCTTTAGTTTAGAAACCAGAGAAAATAACTAAATTGATTAAGTAATGCTACAATTGCCGGAATAGATTTCTCAGGGTTAGAAATGAATAATAACAGGTCATCGGCATAAAGAGATAGCTTATGTGTCTTATTCCTGCGGACAATACCAAAAATATTAGGGGATTTCATAATAGCGGTGGCCAAAGGTTCCAAAGCAATATCAAACAGTAAAGGACTTAAAGGACAGCCCTGTCTAGTACCCCGAAAGAGCCTAAAAAAAGGGGATCTCTGATTATTGGTAAGCACAGAAGCCTGAGGTATACGATATATCAGCTTGATCCAAGAAATAAATTTTGGGCCAATTTTATCTGATCTAAACAGCACTAAACTTGGAATCAGGTAGTTTGATTGATAGTTTCAATGGTGCATGATCAGAAATAGCAATTGCATCATACTCACATGCAGTGACCGATGAAGCTAGCCGAGAATCTATTATAAAGTAGTCAATCCTAGAATAAAAATCCATGAAAGGAAGTTGATAACTTCATCCATATTGTTTGTAAAAATCATGTGGGATATAAAGGATTAATTTCTTAAAGCATAATAGTTGATGATACTGGAACAAGAAAAAATCTAGGGCTGAGCCAGAAGTGACGACATTTCAGACATTTTTGTAGTACAGATTCTGCACAAATGAAAAACACTAAGCAAGAAACAAAAGATTCCCCCCCCCCCCCCACACATGTAAAGCCCGAAACTGACCAATAGACAGTCAGTATGCTACCTAATCCCTTCCCTACCCCCATCTCTCCTAACAACAGCACCCAGTGTAAAAAAAACATATTTGCCACTCAATAGCCAAAACACGATCAATGTTATGGTTTAAAAAAAATAAAAAAATACATGTTGGCAGTGAAAAACAATAGCAAGAGGTACTTCGTATTATTTATCCAAGGTCAAAATATGAAAAACAAGAACTGCGTTCACTTAATTTGTCTAAAGACAGGGGAGGAAATAAATTTCTTAAATTTTAAAAATAGAAAAGCTAACAGAGAAATTCTTAAAAATTAATATATATAAAAGAAAAACAACTCGTCCAGTTAAATTCTTAATGATTACCAAACGATATGTTGTCAAAATAGGAACAGTAAACCTCCAATTATAACTTAATCAGCTATCAATTGCTCCCGGTCAACTTCACCCTCATATGCCTCCTGAAAGCTGGAAGCGTCTTGAGGATTGTTAAAACATCGAATGTTACCATTAAAAAGGTTGTATACGCAGTCTAGCTGGATAAAGTAAGGCTGTGCGCAACTTTTTCTTAAACAAATCAGACATTACATTATGGAAAGACCTTCTTATTTCCAAAAGCTCGTAACTATAAACAGGAACAAACCGAAACTTGCATCCTTCATATTCAACCACGCCCAACTTTTTTGCTGCCTGGAGAATATTCTCCTTCATTTGCAAGAAGTGAAACCGAACAATCAAATGTCTCGGTTTATTACCAGATTTCTTCCCAATCCTGTGTGCGTTATCCAAAAATGGAAGATTTTCATAGTGCTCAATGTTGAAAGTCTCCTTTATCATTTTAGAAGCATATTTTATAACATTATCTCCTTCTTTACCTTCTGGCAAACCAATAATTCGCAAATTCAGTCGACGGCTTCTGTTTTCCAGATCCATATTTTAAATCTTGTATTGCTGGAGTGCTCGAGTATTTTCATTCATTCTCCATTCAAGTTTTTCAATCTTCAATTCTCTCTCCTGGCCCAGGGTTCACAAGTTATCAATTTGTTCCTTCTGTTCACAAGATTCATCTTGTAACACAATCAGCTTGTCTTGAACTTCCTTCAATTTGTTCGAAACTCCTTTCACCATTTCTTCCAAACTGCAAAATCTTGTTTTCATGTCATTTTTCAGTTCATCGTTCATTTTCGATATTGCTTCTAAGATATTAGAGTCAGAAGCTGTGGCTGTGGCTTTCCCACGTTCCTTCCTTGGAGAGCCTCCTTTCCCTCTTGTCTCCATCCTTTACACGATTATGGCGTATAAAAGTGTTATCGACACTTTATGAAAAGTTAGACCGTGCCTTGAAGTCAAGTAATAACAAGTAACATTGAAAGAGTGATAAGTAAAAGTAAAAAGTTAAGGGAGCCAACAAATTTGCAACCTTTACAGCATGCTGCCACTAGGATAGTTTGGGAATGCATAAATTTACATTATCATCCAATAAACACAGCTGGACCAATATCCTGCTGTTAAAATTGCAGTATCGCACATCAATCAGTATTAGCAAAACAAAAATATAATTGTACACTACATATGTTTTGAAATGTCATTAATGTATCAATATTTTACAATGGATTTTCTTGGAAGGAATTCTAACATTACACTAATACGTCATTTAGCGCTCAGGATGACTCCTCAGGAAACCGAGCATTGGTGGGGGGTCAATGCTGAAAGTTGTATAGCTGATGGTGCTGCTGTGCTAGGAATCTGGAGTGAACACTGCTGTTTCCGCTGAATCTTCCATGGATCAGTGCCAAGAGGCTGCCTGTGAGGGCTCGTTGAGGCTAGTGTTGCAGCCAGGCTGCTACAGTGAATGAGGCCATTGCTCTGGACTGACAGGACCTGCTTCATGTGTTGACAGGTACTTGGATCCTACAGTGCCTCTCATTGGTCTGAGAATGCCTATAGAAGGAGCAGCTATTCCTTGGCAATGAACAATCACTGTGCTGGCCAGGGAGCAAACCTGGGACCCATCTGAGTACAGAATCAAAGACCTGCAGACGCTGGTTAATATACAAAAGAACGCCAAGTGCTAGAGTAACTCAGCAGGTCAGGCAGCATTCCTGGAGAACATGGATGGGTGATATCTCTGGTCAAGACCCTTCTTCACACTAATGCTTCATAGCTGAGTATTGAGTAGCTGCACCGCTCACCTCAGCTCACCCACAGCCTGTCACTCCTCAGCAAGCCATGGGCAATTCTTAGCTGTATGAATGCCAACAGAAGTTAACAGTTTGTGCTAGATTTCGAATGCAGAAATATACTGCTGGAAAATAGGTATTTTTGATGTACCGGAAGATATATATCTGTTCCTTTTAGCACTGAAGAATTAGTTTAGTTTATCGTCACATGTACCAAGGTGCAGCGCAAAGCTTTTGTTGCGTGCCAACCAGTCTGCAGAAAGACAATACACAAGCACTATAATTAATCATCACCTTCGGAGCCAATGTTGGCGTCCAGTATTTTTATACCGAGAAGAGGATGTACAAGAGGTGAAGTGGACCTAAGTGGTTTAACAAATATTTCATTGCAAGGAGTGACATGAGGAAAGCTTATAATTGCAATATGGTGTGACAGGGATGGAATAGTCTGCATATTCTGGAACCAATCCATTTCACCTAATGGTTGAATTAGTTATTGAGTTATAAAATAAAAAGGTACTTTGAATACATGTGCTTCCATCAAAGAGTTTGGTTGAAAGGAACCATGGATGGGTGAAAAGGCACCTGCTCCACAGGAGTGATTCTTCCACCCACACAATTGTTTCCTTTCTAGGGGTTTGTAATTTGTTTTTGTTGTATTCCGAACGGCAGAATGAATAACAACTTACACACAGGTTGCCTGGATCATGAGAGAGAGATTTATTACCCAACATTCCCTGCCTATATTGAACACCAACTCATTATCATATACATGAATATGCATGAATACATTATAATGCTCTCCTTTTTTAAAGTATTAAATCTAAGGACTCAGTTACAATTTTGTTGTTGTGATACTTGATTTACACCAGTTGTCATGAAATCTTAAATGATAAACATAATATATTTATTTTACATATCTACACATTTACCTTTTACTTATACAGTGAGTTACTTAACTTACAAACCTAATCTGACTACTGGTTTACGGACCCTGCCTGATCATCTAACAGTAACAGGTGTAACAGGTTTAGGTGTTGACTCAACTGTTGACTTGTTTGGCTCTGTTTTAGTACCCTGACTTTGACCAGAGGAATTGGTTTCTTTGTCTGCACTAACTGAACTGTGTGTTTCAATCACAGTGGTCTCTTCCAACTCAGATAAAAACTCAGGGATTAAGACTTCATGCTCAGTTTTTGGTTCATCTTTGGCTGGAATCATTTGATCAACATGACATCTTTTGATCCTATCTCGAACCAACTAAGTATCTTTTTGTTCCACACACTTCCAGTATTTTCCCAACATCCCATTTATCTCGACTGGACTCATTGGGAGGACTGAGAACACGAACCTGCTCATCTGGCTTGAAGTTCCTCTCCTTTTTGTGGGAGTCAAAATGGCGTTTTTGGCTTAACTGTTTTTGTTCAACTCTCAAGGCCAAATTAGGTTGAACTAGACTTAGGCATATTCTTAGCCTTCTCTTCATCAACAGTTCAGCAGGTGAGTAACCTGTTGTTGTGTGTTGTGCGGTTCTGTACTTCAGCAAGAAACTAGCCAAACGATGTTTCATACTGAGCTTTGAACTACCCTGCAAAACCTGTTTATTGAGAGCATCTTTAACAGACCTTTCCGCCGCCCCGTTGGTGGCTGGATGGTATGGGGGAAACAAGTATGTGTTTTACACCATTCCGCTGCATGAACTCTTTGAACCGTTCTGAACGAAACTGAGGCCCATTATCAGAAACAAGTTTTTCCGGTAAACCATGGCATGTAAAAATTGATCTCAACTCATCTATGGTACATTCAGTAATAGTGCTTGACCCCATATGCTTAACTTCAATCCATTTGGAATGACTATCTACGAGCACCAGAAAATGATCATTACCCTTTTCACAAAAATCTACATGAACTCTCTGAAAAGGTCTATTTGGCCATGACCAGGGTTGCAGTGGTGTTTTTGGTGGTTTACTCCGGCAATTTTGGCAGACACTACATTTGCTCACCAGTGACTTGATGTCACTGTCAATACCAAACCAATACACACAACTTCTGGCAATTGACTTCATGCTTACTATGCCAGGATGTTCAGCATGAAGTTCATTCATAATTTTGTTTCTCAAAGAGTCTGGTACAACCATTCTGTAACCCCACTTAATGCATCCCTGCTCACATGATAATTCATGGAGTCGATTATAGATAGGCTTCAGCCCTGAGTTCAGAACTGAGTTCAATCCACTATCGATTTCAGTCCAACCGTTCAATATCCGTTCATAGACCCACTTCAGCACAGTGTCTTTCTCTGCTTCTGCTGCAATTTTTGTTGCAGTCACCAGAATGTCTTCATCTATAACTTGCAGTGTGTAGATTGAGTTCTCACTTCCCACATCAGAGTTCTCATGGGGCAACCGGGACAATGCATCTGCAACTGTGTTGCACTTGGAGCTTCTGAACTCAACCTTGTAGTCATACTGGGACAGTAAAGTTGCCCAGCGCTGCATCCTTGATGCCGCCATGGAAGGTATAGCTGACTTGGGACCAAGTATCACTGGTAGTGGCCTGTGATCAGTCACTAGGGTGAATGGTCAGCCGAGAAGAAACTGATGGAATTTCTTGATTCCGAACACGATGCTGAGTGCTTCCTTTTCTATCTGTGCATAATTAAGCTCACTCGGGATAGGGTGCGGAATGCAAAAGCAATAAGCTTTTCCTGTCCGTCATTCATTACGTGGGAGATCACTGCACCTACACCATAACTTGAAGCATCACAAGCAAGTTTCATCTCGCGTGTCATGTCGTAGTGAACAAGGAGTTTGTCACTTGTCAAGTTTTCCTTGCAGATGTCATATGCACGTTGCTGTTCCTTTCCCCACGTCTATTTCACATCTTTTTGTAGCGGATGATGTAGTGGCTTTAGCACAGTTGCTAAATCTGGAAGGAATCGTGCATAGAACTGCACCATCCCAAGGAATGATCGTAGCTCTGAAACATTGTTGGGTTTTGGAGCATTCACTATCGCTTCCACTTTCGCCTTCACAGGGCAAATCCGTTGGCGTCTACTTTGAGTATAAGGTAGACCACCTCTGACTGCGCAAATGCACATTTACTTTGACGCAGTTTGATATTGTGGCGGTTCAATCGTTTGAGAACTTGTTCGAGGATTTCCAGATGTTCTACCATGCCCTCTGTGAATATCAGTAGGTCATCCTGGTTGCACACACAGTGCTGAATGCCTTGTAACATTTTGTCCATGACAGACTGAAAACATTTCAGGGAGGATTTCACACCATAGGGCAGCATTGTATATGAATACAAGCCCTTATGTGCGTTGATAGTCAATTACTGCTGACTTTCCTTCTCAACATTGAGTTGGGCGTAAGCGTGAGACAAATCCAGTTTAGTGAAGACTATCTTGCGAGGTTGGTAACGGATATTGTTCGTCATCAATGGCTTGGTTGATTGTGACTTTGTTGTCACCACATAGTCGAACAGTTTTGTCGGCCTTGGGTATGGCCACAATTGGCGTTGCCCAGTTACTCTGGTCTGTCTTCATGAGTACTCCATTCCATTCTAACCTGTTGAGTTCTTCCTCCACTTGTTGCTTTAGTGCATATAGTATAGGTCTTGGTTGACAATACACAGGTTTCACATTTTGCTTAAGTCGAATGTGTGCAGAGTACTCTGTTACTCCCGTGTATCTGTCAGCAAAATGTTTGCATGTTTGCTTATGATGTTTTCAAGACGTGATTTGGACAAATTGATGCTGAAAATGTTCTTCCAGTCTTCCTCTGTTCTGCTCAGCCAATCATTTCTCAGGAGGGTTGGTTTATTTCTGTAGCTGGCCACTATGATGGGCAGTGTTACTGACTGACCATTTTGCTGATCTTTACAGTTCATTTGTCCATATGTCTCCAAAACTTCGCCCGAGTAGGTTCTCAGCTTGACCTTACTCTCAAACAATGGTATCAGTGGGAACTAAGTTTCGTACACGTCTCTGCTCATGATCGAACAATCTGCTGCTGTGTCAATACACGCATCGATTAACTGTTAATTTATCAATAGTTTAGTTCAAAAGTCCTTGCCTTGGCTGGTTGTAGGCTTATCGATATTGGTTGCATAAATGGTGTACAACCCAAGTTCATTTCCATCTGTGTTCATCTCCAAGTTATGAACTCCTCTCTGGTGTTGTCGCTTGTTTCCTGCAGATTGTTGGTTTCCTGTTTTACGGTTGGCCCGACATTCTGAGGCGATATGGCCTTTCTTCTGGCAGTTATAGCACTTGGCCATTTTGAACTGACAAAGTTGGGATGAGTTATTACCGTTGCAACGATAACAACTGGCTGAACTCGGCTCCCCGCCATACTTTTTGGTTTAGCGCCTCTTGGTTTGGCCATAGGCACTGCCTTGTTACTGTAAATGGCCACTGCAATTCGTGGTGGATGAAACTCGTGAGCATTCTTTGATGCCATCTCCATTGTGGTAGCAATCGTGCATGCTTTCCTGAATGTAAGATCTGGAGTGTTCATGAGTTTGGACTGAATTTGTTCATCCACTAGACCACAAACAAATCTGTTGCGTATCCGAGAAAGGTTCCAAAGTTACAATGCAAAGTTAACTTTTTCAAAGCAACAATGTACTCATTGATTGTTTCATTCTGCTTCTGGTTTCCAGTGCCAAATTTATAGCTTTCTGCAATTTCCAGAGCCTTTGCGTTGAATGCTCCTCCGACTTCTTCATAATGTCATTGAATGGCACCTCTTTTACCTTTACGGGCGCAAGGAGATTCACGAGTGTGCTGTACACTTCAGGACTGATCTCCATTCGCAGAATTGCTTTCATGCATTAGCAAACAGCTTTATTTGTTCTGGTGTAACAATTCACCTAAAACTTAGTTGCACAAAGGCTATACAGCTTGAGGAATTCGTCAAAAAAAACTCAGTCTAACATGTTATACAATCCCAAGGACGGCATCTTGCCACGTAGACACAGCATAGAGATAGCCTGACAAACACTCGGCGATTTGTCCAGCTGCTGTTTTAACTACAGTCCCCTGCATAGAAGGATCTGTGGCCTATCGTGTCCAGCTCGCAAACAACTGCGCTCAACTCCGTATTTACTGTTTAAAATATTAATCAATACTGCATGTTGCAAAACAGTCCTGCACTGTATTTAAAGGATGAGTTCACAAACTCTATTCCATCCTTGTTGCCTATTTTGTTATATTCCGGATGGCAGAATGAATAACAACTTACATGCAGGCTGCCTGGATCATGAGAGAGTGCTTTATTACCTAACATTCCCTGCTTATATTGAACAACTCATTATCATATGCATGAATATGCATGATATATTACATGTATTCCTGCACATTAAAATGAGCTTCCCAACAGATACTGTATTTTATTCCAGTTAATATCATTAAGCAAACATCATAAAACTTGAATAACTGAGTCAAATGATAGTCTTTCCAAATCTAGAGCTATTTTAAAGCTCTTTACAACCAATAAAAGGCATTTGAATTATTAACACAAGTAAAGTAGCAACCAATCGGTGCAGATCCAGCTCCGATGAAAAGCTGAGCTATCATGAATTTGATGAACAATTTTGCTCTGCAAAATAATGTTGTGGGATTTTTAAACATTCTCACGAGACAAAACATGGATTTGATTATCAAAAAAGGAAAAGCACAGCAGGATACCGCAATCATGAAATTAAAGCTGAAAGTAATGGGGGATAAACCCCATAATATTTCTTTGGCAGCATCTACAGAAAATCAAGACTGGATTTAGTTAAACATCTCATCCAAAAAGCAAAAAATCTGACAAAAGAGTATGTTCCGAGCACTACATTGAAATATCATCCAGGTTTTTAATGTTCAAATCTCGAATAGAGGATCTGAACTTGACAACCTAAAATATATTGAGGTAGAGACAAGTGAATTCAAGTATAAATATGTCTTCCAATTGATTATATTTTCTAGCAGGCGAAATGAATCTATTAGCAAGAAGAATATATCTTCTACAAGGATTAACTAGATATTCAATTGACCTAAGCAAGTCAAATACATCCTGAATCTGTACATTTGTTTTGTATGTTCCTCCTGCAAATTACATTCTAATGGGTTAATTAATGCTGAGGCTGCATTTTAACTTGTTCAAAGATAACCATGAACATTGAGGTTTCTGATATGATCCCCATCTTGTTGCTGTATAATATAAAACAAGGACATTTTTGCCACTTCCAGCATATTCCTTAAATTGGCTTCATAACTCAAACGGCGAGCATTATTCCTATAAGAGATCTCCACTGCTGCAGTTCTGTTGCCCACCAGAACAGATGCCTCAGCTCTTTCTCAATTACTCCATGCAATGTCTCCCTGGGATACTCCATTAAACAATACCCATCTGACCATCTCAGTGACTTTCCGGGAACGATGGTATATAAATTGTGCAGGAATTCCTTTAAAGATAAAATTCATGTTAATTTCATTTGCACCTTTTATGTATTTTTTCAATGCTTTTCCATAAAATTAGTTGCATTTCTGAGGCATGTCCCCATTTATCCTATTTGTGTTTGCAATAATATAGTCTTTGGTAGTTTCCTGCACTCCCACTGTTAAGGGCCTGTCCCACAGACTATTTTTAGGCCACTGCCAGCGACTGGACCCTTCTTCGACAAAATTTTTGAAATAGAATCATTATTTTAACAACAAAAAAAACAAAATCAGCACCGGCAACAACCTACATCACCTGGCAACAATTTACGTTAACCTGGCTACAACCTACGTTAACGTGGCGACAACAACGACAGCACCTATGTCAGGAGAAGTCAAGCTACGCTCATTGGCGTCAAACCTACTGTCGCCGACTGTCTCCGAAAAATTTTCAATGTTGGAAATCCAGCGGCGACCAGATAGACACTATGACTCTTTGGGTTACTGAGGAGACTACTCACGACCATATAGGCGACATCCCGGTGACCATGTGGTGACAGCCTAGTCGCCTGCAGTCGCCTAAAAAATAGTCTAAGTGGGACAGGCCCTTTAGTAGACTGCTACTTTTGTTCACATTTCAGACATGGAACTCTCTAGAAAGTCAAGAGAGTCAAGAATGTTTTATTGTCATATGTCCCAGAACAATGAAATTCTGACTTGCAGCAGTATATATACTGTATAAGGTTGTAATAACAAGGAACTGCAGTTACTGGTTTATACTAATAATAGATACATAATGCTGCAGTAACTCAGCGTGCCAGGCAGCATCTCTGGAGAAAATGGATAGGGGACGTTTCGGTCGGGACACTTCCATGGACTTCAGATTGGTGTATGGTTGTAATTTTGTTTTTAATATATTCTGAACGCTATCGGTTTTGAATATAAGAACAAATGGTGGACATGTCAAAATCAGTCCATGATTTAATTAATTTGTACAAGGATGTAAGACAAAGACAGGATTAGGAAAGAATGGCCATTGTGGCTTAGTTGTTGCATGGATTGTGGTTTGCAACATGAACACTGTGTGCAAAAAAGTGCATATGATGTAATTTGAAAAAATCAATGAAAAGGCCATAACAGGTGTAAAAGGACAGGGCAGACAATGGGTTAAAGTGGACAGTGGGTTTAGGCAGATAACCCCAGGATATAAAATGATCCTCAAGCCTGAGTGAGATCTCACTGAAACCTCATTGAAACTAGATTATAACAGTCTCAGTGACCGTTGCAAATAAGCGACCTTAAGTGGCCCCATACCTGGAAACTGCCTAGCAACCACTTCACAGTCTCGGATGGAGGTGGGAGTGAGGGGTAATTTAGCATTATACATATTTGGTAAAATGGAACTACACACAGCAATTATAGCACACAGCAAACTAGAATACAGCCTGGTAAACAACAATTCCTTTATTTTATGTACTCACTGAGATGAGAGGTAGATATAAGGGGTAGTATAAATAGTGATGCATGCTTTGTATCTGGGAGCATCTGCCCCAGGACATATGTCTCCCAAGTTGGCTAATATGTATGAAAGGGAGTTTGTTCTGAAAGTAAACCCCAGACTCCATATGACATCCCGTTTATAATAGGTAAATGCAATGTATGAGATAAGCAGTGCAGGAGCGAGATAGGATCAGATTCAGAGCATGAGTTGGTCATAATTCATGGTGTCAAATTCTGTGCAAGGAGCACCAATTAGATGTTTTTACAGCAAGATAATGGCGCAAGGTCTACCAGCTACATTTTAACTCACAAGCAATGTGTAATATCCTCCCAGATCAAGCTATCATCCAAAAGTATTAAAACATACAAAAAAGTGAAAGGCTTGGATAGAGTGGATTTGGAGAGGATGTTTCCACTAGCGAGAGGGTCTAGGACTAGAGGTCATAGGATCAGAATTAAAGGATATTCTTTTAGGAAGGAGATAAGGACACATTTCTTTAGTCAGAGGGTGGTGAATCTGTGGAATTCTTTGCCAAAGAAGGCTGTGGAGGCCAAGTCAGTGGATATTTTTAAGGCAGAGATAGGCAGATCTACATTCTTGATTAATACCTGTGTCAGAGGTTATGGGGAGAAGGCAGGAGCATGGGGTCAGGAGGGAGAGATAGATCAGCCATGATTGAATGGCAGATTTGACTTGATGGGCCGAATGGCTTAATTCTACTCCTATCCCTTTTGACCTTATGACCTAAAAAATGGTGCGATTATGATTAAGAAATTGTGCTGTTAATTGAATGCAAAACTACATTGAAGCTTGCTGGGAGATGCTCTCTAAAGGTGGTGAAAATCAGGAATAATATGAATACATTTTTGTGTAGAAAATGAGAAAGATTTGGAGGTAGAATAGTATGGCAGGCCATGACAGGAGAAGGAAGTTACATGGAAAGTTTTCTCATAAAACAAATATCTATAACTAGAGGCCATAGACTTAGGTTAAGGAGTAAGAAGTGTAGAAGAGATCTGAGGAAGAACTGTTTTTTTTTTACTGGGAAATGAGAATTTAGAATGTATGGGTGGAGCAGGTGGTACACTCATCACATTTAAAATGTATGGACAACCATGTGAATTGCCAGTCTATATACATATAGATTGGTACTGATGGTTGGCATGAACATTACGGTCTGAAAGGTCTGTTACTGTGGTGTCTATATCTATAACTTGACAACCGGAATGGCTGCCTCCTTTCTTGTGTTTTGTTATTTTACATGTTAAAGAGTATGTTTCAGTGTGCTCTGGTTTGTTTTATGTGGGGGGTGGGGGGTGGGGGGAGGGTCGGGGGAAACTTTTTGTCAATCTCTTACCTTGCCGGGGACGTAATTTTCTTTTCTGGGTCTTATCTCTGCGGCCTAACATCATGGAGCTGGTGGCCTTACCTGAGACTGACTTTGAGCCCCACCGCGGGGCCGTGGACTTACTATCGGAGCCTGCGATCCCTTGCCTGGGATCAACGCTCCAACCGCGGCCTGCGGATTTCAACATCGAGGAGCTCGCAGTCTCGGGTAGAGACTGATGTTAGGAAGCTCCAAGCCGCAGGAGGTTCAACCAGCCCCGACCCGGGAGTCCGATCGCCCGGCACGTGGAGCTGAGATCCCCCCGATGTGGGAGCCTGATCACCCTGAAGCGGAGGGCTCGACTGCCATGTTGAGGAGTCAAGGTCGCCTCAACAACGGAAGGTTTGAGTAGCCTGTCCGCGGGAGGACAAAGAAGGGAAGAAGAATGAACTTTCTTTACCTTCCATTACAGTGAGGAATGTGGGGGCATCGCTGTGGTTGATGTTGATGTTAAAAATTAATTTGGGTGTCTTCAAGTGGTATGACTGCATGGCAATCTGAATTTCACTGTACCTTAATTGGTACATGTGACAATAAACAAACCTTGAATCTTGAACCTTGAACTATGATTTTAAACATTCTATTGGTCCAATCACATATGCCAGACATATCATGATGACAAATATTTTTTTCAAGGAAAAGAGAAATGAGAGGGATGGGAGAAGGTAGCTACCAATACAGAAACCAGTGGCTTTTGAAGAAAATGTATTACAAAGTTGGAGAAACTGACTAAAGCAGAGATAATAACCCTAATAGACATACTTTCCTCTGGATGTCCAGCCTCTTATTTGTTCATAAATCAGTGGGCAGATTGGAATTTATCTACACAAGTGTACTGGGATTTAAAAAAAAAAAGGGTTCTGGCATGTACAATTCTTACTTAATCTGTTTCAATATACAATTTGGTAGATACTGTTGTAGAAGAATGCTTTTGGAATCAATGCATTACAAGAAGAATTTCAGTGAAGATTGTATGTAGCATTGAAAACCTCAGGATGCATAAGACCATAGCGAATAGTATATCCGTCTGTGGAAAAGGCAGAACTAGATCATCAGCAAAAGTTGAGAACCCTGATGAACAGACGCAGGGAATATCAGCTAATGTTGAATGAATAAGAATTGAATTTCAAAAAAAGGAAATGCAGTTCATAAGTCACTGATCACCTGAGATGGTCTGAAGCCAATCTAGAAAATTCCAGGTAGAAAAGGAAATGGTGAGGCTTACAACTCTTTCGGAGAGCATTGCATCAAATATCTGGGTATGTTCCTGCCTAATCGAGGGAGTTGTGTGAACCACCGTACAACTGACAAAAATGGATAAAGACATGTATCAGCTTTAAAATCTTAATGTCACCATTCTGAACTAGATGTCAGGTGGTCAAACACAATTTCTATTTCAAAATACAGAAGAGGCAATCCCTTTCTTAATGTCATGCTGTCCTTACAACTTGCACAATCCATGTTAAGCATGCTAGGATGTTTAAGCATTGGTCCATTTCTCGATTTGGGGGGCACAGGCTGTCACAGAGTCAAAGAGCGATACAGCATGGAAACAGGTCTTTTGGCCCAATTTGCCCACACTGGCCAACAATGTCCCAGCTATGCTAGTCCCACCAGCCCAAGTTTGGCCCATATCCCATCAAATATGTCCTATCCATGTACCGGTCTAACTGTTTCTTAAATATTGGGATAGTCCCTGCCTCAATTACCTCCACTGGCATCTTGTTCCATACACCCACCACATGTTGTATGAAAAAGTATTTTGTCTTCTGTCTCCGCCAAACAATCTTGCTACCCCATTCATGTCTTCCTGGTAGGATTAGATTCAAGATTCAAGATTCAAGAGAGTTTATTGTCATGTGTCCCAGATAGGACAATAAAATTCTTGCATTGCTGCAGCATACCAGCATATGTAACGCAGTCTCTATGTGATATTATTAAAATACTTATTATGAAGTTAAACGACTCAGTGTTGTCAGTACTTCATACATGATCCGGTGTGTATCAAGGATACTTTTGACAAGGTCGGTGGGGCGCTGTGAAACGGCTGCCCTGCCAGCAGCGTGTTAGTCAATTCTACTTTTTTTGTTTTTTTAGTATGTCCAAATGTTTGTTTTAATGTCTCTCAGTGTGTCTTGTGTGGGGGATAGTGAGGGGGGTTAAGGGGGGAACCGCTTTTGGTCGCCTCCTCCACAGAGAGGCGACTTTTTCCATGTCGCCTCCCTCGCGGCCTAACAACAAGGATTGGTGCGGCCTTTCCCGGAGGCGGGCCCGGAGCTTCAGCAGCGGGCGCAGCGTGAACATTTCATCGAGGAGCGGCCGAGCCCTCGCCGGGGTTCACCAGAAGGGAGTGCTCCGATCACTGGCCCGCGGCAGCCTGAAGCCGCGATCTGCGGAGACTCCAGCTAGCACGGCATCCGGAGCCTGGGATCCCTTGTGGGGGACCCCGGAGGAGAAGAGCTTCGGCCGCCGTCCCGCGGCCTACATCATCTAGAAGCCGCGGACTGCAGTGCTTCTAACCGCGGGCGTGATGGGGACTTACCCTCGCCAGGGTTCCCTGGAGAAGATCTCCAAACGCCGACCCGTGGCCTACAACAGCTTGAAGCCGTGGTCTGCGGTGCTTCTAGCCACGGGCACGCTGGGGACTTATTTACTTACCATCCGGAGTGGGATCCCTCACCGAGAATCCCTGGAGAAGAGCTCTGACCGCTGGCCTGCGGCCTACGTCATCTTCAAACATGGCAGAGGACACCACTCTGCAAACACTCACGTCGATCATCAATCACGGGTGGCCTGACATGCAGCACAAGCTTCCATTTGCCGTTCAGCCCTACTTTCCTGTCAGAGATAAGCTTGTAATTGAGAATGGAATCATCAAGAAGGGCCACAAAGCAGTGATTCCAGCATCGCTCCAGCAGGAGTACTTTGACGCCATACACAGAGGATACCCCGTTTCCGAGGCAACCGTGCGTCGGTCAAAGAGCATGTTCTTCTGGCCTGCCATGTCGGAGTGCATACGTCAGAGGGCACAATCCTGCGCGGTGTGCAACAGTATGATGCCGCATCAGCAGAAGGAACTGCTTTTGTTGCACACTCTTCCCGACCTGCCTTGTTCCACAGTGGCTACTGGCATTTTTGATTGGCACGTTAATCAATGCTTGGTCCTGGTAGACTCCTACCCCGGGTGGTACAAGATTGATTTGCTTCGCACAGCCTCTGCTGCTGCAGTTATCCAAAAGCTTGCGAGACATTTCTTAGTCCACGGGGGGCCTCACACCCTCATGTCCGACAATGGGGGCAGTTCACGAGCCAGCGTTTTAAAGACTTTGTAAAACGATGGGATTTCAAGCACATTAACAGTAGTCCGGAATATCTCCAGTCGAACGGACTGGCTGAACGGGTGCTACACAGCTCTAAACAGGTAATGGAGAGGTCCAGCAGGGCCGGATCTGAAATATTCCTAGATCTTCTCAATCTCTGCAATATTCCACGCTACTCTACACTTGGCTCACCGGCCCAACAATTAATGTCCAGACAGACCCGAACCACTCTTCCCGTCTCAAGGCAACTGCTTCAGCCTCACGCCAACAAGCCTCTGATGGTTCAGGCACAGTTGCAACATAAAATACTTGTCTCAGGAGGCGTGTTTCGACCAATTTAGTCGTCCACTCCAGCCATGGACTGAGGGACAGACCCGGCTGCAGACCCGGAAAGGGTATGATTGTTTGGGCACAGTAAGGAGGTATGCCCAGAGCCAAGATGCTATTTGATTCAGTCAGAAGGGGGTCTTTACAGACGGATTCAGAGACATATTCTAGCGGTGAACGAGCCGGTGCCATCGCAGCGTGTTCTATACGATTTTACAAATGACCCGGACGCCGTGTTGTGGACAGAAGATGGGAATGCTTACTTAAACAATGGACAAATAACAGCAGACCATGAATTGGTTTCTACACCAGTGAGGGAGCCGCCAGTGGGGCTGGTGCCGATGGTAAACCCACCTGTTGAGAAATCCCCTGCGAAGCCTGTGCTGTTTGAGTCATCACCTGCAAAGGTCGTACCTGTGGTGGCATCACCTGTAAAGAGTTCCACTGAGGGGCTGTACTGAATGCGTGCGGAATGGGTCTGTAAGCCCAATCCAATCCAATATGCATATCAATGGATAACTACAAGTGTGCTAGATTTTGGAGACCAATATGTATTCATTTTTATGCCTGCAATTTAGACCAATTAGTCGCAGTGGAAACTTGCATTCACACGAAAGTAATTGAGATTAAAGGCATGATTCTGAAAGAAAATTCCACGGCCAATTGCAAGGAATAACTTGCAATATAGTAACAGACGGCAAGGAGATAATGTGAAAATATGTATTCCGTCAATGATGTCAAAGGTTCACATTTAAATCGGTATTCGCTATTTAGTTTAGTTTAGAGATACAGTGTGGAAGCAGGCCCTTCGGCCAAGCAAGTCCACACCGACCAATGATCACCATTCACTAGTTCTATCCTGCACACAAGGGATAATTCACAGAAGTCAATTAGGCGGTAAACCTGCACGCCTTTGGAATGTGGGAGGAAACCGGAGCACTGGAGAAAAACTACACGGTCACAGGGTGAAAGTACAAACTCCATCCAGACAGTACCAGTAGTCAGGATCGAACCCGGATCATTGGTGTGTAAGGCAGCAAATCTATCGCTGCGCCTGTGTATTACCCTTAAGTGACACCTGAGAACATCATCAACGAATTAGAGCAGGTCGCGTTTGCACATTGATATTTGGCATAGTAGGAAAGCAACCCTTTCAAAGATCAAAGATGCAAGTCATGAAGATTTTGTTTTGCTGCTGAAGAGTACAGAACCAAGTACATAAGGGTGTCCTTATAGTTTGCTTAGACTTAATCTACATATGTCAGCAGTTATCATTGTACGCGATGAACCAGTATCATTGTTCATGTGCAGTTTGCATTCCAGAAACTGCTAATTTGTTCTTAAGTGATCTCAGCCACCATTATTTCATGAATGTCTAAAATACTGAAAATCCAGCATATGGGTTATAATTGTTATGTTTTGGGTAATAGAGACATATTGTAAGTGAATAGGCGTAAAGTGGTTTGATTGGTTTCTTTGCATTTTATACCACAAAGAACTATACACATTTATTTCTGCATATTAAACAATTTAAATTATTTTGTTGTAGTATTCTATTGTTTGCTGGAAGAAAATATGACACCAATATATGGTATTTGGAGTTTTTAAATGGCCAGTTGTGGCACAGTTGCGAGTAATCTCAATATTAATTCAGAATGTGTAGATTGTCTTGGATATATCCCTCTCCTGAAAAACCCTGAGGTCGATGGCAATGAATATTAACTACATATTGAAGTAACATTGCACCATTCGATCTGCCAACTTTCAGATGAAAAATTAAAGTGAGAGCTCATTTTTCCTTTCAGATGAATTTAAAAATTCCAAGGTGTCACTTCAAAGAAATATCGGGAGAATTAATTGATGGCATTCTGATCAATCTTTAGTCCTTAATCAATGATACTTTACTCCTTATTCAATTTAGACATTATCACCAGCTGTTTGTTGAATCTTCCATTGGGCAAATTGTCTGAAGCATTTTGTACATTGCATGAGTGAGCACATATACGGGGGGAAAAAATTACTTTGGCATGACCTGAGTCCATTCAAGGGGCTGCTCATGTTAGCAACAGCTCGTCCAAAGAATGGAATAAATCTGTGCAGCAGAATAAGGAGCAAACTGTTCCATTCTATTTATTATAGCCTTTAGGTTTTTCAGATTTACATTGTGTAAGTTTCAATTGTGGTTGTTGAGTAATTAAAATTAATCATGATTAATTGAGCAAAGAGAAAAACATACAATTGAATGTTAGTCAGGTTTTTAATTGCACTGTCAAACTTTTATAGAATATCAATATTGTTTTATGTTTCAAAAGGAAAATGCATTTATTTTAATAGATGTTTTGCCTTATATCTAATTATTTGTACTCCTCATCCTGTTGTCTTATCCATGTTTCAACATCCCTTCCAGTCAAACAACCTCAAGATTTTGTGTTCCTCAAACCTTTCATGCACCCCCTCATTCCACCATGCAAATCATGTGGCCCAACATCCAAATGCATGTTTATACTCACTGCAAAGCAATGAGAACGTTTATTGGTAGATACAACATTATTTGGCGGGGAAATAAGTCTGATCGACATTAAAATACTTCTCTTTCCAGGTGCTGATTACTGAGCATGATTAAGGTTAATATGTCAGTTTTGAGCAATGTAAATTATCAGCATATGGGATCTGCATCTGTTCCATGCCTCAATTAAAATGAAAGACATGAGAAATGTGTGAAGGAAGGTATGAAGGAGGAAGAGTGGAGAAAATAAGAAGGGAGAAAACAAGATTCACAGGGGAAGTGAGAAAGAGGGAGATAGGTAGAGAGAAGTGTTGAGGAGAATGAGTTTCAGGATTGGAGAAAGAGGGATGGGGGAGGCATATGGGGAGAGAGAAGGAGAGGGGAAGAAGGCATTGAAGGGGAGGAGTGAGGGAGAAGGCATAAAAGGGAAGGAGATTGAGTAAAGGAGAGGTGAAAGAGGTTTGAAGAACCAGGTAAAGGAAAAGAAAAATGGAAAAAAGGGAAGAAATTATGGAGATAACAAAAGGAAGGGAATGGAATAAGGAGGGAGATTAGCAATAGGGATGAATGGCAAAATAATGAAATGGATGAATTATTATCTCCCTGCTGTTTCTCATCCAATCTCATTGTTTGAAAATTCAGATGTATATTTTTCCATTTACTGCATGTAATTAACATGTTGAAGAAACAGATTGATTTGTAATTGGGTTAACCATGCTTGCTAGTCGAATTTAATTGACAATACGTTTCATCATAGAGGAAGAAGAAGTTGAATTAAAATGTTAATGGAATTAACAATGAATTGTGCTGCCAACTCAGTGACACTCAAATCACTTGCTAAGGCTAAATTTATTTTGGGTGTTAATCCCCACCACATTTATTTTTTTCCTTTCTTACAGTGCAATGCTTGGAATGGATGACTGTGCATTTTTAAATGAGACATGGAGCAGTGGAGGGAATTGAACAAACTTACCCAGAACAATCAATATGGTCAAATTCACTGAATGTGTCTGAAATTCAAAAAATAAACTACATCTACTAAGACTTATGATTTTCGATTTAAGTTAAAAAACAGTTTAAACAAAACCCTGTGACGGCACCGGATGGTGGGCCAAGCACTATATATAACCTTCAGCTGTTGGGGGGGTCACGTCCTGGTGACGAGAGGTAGGGGTCACGGTATGGTCACGGGTGCCCCTGGGGAGTATTTAAGGGTTTAATCGCGCGCGCACAGGGTTGGTGTGTGAGGAGAATTAGTGTAGCAATACAGGACAGTAGTTTCGGACAAACTTCATGTCTGCCTCGTTCTTTAATGAACAACTCCGCGTCCGCTACATTTGGTGACCCTGACATCCAGAACAGATATGCTAGAAGAAAATATGCGCCCAACTAGCCGCCGCCGACAACGACCTGGCACAACTCAGCGCCGTCGCCCTGAAGCTGCCGACCTTGTGGACCGCCCAGTTGCAGCTATGGTTCCAGCAGGCCGAATCACAATTCGCGGGGTAACCAAAAACGAGAACCGCTAACATTACATGGTCGGCGTGCTTGACCAGGAAACAGCCGGGCAAATAATCCCCTTCCTGTAGGATCCACCGCGGCCAATAAATATGGCGGCATGAAGGCGCTGTTGCTCCGTACCTTCGGCCTCAGTCAGAGCGGCCTGCATTTACAACATGGGTGAGCTTGGAGACCAGTAACCATCGGCTCTAATGAGCTAGATGCTCTCGTTCATGACTGGCCAGATGGCAGGAAGTGGGCATGCTGGATCGGCCCAGGAAGGCGCAGCGGCCTAGAACCACGCCCACCAGGGGCTCGCGGAGCATCTGGAGCCTGCCCTTAAAGGGGACGTAATTAAAGGGGATTGGTGCTTTAACCACCAGCATTGGGGCTCGGTGGCCCGCCAATGCCGCCCGCCCTGTGCGTTTCCGAGAAACGCTGATGCCGACCACTGGTAATCATCGCAGTGATCGGCACAGTTCATCGCCTTTAAGCCTGGGACCGGCATTCGGACCAAAGACTTTTGGGTGATACGGAGGCCGAGGTCAGTGTGTTGCCCCCGTCCAGGATGGACACGTGTGCCAGTAAGCGGGGCCCCTTGTTGACTGCTGCGAATGGCAGCCCCATACAGACGTATATGGTCCGCACCATATCTGGGATATTTGGTGCCTGCCATGTTATTTGGCTAATTACAGTGGCAGACGTGTCCCAGCCATTGCTGGGTGCAGATTATATCTGGGCCATAGTGAACGTGAGGGGACAGCACCTTGCCCACGCTTCGACGCACGAGGCAATCTCCTTGCGCCCTGCCGCATCTCCTGTGCCAGTTCGTAACCCGGTGGCGGCGGTGGACAATATATATGCACAAATTTTGCCAAAGTACCCGGCTATCCTAACCCTTCAGTTCGACTTGATCAACCCGAAGCATGGGGTCCAGCATCACATTCTGACTTCGGGACCACCGCTTCACGCCCGCGCCCGCAGACTGGCCCCCGACAAACTCCGGCTTTTAGAGGCGGAGTTTCAAAAGACGGAAGCAATGGGAATTGTCCGGGGATCAAACAGGCCATGGGCCTCCCTTTTGCACATGGTGCCCAAGGTCTCCGGCGGCTGGAGGTCTTGTGGCGACTACCGCCGCCTGAATGACGCCACAATTGTCCCGTCCAACACATTCAAGACTTCTCTGCCCATCTGGCTGGAGCTAAATTCTTCTCCAAAATCGACCTCGTCGAAGGGGGGTACAATCAGATCCCTGTGCGACCGAAGCATGTGCCCAAAATGGCTCTCATCACCCACTTTGGGCTTTTTGAATTTGTGCGTATGTCCTTCGGCCTTAAGAACGTCACACAGGCATTCCAATGCCTGATGGACACTGGGGGGGGGGGGGCTTGATTTTGTCTTCATTTATCTGGAGGACATCCTGGTGGCGAATCATTCGTGGAAGGAACATTGTGCCCATCTCCGGTTGTTGTGCCACCGCCTGAGTGAGTTCGGGTTGGTATTTAACCAGGATAAGTGCCAGTTCGGCCTTTGGGCCATTGACTTCTTGGGCCATCGTGTGACGCAACATGGTGCACTGCCTCTACCAGACAGCGTGGATGCCATTCGCCGGTTTTCACGGCCTTCCACAGTGCGGGCCCTGCAGGAATTCTTTGGGATGATACAATTCTGCCACCGATTTGTGCCGGCGGTGGCGAGAATACTGCAGCCTCTATTTAACCTGTTGTCAGGTAAGATGCGGGACGTGCAGTGGACCGATGTCGCCGTGGCGGCCTTCGAGGGGGCGAAAGTGGCATTGGCTTGGGTGACGATGCTGGTACATGCACAGGTCAATGCCCCCACAGCACTAAGTGTGGATGCCTCAGACTCTGCGGTTGGTGATGTATTGGAACAGTTTGTAGATGGTCACTGGGGGCCTCTTGCCTTTTTCAGCCGGCAACTCAACCCAGCGGAGCATAAATACAGCACGTTCTACCGGGAACTGCTCGCTTTGTACCTGGCGGTGAGGCATTTCCGTTATTTCCTGGAGTTCCAGGACTTTGTTGCGTTTATTGACCATAATTATAGAAACTTACAAAATTCTTAAGGGGTTGGACAGGCTAGATGCAGGAAGATTGCTCCCGATGTTGGGGAAGTCCAGGACAAGGGGTCACAGCTTAAGGATAAGGGGGAAATCCTTTAAAACCGAGATGAGAAGAACTTTTTTCACACAGAGAGTGGTGAATCTCTGGAACTCTCTGCCACAGAGGGTAGTCGAGGCCAGTTCATTGGCTATATTTAAGAGGGAGTTAGATGTGGCCCTTGTGGCTAAGGGGATCAGAGGGTATGGAGAGAAGGCAGGTACGGGATACTGAGTTGGATGATCAGCCATGATCATATTGAATGGCGGTGCAGGCTCGAAGGGCCGAATGGCCTACTCCTGCACCTAACTTCTATGTTTCTATGTTTCTATAAGCCCCTCACTTTTGCCTTTGCCAAGGTGGCCGACCTTTGGTCCGGTCAGCAGGAGCGCCACCTCACCGCTATCTCCGAGTTCATGACGGACATCCGCCACATCGCCGGGAAAAATAACCTGGTCGCGGATGCCTTGTCCCACCCGGCTGTTATGGCCATTCTCGATGTGTCCCCGGGAATCGATGATTCCACTTTGGCGGCGGCGCAGCTAGCGGATGAGGAGACGAGGGTGTACCGAACTGCCATCACAGGGCTGGTGCTCGATGACATACCTTTGGGTTCCGTTGGCATCACCGTCCTGTGTCACGTCTCCACGGGGCACCCGGGGACCTATTATTCCGGCGGCCTGGCGTTGTCGGGTTTTTGACGCCATTCATGATTTGGCCAACCCATCCATCCGGGCAACAATGGCGTTGGTGGCTGCAAGATTCATATGGCATGGTCATTGGGCCCGGACGTGCATTCCCTGTCAAACATCGAAGGTTCAGCGGCACGTCTGGGCGCCAGTTCAAGTCTTTGTGGTGCCTCGCCGACATTTCGATCACATCCACGTAGATATCGTGGGGCCGCTGTCTCCATCCCATGGTATTTCACACTTGCTTACGCTGGTGGACTGTTTCACCCGGTGGCCAGAGGCCATCCCGCTTGTCAACACCTCGACCCTGTCCTGCGTGCGTGCCCTGGTGGCCTATTGGGTTGCCCATTTCGGGGTACCGCTGGACATCTCGTCCGACCGGGGTGCCCAATTCATGTTGGAACTGTGTTCAGCAATGGCTTGCCTGTTGGGGGTTCAGCACCACCACTCGACGGCCTATCACCCCCAGTCGAATGGGTTGGTGGAACGTTTTCACCGCTGGCTTAAGGACACTTTGAAGGCTCGCCTCACTGGTCCCGGTTGGATGGACGAGTTGCAGTGGGTCCCGCTGTGGATTCGCATCGCCGCCATGGAGGACTTGCAGGCTTCATCAGCTGAGTTGGTTTACGGCATTCCACTGACCGTGCCCGGGGAGTTTATCCCAACCGCTGGTGGCCCCCAGGAGTCGCCGTCATCCATGTTGGTCTGACTGCAGGAGAGGGTCGGCGCCCCTTCTCCTGTCCCAAATTCTCGGCATGGTGTCGCTCCATCTCACATGCCGCCGGCTCTTGCGGACTGTCTGAATGTCTTCCGCGATGCACACAGGTTGCGCTTGCAGCGCCCTTACGAAGGTCATTTTCGGGTGCTACACCATGGGCCCACGACTTTTGAATTGGACATGGGGGGTCGGAGGAAGACCGTTTTGGTGGCTCGTTTAAAGCCGGCCCATTTGGACCTGAGCGAGCCAGTCCAGGTGGCCAAGCCTAACCGTCGAGGGCATTCGCCATCTCGGGTCAATCCTAGTTTGCCTTTACCAGAAAATAAACCTTTGCATGGGGATATACGTACAAGGTCCGGCCGCCTCGTTCAGCTGTCCCTCCGTTTTTGTGCCTCCGGTTCTGGGGGGGATAATGTGGCTGCACTGGGTGATGAGCCACGCACTGTACATAAACCTCAGCTCTTTGGGGGGGGGCGGGAGTCGCATGTCCTGGTGACGAGAGATAGGGGTCATAGTTTGGTCATGGGTGCCCCTGCGGAGTATGTAAGGGGTTAATTGGGTGAGCACGGGGTTGGTGGGTGAGGTGAATTACAATGTAAATTACTTTAAATTTATACATCTCCCTAGCAGCTATTTCTGTCTATTTCATAACCTGTGACGAGTTCAGCTGGCAGATTCCCAGTGTAAACACTAAGGATTAAAGCAATTTTACAAAATTAACAGATTTAGGACGTGCAATTGTGTGGCAGCTGTGATGCATATTCTGAGCACCATTGCTGGCATTTTCCAGCAATTTCCACTCCAATATGCAAAACTATGCTGTGCATATCTTCTATATTTGAATTATATCTCTAATTCTTCTCTGCTGTTTAACTGATTGGTGGGCGGACTGGGAGAGCTTTCAAACTTTGACAGTATGCTTGCAAAAGCCTGCAAATTCCTTTAAAAAAAAAACTGCTTTCAAATTTTTAAATAAACCTGTTTTGAGATTTTTTTTAAATCTAAGCATCAAAACTCCTGGGACAATGCATTGAATAGGGTAAGATATGATAGGAATACATTAACTACAATTAAAGTACAGTACAAATGATCACTTGAAACAATGCTTACAGTATTTATACAGCAGTGCTGCTTTCTATTAAGTCATATCATTTTGAAAATATGTCTGCATTTCTTGTAAATGGAAATGTGTGGCTTTGATGATTGTAAAGAAATGTGTTGTGTTTGGGCAGCTGGGAAAGGTACCAGTGTAAAACAACTCTCTGAGGAATATGTTTAGTGAACAGATGGTTCCTAATTTTCAAAAGAAAATACACCACTGATCTATTAGTGCTATTAACTCCTCTTTGAGTGATGTGGCTAACAGAAAATAAATGAAGAATGCAGCCTTTGAGGATCAGGACAAAGAAATGCTGGAGCAGTTCAAACAATAAAGCAGTGAAAGAACATCAGTGTCCAGACTCAGTTGTGTTAATAAGTGCAAGTTTAGATCCTTAGTGGAAAAACATGTTAGTGTTTTGGCTGGATGAGTAAGTGGATTTAAAAAAATGAAAGGCATTTATGAGATTGGTATTCAAGTGGGGATGTTAAGCGCAGGCAAGTCAGCTGCTGTTAGCTTATAAGAATTCATAGCATTCATTAAAAGAGAATGGTTGCTGCTTGAAGAGTTTTATATAGCAGGTAAAACCAGACTTCATTCAAAAAATTCTTACCAACAAAGAAGTAGGAATTCAAATCCAAATGACACAAATATATAAAGAGAGGCTTATGGGCCTGTCCCACTTAGGCGACTTTTTAGGCGACTGCAGGACACTATGCAGTCACCACATGGTCGCCACATGTTCGTGGGTGAATGCAGAGCAGTCGCTCTCATGGTCGTGGGGAGTTCCCGCATTCTGGGAACTAGTCGCGGCCTCATTATGGTCGCCATGACTTTTTCAACATGTTGAAAAATTAGTGGCGACTAGAATGAAGCCGCCATGGAGAGTCACGAGAATTCTCGAGCTGTAAGTGGGTCGCCAGGAGGTCCTAATGGGTTGCCAGGATGTCGAAGGTTCTCGTAGGTTGTAGCTGGTGCTGACCGGTGAATTTCAGTGGCTCATTTTGAAAAAAAAAGGTAAGCAGTAGTTTTCAGAACCAAAGATAACCGACCGGTAATGTTAAAGGGGCTGTCCCACTGCGGCGACCTAATCTGTGAGTTCAGAAGAGTGTCTTCGACTTTCAAGCTCGAGGGCACTTGCCTGAAATACCTCGAGCTGAATGGACCATCAGCGATGAAACCACGAGCTGGAACGACTGAACACACCCACACACCCACACACCCACACACCCACACACCCACACACCCACACACCCACACACACACACACACACACACACACACACACACACACACACACACACACACACACACACTGCAAAGGCGGGGGCCAGGGAAAGTGGGAGAATGCTGTTTGAAATTCACACCCGCGATGAAGAGGAAGGTAAATGACGGCTGCACAGTGTTCGGTAAGTCCTTTATCGCGCTCGGAGGCGGGGGGGGGGGGGGGGCGGGGAGAAGGGGGGGGAGAGAAGACACGTAAGAGGTCAGACAACGTTTAATAAAGTTTAGCGGGCATTTAACCTACCGGTCAGTTTTCCTTGGTCCTGAAAACTCCAATGAGCCAATTAAAATGCCCGGTCAACGAACGAGATCGCCTACGGCTGCTCTCGACTGGCTGTAACTACATAGCAACCCCACTCCGATGCACTACGAGTTAAAAAGAACCATGCAGACCAATTTTTACTCGTGGAAAATTTTTCAACATGCTAAAAAAATTTCAGCGACCTAGCTGAAGCCGCGAGTATGTGGGAACTTCCCTCGAGCATGAAGGAGAGTTCCAGTGACCTCACCTCCATGTGACGACCATGCTGCGAGTTTGAGTCGAGGGCAAACTCTTCTAAACTTGCAGATTAGGTTGCCGCAATGGGACAGCCCCTTAAATGTCCACCAAGCTTCACAGCCGTGTATATCTGGCTTCTTAAATGTTGTCTCTACTTCTTCTCCCCCCTCTCCCCGCTCTTCCCCCCCTCTTCCCCCCCCCCTTTTAAAGGACTTACCGTACACTGTGCTTTAGCCATCTTTTTACAGCATCAACCTTCCTGTTCATTGCGGCGTGTGTCTGTTTCACCTTGGCTTTGCACCGTGTGAATGTTTTAGACAATACTCCACCCGTTTGCCCTGTCCCCGCCTGCATAACGGGCTGGTGAAGGGAGCGAAGTGTTTATATGTGTTCCACTCTGACAGTCGCTGTTCCAGTTGCTGGTTTTTCAGAGAACTGCCGGCAACTCCGCTGAAAAATCGTCTAACTGGGAAGGGCTCATAAAGCTAACACTTGTACTGTGTAATGGCAGCTGACTGATATAAGCTCAAAGAAAATGGTAAATAGAAAAAAAAAGTGCTTATTGAAGACCTGTTCTGGACCTAGCACTAAATTGCAAACACGAAGAAAGATAATTGCAGCTGGGGACCCGGGTGACGGTGAGGATTTCCTTTGCCGGTTTTCTCACACACCCAAAAGAAATGGGTTTGTAGGTTATCTGGCCACTGTAAATTGCTCCTAGTGCATAGGAACTTGTGGGAGAAAAGTGAGATAATGCATTGTGTATAATGCATTCAGTATATTGACAAATACATTATTGAACGTCCACCGGTACAGTAGAGATCATATTGACCTGCTGCATCACATTCTGGATTGGCAACTCGAATGCCCAGGAAATAAGGAGCTCACAGAGTGGTAGACACTACTCAGTCCATCACAGATACTACCTTCTCGACCATCAGGGTTTTTTAGAAAGTGCTGCCTCAAAAAGGCAGCTAGAATCATCAAAGAGCCAAACCACCCTGACCATGCTCTTATTTTATTCCTACCATCAAGATGAAGGTACAGGAGTCTGAAAACTGTTGCTACCAGGTTCAACAATAGCTTCTTCCTACGAATCATCAGTACTTGAACACAGCACAACACTAACCTCAGCAACTATGAAATTTTATGGAATGTGTCTGCTTGCACTAAGGACAATGATTTGTGTATTAAATATTATATAATAGACTAAGTGGGACCCGTTGAGTCCCTGTCACATGGGAGGCCTGGTCCCCCAATGCAATCTGCTCCCCCAACGCAATATTCCACCACTCACCCATTGCTCCCAACTGTGCAGGCGCGGCTCATTTCCCATCACCCCCAGCACTCCCACGCCTCCCTCTTCACCCTCCCTCTTCTTTCCCCTCTCCTCCTCCCTTCTGCCAATCCATCTCTCACCTCTCCCTCCCTCTCCTTTCCCCTACCTTCAGTCACTCCCTCTCTCCCTCCATAACTCCTCTCCCCTCCCTACTCCCCTCCTATCCCCCACCTCCCACACTCCGCACCATCCCCTATCTCCCCCACTGCCCTCCTCACCCTCAATTCCCCACTCCCTACCTCCCCCACTCCTCTCCCTCTATTTCCCGTCCTCCCCCACATTCCCTCCTCACCCTCTTCTTTCCCCTCCTCCTACCCTCCCCAATCCCACCCTCACCTCTTCTTTCCCCTACCCTCAGTCACTCCCTCCCTCCCTCCCTCCATAGTTCCTCTCCTCACCCCCCCTCCTCCTCCACTCTCCCTCCTCACCTACCCCATTTTCCCCTCCCCCCCTCCCCCCCTCCCCCTCAATCCCCCCGTCTCCCTCATCACCTCCTCCACTTTCCCCCCTCTCCCTGTTCTCCCTCAATCCCCCCACTCTCTCTCTTCATCTCCCCAGGATCTCGAGGTTGCTGCTTCTCTGACCGGAGGTTACCTTGACCGGAGCTGCGCCGACCAGAGGTCGTGCCGACCGGAAGCCGCGCCGACCGAAAGCCGTGCCAAGCAATGCCGGCAAAGGCGGGCGCCACCCCTGACTGACAGAGGACGCGGACAATCAGTGCGGCGATGGTGCAGGAAAGGGGCATCGCCGTCCCTGACAGGAGAGGAGACCAATCAGCGCATGCACGGTTTTTAAGGTTATTAAACCTTAATAATATTTAAAATATACCATCGATCAGAGTAAAACTTGTTGCGCTTGCAGCACAGGAGAATGTTGAGTAAGATGGCGAAAAATCATGTGCAAATGTAAAAAAAAAAACACATACTGGAAGATAACAAGATGAGAGTTTTAGTTATATATACAAGAATAAGTGGGACCCGTTGGGTCCCCCAACACAATATTCCACCACTCACACATAGACCTCAACTGCGCAGGCGCAGCTGACGGGTTCCCATTCTGACGCCCCTTCACCCCCCCTCCTCCCTTCACCCCCCAACTCTGCCCCTTTCCCTTCCCACCCCTATGCACTCACTCCATCCCCCCTCAACCCCCCCCTCAACACCCCCCCCCATCTACTCTTAGCGGCTCTACGGCGGCGCAGCCATTCCCGCCCATTGTGTTCCCAATGTGATGTAGAACACGCAGGTATTACTGCGCAGGCATGGCTGATGGGCACTGCAAGTGGAAAAATGATTTATTAAAGCTTAAAATGTTATAATATAACAACAATTTAAACGTTATAGATCAGATTTATTCAGTCCATTCTTTCTTGTTGTGTCTCTCGTTGCATTCTGCAGCCGGGGTGGGGGACGGCTTCGGGCGAAGTCTATCATGTGCCGATGGGGTAGAGAGGAGCGGAAAAATAGGTGGGAGTCCAGGTGGGATGGGGCACAGTGGAAGGAACGGGTAGTGTAGGAGAGGGGTTGGTGGTAGGGGTTGGGGAAGAAAGAGAGGGGAGGTTGTTTTGTGAGGTTGCCAAAAATTGGTGAATTCAATGTTCAGTACCCATCTATGTTTCTAGATCAGCTGCATCTGCTTTCCATTCAAGGACATCAGAGGTCCTTTTTTAGTAAATGTGGTTTCGCCCTTTCTGTCATAGATGGCTCCCCATACATGCTTCCTCTGCATCCTACAGTTCTGCTTCAATGTGGCTGGTCCAGGCCAAGTTTGCCTCCCTGGTGCCAGGGTCAGGGATGTGTCTGAACGGGTCCAAGAAATCTTGAAATGGGAGGGAGAGGAGCCTGAAGTTGCGGCACATATAGATACCAACGACATAGGTAAAAAAAGAGAAGAGGTCCTGAAAGAAGAATTTAGGGAGTTAGGTAGAGAGTTAAGGAGAAGGACTGCAAAGGTAACAATCTCAGGATTACTGCCTGTGCCACGCGACAGTGAGAGTAGGAATGGAGCGAGGTGGAGAATAAATGAGTGGATGAGGGACTGGTGCAGTGGGTATGGATTCAAGTTTCTGGATCATTGGGACCTCTTTTGGGGAAGGTGCGACCTGTACAGAAAGGACGGGTTGCACTTGAACTCGAGGGGGACCAATATCCTGGCGGGGAGATTTGCAAAGGCTACTGGGGAGACTTTAAACTAGTATGGTTGGGGGGAGGGACTCAAATTGGGAAAGCTAGCAGTCAGTGTGTGAGGCAGGACGCAGAGAATGGTAGCACTCTGACCCAAAATGTAGGGGACAGAGAAGAAAAAGACAATAAACAGAGAATAAGAGAGGGTGGGTTTCTTAAATGTGTATATTTTAATGCTAGGAGCATTGTAAGAAAGGTGGATGAACTTAGAGCCTCGATTGACACCTGGAAGTATGATGTTGTGGCGATCAGTGAAACATGGTTGCAGGAGGGCTGTGATTGGAAACTAAATATTCCAGGATTTCGTTGCTTCAGGTGTGATAGAATTGGAGGGGCAAGAGGTGGAGGTGTTGCATTGCTTATCAGGGAAGATATTACAGCAGTGCTTTGGCAGGATAGATTAGAGGGCTCGTCTAGGGAGGCTATTTGGGTGGAACTGAGAAATGGGAAAGGGGTAGCAACACTTATAGGGGTGTATTATAGACCGCCAAATGGGGAGCGAGAATTGGAAGAGCAAATATGTAGGGAGATTGCAGATATTAGTAGTAAGCACAAGGTAGTGATTGTGGGAGATTTCAATTTTCCACACATAGACTGGGAAACACATTCTGTAAATGGGCTGGATGGGTTGGAGTTTGTAAAATGTGTGCAGGATAGTTTTTTGCAGCAATACATAGAAGTACCTACTAGAGAAGGGGCGGTGCTGGACCTCCTGTTAGGAAATGAGACGGGTCAGGTGGCAGAGGTATGCGTTGGGAACAGTTCGGGACCAGTGATCACAATACCATTAGTTTCAATATAATTATGGAGAGGGTCAGAACTGGACCTAGGATTGAGATTTTTGATTGGAGAAAGGCTAACTTTGAGGAGATGCGAAAGGATTTAAAAGGAGTAAATTGGGACTTTTTGTTTTATGGGAAAGATGTGGAAGAGAAATGGAGTACATTTAAAGGTGACATTTTAAGAGTACAGAATCTTTATGTCCCTGTTCGGTTGAAAGGAAATAGTAAAAATCGGAAAGAGCCATGGTTTTCAAGGGAAATTGGACACTTGGTTCGGAAAAACAGGGAGATCTACAATAATTATAGGCAGCATGGAGTAAATGAAGTGCTTGAGGAGTATAAAGAATGTAAAAAGAATCTTAAGAAAGAAATTAGGAAAGCTAAAAGAAGATATGAGGTTGCTTTGGCAAGTAAGGTGAAAGTAAACCCAAAGAGTTTCTACAGCTATATTAATAGCAAAAGGATAACGAGGGTTAAAATTGGTCCATTAGAGAGTCAGAGTGGACAGCTATCTGCAGAGCCAAAAGAGATGGGGGAGATATTGAACAATTTATTTTCTTCGGTATTCACCAAGGAGAAGGATATTGAATTATGTGAGGTAAGGGAAACAAGTAGAGTAGCTATGGAAACTATGAGATTCAAAGAAGAGGAAGTACTGACACTTTTGAGAAATATAAAAGTGGATAAGTCTCCAGGTCTGGACAGGATATTCCCTAGGACATTGAGGGAAGTTAGTGTAGAAATAGCAGGGGCTATGACAGAAATATTTCAAATGTCATTAGAAGCGGGAATAGTGCCGGAGGATTGGCGTACTGCGCATGTTGTTCCATTGTTTAAAAAGGGGTCTAAGAGTAAACCTAGCAATTATAGACCTGTTAGTTTGATGTCAGTGGTGGGCAATGTAACGGAAAGGATACTTAGAGATAATATATATAAGCATCTGGATAAACAGGGACTGATTAGGAACAGTCAACATGGATTTGTGCCTGGAAGGTCATGTTTGACTAATCTTCTTGAATTTTTTGAAGAGGTTACTCGGGAAATTGATGAGGGTAAAGCAGTGGATGTTGTATATATGAACTTCAGTAAGGCCTTTGACACGGTTCCTCATGGAAGGTTGGTTAAGAAGGTTCAATGGTTGGGTATTAATGGTGGAGTAGCAAGATGGATTCAACAGTGGCTGAATGGGAGATGCCAGAGAGTAATGGTGGATGGTTGTTTGTCAGGTTGGAGGCCAGTGACTAGTGGGGTGCCACAGGGATCTGTGTTGGGTCCACTGTTGTTTGTCATGTACATCAATGATCTGGATGATGGTGTGGTAAATTGGATTAGTAAGTATGCAGATGATACTAAGATAGGTGGGGTTGTGGATAATGAAGTAGATTTTCAAAGTCTACAGAGAGATTTATGCCAGTTGGAAGAGTGGACTGAAAGATGGCAGATGGAGTTTAATGCTGATAAGTGTGAGGTGCTACATCTTGGCAGGACAAATCAAAATAGGACGTACATGGTAAATGGTAGGGAATTGAAGAATGCAGGTGAACAGAGGGATCTGGGAATAACTGTGCACAGTTCCCTGAAAGTGGAATCTCATGTAGATAGGGTGGTAAAGAAAGCTTTTGGTGTGCTGGCCTTTATAAATCAGAGCATTGAGTATAGAAGTTGGGATGTAATGTTAAAATTGTACAAGGCATTGGTGAGGCCAATTCTGGAGTATGGGGTACAATTTTGGTCGCCTAATTATAGGAAGGATGTCAACAAAATAGAGAGAGTACAGAGGAGATTTATTAGAATGTTGCCTGGGTTTCAGCAACTAAGTTACAGAGAAAGGTTGAACAAGTTAGGGCTTTATTCTTTGGAGCGCAGAAGGTTAAGGGGGGACTTGATAGAGTTCTTTAAAATGATGAGAGGGATAGACAGAGTTGACGTGGATAAGCTTTTCCCACTGAGAGTAGGGAAGTTTCAAACAAGGGGACATGACTTGAGAATTAAGGGACAGAAGTTTAGGGGTAACATGAGGGGGAACTTCTTTACTCAGAGAGTGGTGGCTGTGTGGAATGAGCTTCCAGTGAAGGTGGTGGAGGCAGGTTCGTTTTTATCATTTAAAAATAAATTGGATAGTTATATGGACGGGAAAGGAATGGAGGGTTATGGTCTGAGCGCAGGTATATGGGACTAGGGGAGAATACGTGTTCGGCACGGACTAGAAGGGTTGAGATGGCCTGTTTCCGTGCTGTAATTGTTATATGGTTATATGGTTAAGTTGCTGGTGATATTTATTCCAAAGAACTTGGAGCTTTAGACCATCTCTACTTTGGCACCATCAATGGCGTGTGTGCACTGTGTTGCTTCCTGAAGTCAATCACAATCTCCTTTGTCTTTGTAAACTAGAGTTGGTAGAGATTATAGATTGAGTGAGAAATTCTTGTCTTGGAACCAAGTTACTTGGTTCTTAATCTCCTTTTTCTACTCCGAGTCATCAGTATTCAATATCTGGCCCACTACGGTGGTATCACATGCAAACATGTAGATTGAGTTGGAATGGTATTTGTTCGCATAGTCATGAGTGTTTAAGGGGTATAGTAGGGGGCTGAGAATGCATCCTTGCGGGGAAAGCTATAGTCGATGAATAAGAGTCTGATGTAGGTGTCCTTTTATCTAGGTGATCCAGGGATGAGTATAGGGCCAGGAAGATGGCAACAACCATGGACCTGCTATGGCGGTTGGCGAACTATTGTGGATCCAGGCTGCTTGGTGGGCTGGTGTCAATGTGTGCCATAATTAGCCTCTCGAATAACTTGATGATGGTGGTTGTCAAGGCCACTGAATGGTTATCATTCAGGCATGATTTTCTTTTATTTGGCACCAAGATGATAGTGGTCTTCTTAAAGCAAATGTGTATCTCAGAATGGAGTAAGGAAAGGTTAAAGATGTCCATGAATAATACCGCCAGTTGGTCCACGCAGATCCTAATGACGTGGCCAGGAATTCTATCTGGCCAATTACTTTCCATGTGTTTACCCTCAAGAAGGATGGTCTTCCTTCTGCAGCAGTGACTGTGGGAACAGGCACACTTGACTGTTGGGATGGATCACATTACTCAATATTCCTTCTGCTCAAAGTGATCATAGAATGCATTAAGTTCATCAGGGATGGACTCACTATCGGCAGTGATGCTGCCTGGCTTTGCATTATAATCCATTATATTATTCAAGCTTTGCCACAGTTGACGGGTGTGCAAATGGTAATGGTGGGACTCGGGTTTGTCCCGGTATTGCCTCTTGGTATTCCTGATGTGTTTGCGAAGATTGTATAAAGATTTCTTGTACCACTCGGGATCATTTGACTTGAACGCTGCGGTCTTGGTAGTCATCTGCAAATGGACCTCCATGGTTCATCCATGGTTTCCGGTTGGGGAACACTTGGATTGTCTTTTTTGGCATGCATTCCTCTACGCCATTATTGCCACATCAGTGGTGTACTTATTCAGGTTGGCTGCAGATTCCCTGAATATGGATCACAGACTCAAAGCAGTTGCGTGGGATTCATCCATTTCCACAGAGCATGCAATCAACAACTTTTTGTACCGGAACTTCTTGCTTCAGCTTCTGTTTGTTGGCAGGTAGAAGCACAGCTAGATGATCAGATTTTCTGAAATGTGGTCAGGGAATGGAGCAGATTTTTATGGATGTTTAGCCATGGTCGAGAGTGTTTCTGGCCACTGGTGGGACAATAGACATGCTGATAGTACTTTAGTTGTACACTCTTGAGGTTGGCTTGAATGACGTTCCCGGACACAATGACCAGGGCTTCGGGTTATTTTGTCTCAAAGTTATTCGTAATGAGGTACAGTTCATTCAGAGCAAGATGACATCAGCATGGGGGGGGGGGGGGGGGGGTGTAGACTGTTGTCAGGATAGATGAGGTGAATTTCTGTGGCAGGTAGTAAGGATGGCACTTCACTGTTATATATTCCAGTTCCAGAGAATATAATCTCGCCAGGTCCACCATGTCTGTGCTCCATGAGTTGTTGATTAGGAAGTAGATACCTCGACTTCAAACCTTTCCCAAAGATGTCATGCGGTCCATCCCTCGGTAAGTAGCCCTCGGGTTGAATGGCACAGTCAGGTACATCAGGGGTAAAACAGAGCACACAGCAGTCTCTCATTTTTTCCAAAGATGGATAAACCTGGCTTTAAATTCATCCAGCTTCTTCTCTATAACCTGCACATTAGCCAATATTCATGAATGTTGGGGTTGGCCTCACTAGACACCAAAAAATCCAGAAAATTGGTGTGGAAGCAAGTCTAGGAAGGAACTTCAGATGCTGCTTTAAACCAAAGATAGACACA
This sequence comes from Amblyraja radiata, assembly GCF_010909765.2. Lineage (NCBI taxonomy): Eukaryota > Metazoa > Chordata > Chondrichthyes > Rajiformes > Rajidae > Amblyraja > Amblyraja radiata. Next base: position 60,040,527 of record NC_045961.1, read on the forward strand.
AAGGTAATCCAAAGAAGGGTCTTGACCCAAAACATCACCTATTCCTTTTTTTTCAGTCAGATCCACTTACTGTCAGAACCTTTTCACTGAGAGTGAAAATATCAAGGATTAGAGCGCATGGCTTTAAGGTGAGAAGGACAAACTTCATAGGAGATATGCAGGGCAATATTTTTACAGAGAGTGGTGGGTACCTGGAACGTACTGCTATGGGTGATAAAGTCAGACATGATAGTGGCATTTAAGAAGCTTTTAGAAATGCACATGGATTTGAAAGGAATGAAGGGATATGGATCATATGCAGCAGATTAATTTAACGACACAATGTTTGGCACAAGCATTGTGTGCTGAATGGCTTGTTCCTGTGTTGTACTATGTTCTATTTCCCATAAATCATTATCCTATGTAATATTTAATTTGACATTAGCAGACTTTGCTCTCAAAAACTGTTACCGTAAGGCTTGATGTTGCAAATGTTAATCTCCCATTTCTTTTGCATATCCAATGTGTGCCATCATTTGTTTCTTTTTAATAAATTTACAAGCATAATTTAATATTCTTAATCCAATTTTCAACAGTTGTTCATAGCATCCTAACATCTGATTAAATTATTCTGTGCAAGTCTCAATATGCTGGTTTCCAATGTATTTTGATATATCTCCAGGTTTTTTAGTAATTGTTTCCCTAGAATAACTATATTGCAGAGTTTATTTTGGTTTTGATATTTGAATCATTCATTTAGTTCCTTACAGATTCTGGAAGAAAGTAACAAATTGAACAGACTTTGCAAATCTACTTCATTATCTACAACACCATGTATACTAAGATAGGTGGTGTTGTGGATAATGAAGTAGATTTTCAAAGTCTACAGAGAGATTTAGGCCATTTGGAAGAGTGGGCTGAAAGATGGCAGATGGAGTTTAATGCTGATAAGTGTGAGGTGCTACATCTTGGCAGGACAAATCAAAATAGGACGTACATGGTAAATGGTAGCGAATTGAGGAATGCAGTTGAACAGAGGGATCTAGGAATAACTGTGCATAGCTCCCTGAAGGTGGAATCTCATGTAGATAGGGTGGTAAAGAAAGCTTTTGGTGTGCTGGCCTTTATAAATCAGAGCATTGAGTATAGAAGTTGGGATGTAATGTTAAAATTGTACAAGGCATTGGTGAGGCCAATTCTGGAGTATGGTGTACAATTTTGGTCGCCAAATTATAGGAAAGATGTCAACAAAATAGAGAGAGTACAGAGGAGATTTACTAGAATGTTGCCTGGGTTTCAGCACCTAAGTTACAGAGAAAGGTTGAACAAGTTAGGTCTTTATTCTTTGGAGCGCGGAAGGTTAAGGGGGGACTTGATAGAGGTCTTTAAAATGATGAGAGGGATAGACAGAGTTGACGTGGATTAGCTTTTTCCATTGAGAGTAGGGAAGATTTAAACAAGAGGACATGATTTGAGAATTAAGGGACAGAAGTTTAGGGGTAACATGAGGGGGAACTTCTTTACTCAGAGGGTGGTAGCTGCGTGGAATGAGCTTCCGGTGGAAGTGGTGGAAGCAGGTTTGTTTTTATCATTTAAAAATCAATTGGATAGGTATATGGACGGGAAAGGAATGGAGGGTTATGGTCTGAGTGCAGGTAGATGGAACTAGGTGAGAGTAAGTGTTCGGCATGGACTAGAAGGGTCGAGATGGCCTGTTTCCGTGCTGTAATTGTTATATGGTTATATGTTCCATCAGATAAACTGACATTTGGTTATTGTGCTGCTGCAGACAGTTATTATCCAGTATCTGTGCATCCTGAAAAATTCTGAACTTTTCATATTAATATTATTAACAGCACAGTAGGATTACAATCTTCATCCACAGGCAACCTGTAGCTGTGGATTATGCACTCATAGTAGCCCTGCTTCAAAATTCTGTTGCTGTGCCACCTCAAATATTTTAAACAAGAAAACAAACACTGCAAATCTATATTTTCACATTAAATATTATAACGCTCAGAAGCATTAACTTCAAGATGGTGCCTTTATTATCATGAGAATAAAAGACCTTGTATGATATACCAACATGGAGCAAACTGAAGACATGACTCTCCAAATCAAAATGGACAAACATTTACTAAACATTTACATAAACATCCCACTTGTTTTGTGCTCCATATTCTCTTCATTGCTCATCTTAGCATCATCCTTCTGCAGCCAGTAGTCAACTTAGTTATGAGTTTCTTCACGCACTAACCATAATTGAGTATCAGACAGCTAATAATAAGGTAAGATGGATGGAACATCATGATTTATCTGCAGTAAAAAAACCCATCTGATTGCTAGTGGACGTCATTACATGTACCAACATAAAATTTTTGCTTACAATGGAATGCGTGTACATGCCTTGAAAGCACTGCACTGCAAGGCCTCTGTAGTAGACTAGGAATAAAATCAACCACTTTAATCTTCAAGGGACACAAAACAAAACCTTTTCTTTTAATAAATCCAGGCAATTTGTTTTGTCAAACTTTGAAGTAATATGCTCAATAATAGATTATTTTGCTTTAAGCTATGAATTTAATGGGTTGGAAAGGTCCTGTGAGCTAGTTTTTAATGAATTGGCTAAAACATTTTGTTATTGACATGATGGATAAAGAAGTTTCATATTAGCACTCTAACATCGTCATTATTAACACGGTGTAATATAATTCATCAAGAGAACAGCAAGAGCATTGTTATTTATAAACCATAGTCACAAATATCATCATGGAAGAAATTAATGCTTATAATTTAATTATATTTGTGAATGTTAATATTTATGGAAAATGCAACATTTACCTGCACAAATGACATGCTGTATGATATGGAAATGCAATTTTAAATATCAAAATACATTCATTTATTTCAGAAATAAAGATGTTGAAGTTGATTTATTGGACTATGTGTTTTTTTTTGTTGCAGAAACGAAATTAGCCATTCAGACCATTACATTTTAACTAAATGAACATTTAATCCCACACTGCATGTCTCTCAGCCACCTCCTTCCTGGTACTATTCTCACATCTGCACTTACCCATACTTACTTAACTAGTCACTGTAATCAAGTACGAATAGGCATCAGGCAATAGGTGCTGTAGCCTCGTGGTTGAACTGCCCCAAAGGCCTTCTTAGCACGTCACTGCTTATAAAGGTTATCGGAACGGTACCCGGATATGGCATCGAAGGACGAGAAGCCGAAGCAAAGAAGTGGAAGCCAAATAACCGAATGGAAACAAAGCCGAAACGCCAACTAACCGAAAGCGTACGAAGCCGAAACGCCAACTAACCGAAAGGGTGGGACGCCTAGAAGCAAACTAACTGAAAGGGCGGGACGCCTAAAAGCCAACTAACCGAAAGGGTGGGACTCCTTAAAGCAAACTCGCCAAAAGGCCTCTCTGCCGAAACACCAACTTACAAGCCAATTCACCGAATGGCCGCTCTGCCGAAAAGTCAAATAACAGACATGAAGTCGCTGGGGGGGAGGGGGACTTGTCAGCGATTGGTCCAGACCCATCCATCACATCACTGGCCAATGGAGACGGGAGGGTGGGGGTCATTTCCCCACACAATTCATAGGTGACTGGGCACTGGCCGAAGGAGCGCATCACCCACTCTCCCACGGCCACAGCCGCCCTCCGCCTCATCTCCCCCATGCGGCCGCAGTGTGCTGGGCTGTGTGTTGGCAGCGCCGGGTGGAGCAGAGGTGTGGGACAGGCTGGTCCCTCCACCCACCCAGAGTCACTGACTGCGATGCACCGCTTTAAAACTCAAAAAAGAGTTACTGATTTAAAAACAAAAATGTTACATGTAAAAATAGTTCTTACATTCTGGAACCTGGTTAATTAAGTGGTGGGATTATTTGCCCGTCCTAACTATGCCTTTGCTTTAGCCGGTGGTTACATCCATTCCATCCCTCCCTTGCAAAGATGTGAGATTTCATTAAGAGCACACTTGGATGAATAGATGCATAGTCTAGCGTCTCTTCCATGCGCACAATACATGACGCCGATGAAATGAGGCAACTGTCACATCAAAGATAGATGCAAAATACTAGAGTGATTCAGTGGGACAGGCACCATATCTGGAGAGACGGAATGGGTGGCGTTTCGGGTCGAGACGTCACCCATTCCTTCTCTCCAGAGATGCTGCCTGTCCCACTGAGTTACTCCAGCTTTTTGTGTCCATCTTCATTTAAAACAATTTACATATTATCTGGTGTTTTTTGCGTGGGAGCTTGTTGTGTGAGTTACGCAGGCAACCAGATGGTAATAAATAAAATGCGCTTCTTGTTGATGTGGGGGGTAGGACAGTGGGAGGAGATAAATGTGTTCGTTGTCATACACACCTTTCATTGGCCCGCCAGGGAATTTGTGCCCCCAGGGTGGGGGGTGTATCACCCAGTGTGGGTGTCACAGTCTCGGGGTCGGGGCGGGGGGCGAATAACCCTGGTGTGGTGGTTGGGGTCCGATGGCGGTGCATCACGGTCAGTGACTCTGGGTGGACGGAGGGGCAAGCCTATCCCACACCTCTGCTCCACCCGGCTCTTCCGACACACAGCCCATCACAGTGCAGCCACACGGGGGAGATGGGGCCAAGGGCATCCATGGCCATGGGAGAGAGGGGGGCGGTCCTAAGGGATGCGCTCCTTCTGCCACTTACAACTTGGTGCTCAGGTTCAGAGTGTCCAGTCACCTATGGCTTGTGTGGGAAAATGACCCCCCCCCCCCCATCTCCATCGACCAGTGATGTGATGGACGCGGGGTCTGGACCAATCACTGACAAGTCCCGCCCCCCGGCGACATCATGTCCGTTATTTGACTTTTCGGCAGAGCTGGCTTTCGGTGAGTTGGCTTGTAGGAGACGCAGCCTTTCGGTGAGTTGGCGTGTCAGCAGAGTGGCCTTTCAGTGAGTTTGCTTTTAGTCATCCCACCCTTTCGGTTAGTTGGCTTTTAGGCATCTCACCCTTTCAGACAGTTTGCTTTTAGGCGTCCTACCCTTTCGGTTAGTTCGAGTTTCGGCTCTGTACACTTTTGGTTATTTGGCATTTCGGGTTCATTTCTGTTCGGTTATTTGACTTCCACTTCTTTGCTTCCGCTTCTCGTCCTTCAACGCTATGTCCGCACACGTATCGGATCTGCTTCAAAATGTGTCTCATGATTAGAAATTTCAAAAAACAATTCACGGTGTCCTTCTTCAAATAAATTTATTCATCAGGTTTGAATTAATTAAAAATGTAGCGATTAAGGAATATATCAAAATAAAGGAATGTCTGCATGCTTATCTTCTATTGCAAGTTACAACCCAACGTAAATTGCAAATTTACACCATATATGCCAGCTGTGGAGATTTGAGTAAAGCTGAGGTGACAATGCGATGTGTTTACTGCCTCACAGATTTGCACGACCGTGCTCCTACCCTGGACACCATTAATTACGAAATTAAATGCCCTCATTCAATTTTGGAAAACACTCCCTATTTCCCTTGTAGGTAGAGTAAATGCCATAAAGATGATTTTCCTTCCACAACTCCTATACCTATTTCAATCAATACCGATTTATCTCCCTAAAAGTAAAAAAAAAAAAACTAGACTCTGCTATCACAAATTACATTTGGGATTATAAAACCCACAGAATACATAAACGACATTTATGTAAATCTAAAGGAAATGGAGGATTAGCACTCCCCAATTTCCTTTTTTATTACTGGGCGACTAATATTAAAAACTTAATCTACCAGATGGATGATACATGTCAACAGGTAAACTGGTTAAAAATGGAGGGGGAAGATTGTTCGCCTTTTAATATAGGCGCGATTCTTCTCTCTCCTACACATCTGAATAAAGCAAAATCCGATAATACATAGCACCCTACGAATTTGGACACAGTTGAAATCAAGCCTCAAACTGGGAAATTTATCTCTCCTTTTACCAATCGCTAACAATCCCTCGTTTAAATCATCTACTTTCGATAAGGCGTTTGCACAATGGAAAAACTCAGGAATTAAAAAGCTGGGAGATCTCTACGAGAAGGGGATTTTCCTCTTGTTTCAAGAATTACAGGAGAAATATCATTTGAAAGTAATTTTTTTGGATATCTTCAAATCCGAGACTATGTGAAAACACATACACAAGACTGTCATTTTATGGGCCCAGATATATTAGACGAATGCATGAATAGACAGGCGGAAACAAGTAAGTTAATATCCAACATTTACACTACCCTTTTAATTGCACACATCCCATCTTCTGAAATGCTTAGGCGAGCATGGGAAGATGAATTGCGTTTATTAATCTCAAAGGATAGCTGGAAGGAAAGCCTTTTATACATACACTAGACTAAGTGGGACCCATTGGGTCCCAGCATCAGACGGGAGGGCTGGTCACCCAACGCAATATTCCACCTCTCCACCAATTCCAATATTGCTGGCCAGTGTGGGTGGGGGGCTTTCTGTTGTGCTAGTATGGGTGTTGTGGGCCAAAGGGACTGGTTTCCAGAGGGCTAGTATGGACACATAAACATAGAAACATAGAAAATAGGTGCAGGAGCAGGCCATTCGGCCCTTCGAGCCTGCACCGCCATTCAATATGATGATGGCTGATCATCCAACTTAGTATCCTGTACCTGCCTTCTCTCCATACCCTCTGATACCTTTAGCCACAAGGGCCACATCTAACTCCCTCTTAAATATAGCCAATGAACTGGCCTCAACTACCTTCTGTGGCAGAGAATTCCAGAGATTCACCTCTGTGTGAAAAATGTTTTTCTCATCTCGGTCCTAAAAGATTTCCCCCTTATCCTTAAACTGTGACCCCTTGTTCTGGACTTTCATCACAACATGTAAGTTCCGAGACAAAATGGGCAGGTTAGCTATCTGAAATTATTGACTTCAATGCTGAAACCTGAGCATTGTAACTGGCCTTTACCGACGATAGACCATGAAAAAACATCTTTGTGTTTTACTCTCCTTTTCAAACATAAGCTTTCCTTCAACATTTTTTTTCTGCATCCTCTCAATTAATTCTTCCTTGATAATGATTTAAAAAATCATCTATCTCACAAACACATTTGAATTAATCCCCATGCAGCTGCGTTTGTGTATGCAAGCAGATTGCATTGTTTTGTCATTCCACCATGCTATAGTATATCAAATCGGGACAACAAAATGCTGTAGGCATAGGGGGAATAAAATGCATACATGTTTCTGAAGTATATAGAAAAAGCAAATTACAAGAAGTGTTATTATTGGTCATTGACTAATGATTCTGATCACAGACTAATAAAACTGATGTTGATGGGCCTGTCCCACTTAGGTGACTTTTTAGGCGACTGCAGTCGCCACATGGTCACCATATGTTCGCCGGTGGTTGCCGGGGAGTTGCTTTCATGGTCATGAGCAGTTCCCACATTCTGGGAACTAGTCGCGTCCTCATTATGGCTGCCGTGAATTTTTCAACATTAGCGGCAACTAGAATGAAGCCGCCATGGAGAGTAGTGAGAATTCTCGTGCCATAGGTGGGTTGCTAGGAGGTCCGAATGGGTTTCCAGGAGGTTGAAGGTTCTCGGAGGTTCTCGTAGGTTGTAGCCGGTGTTGACCGGTGAATTTCATTGGCTCATTGGGAAAAAAAGGTAAGCAGTAGTTTTCAGAACATAGGATAACCGACCGGTAATGTGAAATGTCCGCCGAGCTTCACAGCCGTGTATCCCTGGCTTCTTAAAAGTTGTCTCCATGCCTTCTCACCCCTTCACCCCCCTTTTTTAAAGGACATACCATACACTGTGCTTTAGCCATCTTTTTACAGCGTCAACATTCCTGTTCATCGCGGTGTGTGTCTGTTTCACCTTGGCTTTACACCATTTGAATTATTTTAGACAGCGCTCCCCCTCCTTGCCCTGCCTCCCATCTGCATAATGGGCTGGTGAAGGAATCGATGTGTTTGTGTGTGTTCCACTCTGACAGTTGCCGTTCCAGTTGCTGGTTTTTCAGGCGACTGCTGGCAACTTGACAGTCGCCAGCAGTCCGTTGAAAAGTAACATTTTGATGGATTGAGAACTGAATTCAGTTTTAAGAGGTTTAGGAATAAAAGAAAAATGAATTCAGTGGCTATAGTTTCCCTCAAAAAAGAGTCAAAGCCATATAGTGGACTACACTAATGGATCAGAGTTAAAACTATCATCCTGGAGCTCTGGTGATGTCAAATGAGCATTATCACCTTGTGCATGGTGCAAGGGAAATCTTTTCTTTCCACGAGGGGCAATAAAGCAGATAATTCTACAAAAAAAACTGAAAACCGTGAACTTCTGAATATTAGTTAAACTAAAATAATACCACATACATTATAAACTTTAAATAAAAACAGAAAATGTTCAAAAATCTCAACAGTCAGGTAGGATCTGTAGAGAAAGAGTTCTGGGCCTGTTCCACTTAGGCGATTTTTCAGAATGTGTCATGAATACATGAAGGAGACTCACCAGAGACCACCAACGAACATGTGGCGAGCGCAGAGTCTCCTGCACTTGCCTAAAAAGTTGCCTAAGTGGGACAGGCCCATTAGAGTTTCAACTCTACAAACTTCCATCAAAAATGTTTGCCAGGAGAAGATGTTAAAATGAAGAGAAAAGAATATTAAGCTGTGATGGGGTTGAAAAGACTCATTGTTAATGAGAAGGAAAATTGGTCGAAATGCGACAAGAAAATAAACTCATCAGTTGGAGGTGCAAAGTGTGAAGCAGAATAATCATTGGAAAATAAACGTAAATGGAAGGAACCTAAAGTATAATGCAGGAAAAACCATTTGTCTGAAATTGTTGAACTTTGTTTTGAATCTGGAATTCTGGAATTTGCCACATTGTAGATTTTCCACAATCTAGTGTTTTGCTTGTTTGGAATTCTGTAGTGGAATTAAAGTGACTGGCAACATGAATCCTGAGCCACTTTGTTGACTCAACCAAATTATTCCACAAAGCATCATCTCAAGCTCTACTTGGTTTTATAGGTATCACATAACATGTGCAAAGGGGATAGAATATTATATTGAAAGGGTTATTAGTAATTTGCTGCTTCATGTAGAAAGAGTATCCAGAAATTTGGACAATGACAAAGACTAATTTATAATAATAATAATAAATTTTATATTTAATGGGCGCCTTTCATACAAAATCTCAAGGACACCTTACATAGTAATCGGAATAAAAACATATAATCGGAGTAAAACAAGTAATTAAAGACATCACAATGACACAAATTAGAAACAGAATTCAATCCAAAAACAGAAAATCAAAAACACAGTGTGAAGAGAGAGCAGCGGCAACCAAATCGCAACCAAATTTAGCATGACTTTCTGAAAGATAATTCATATTTGACCAACGTTGGAAGTCATTGAGGAACTAATGTGAACTATTCATAAAAAGAGAGTGGTTAGATGTATTTTTGTTTACTGTTGCCTTTCTCATTTATGAGCTCCATCCATATTGCCGACGGATATGGAGATCACAAGAAATCCGAGATCACAACCCTGGAGGCCCTGTTTTATTAACCTATTATCAGATCCCTAAATTCTGTTTGGATGATTTTGTTTCTCCCTACCGATGTCATTGGTAACGATATGGATCACAACCTCTGGTTGTTCACCCTCCCCTTGCAGAATGACTTGCGTTCTCTTCGAGACAGCCTTACGTCATTTTCCAACACAAAACTGCATCTAGCTCAATATTTCACTTGTCTGCACATATCTACAAATTGAACAATTTCTTCTTTGACTTTACTCACTTCTTCCAAATCAAAGGTATAGCTCTAGAAACTCAGACATGTGTAAGCTATGATTGTCTTTCTTTGATATATGGAATATTCTCTATTTCTTTTTTTACTCAGCTACCCTCTGTCATCTATTTTGTCATGTACTGTAACCTCTCTATTGGTGCCGATTCTTTTCACACACTGAACAACACCATTTCAGCAACTTTGCTGCATATTTCATCACCAATTAAATTTTCGCATATTTTATCCAAACTTTTCCCCTCACGTCTAATACGTGGTTAAGGAAGGATGTTAATGCATGGAAAGCAGTGTAAAGATGTTCATCACACTTTTACAGTAATGGGCAGGTTATCTTATGAGAAACTTTTGATATTCTAGGTTTGTATATGTTGTAGATTAGAAGAACAACAAAGACAAATTAAATGTGTAAGTTCCTGAAGGATGTGGACAAAATGTTCCAGTATCTACTCCATCACACCAGGCTCGAGGTGTAATGGATTATTTTCTGCAATTTCAAACATCTCCAACACGACACCACAACCAAGCCAACATGCGCTACCATGTCTTTTCTCTATTCTGAAGAGATTGATCCATACAATATTGTTTCAGCTCTTTCCTTTCCACATCATCTTCCTGGGCAACTGCAGCAGATTCAGCACATACCTACTAACTGCTCCCTTCCCAGCATCTAGGATCCAAACCATCTTTTCAGTTAAAGCAGAGATCTGCTTGAACTTCTGTCAATTTACTTCAGCGTGGCCTCCTTTGCATTGAAGACATTAAATGATAGTAAGGTGACTATTCTGTTAACAACACTTACCTTAACTGTATCCAATTACCTGCACTTTAATTCTCTGTTTCACCTATACTTTTACCCATAGAAACATAGAAAATAGGTGCAAGGGTAGGCCATTCGGCACTTCGAGCCTGCACCGCCATTCAATATAATCATGGCTGATCATCCAACTCAGTATCCTGTACCTGCCTTTTCTCCATACCCCCTGATCCCTTTAGCCACAAGGGCCACACCTAACTCCCTCTTAAATATAGCCAATGAACTGGCCTCAACTACCTTCTGTGGCAGAGAATTCCAGAGATTCACCATTGTGTGAAATTCCAGAGATTCACACCATCTGTGTGAAAAATGTTTTCCTCATCTCAGTCCTAAAAGATTTCCCCCTTATCCTTAAACTGTGACCCCTTGTTCTGTTCAAAACCTCCCACACGATGCAATGAAACTTAGCAGAAGCTCAAGGAACAACACCTCATCTGCAGGCTGAGGATTTTAAAGCCTTCCAGACTCAAAGATATTCAATAATATTAGTTAATTGCAAGAAGTTGCAATGATTTCTGAATGCAGCCTAATCCCACGTAAACCAAATTCCCTACCATCAATTCCATCTGTACTACATGCTGCCTAGGGAAAGCAACCAACAGACCACTCACACTTTGGTCATGCTCTCTTTTACCCTCTCCTGTTAGGTAAAAGATAAAGCTTGAAAGCACAAATCACCGGATTGAAGAACAGCTTAATCCGGCTGTTATCAAACTCTGGAACATACCTCTCATATGCAGAGGATGAATCCCACATCTTCCAATGTTTATGGCCCTCACATGTTTTATTTTAACCTGCATTTTTCATGTAGCTGTAATGCTATGTTCTTCAACTTGTTCATTTTCTCTCATGCACCACTTGAGGTACTTGTGTATAGCATGATTGTCTGGATAGCAGCAAAACAACACTTTTCACTCCTACATAGAGGTGACAATAATAAACCAATAATCAGGATTTCCAAATTTGTCAGATTTCCAACAATCACAAGATTTTTTCCAGTTAATTTCCGATAATTATTTTATTTCCTTATTTTACATCTTTTCCAGGTTGACCTTTTGCTCCCCGACTTGTTCTATTACTGTACTCTTAACTTACATCTTCAGCTCTTGTGTCATACAATTTTTCAAAGATTAATTAATGAATACTAGAATGGGAAGTGAATGCATTCAGAGTCTTTTCCTATGGTAATGATTTCATTTGAGATAATATGTGATTAATTATGCACAGCATTTTCAGTCTAATTTACAATATTTCTGGAAATGTGGGATGAATCATGTAGAGAATTGCTGGCCAACTGATGTTTGCGGATCAGCTCGCTCCGGATTTTAATTTTTGAAACTAGAACACAGAATGGGTTTAGAAGTTGAAGGTTGTATACTGTCAGATCTGACTGCCCCCTCTACTACTGAGCTCATTGCTGGGAACAGGGATAGGACACAAGTGTACTAATGGGCCCAATGGCAGTCAAACTTTCAGCATGTATCAATGCATGGGACTATAAAGGTAAGTTGGGCCATGAGGAAAGCAGGGAAGCATATGTGGATGGTGAGATGTATTGAGCATGATTTAGGCAAAACAATTTATTGTACATTTGTTTTATATTGTGAATGATGTATGAAAAAGTCATAATTGATTTTTCATGCAGCAGAGTTGGAAGAGTTTTTTATTTTAATTTGCTTTTCCATTCCAAAAGCAGAGCCCATGTAAACTAATACTGTGGAACAAAATAGCTTATTGTTCATCAGAAGCACTAGAGGTTTATTGGCTGCTGAGTGGTTATAGCTGATTTACAGAAAATCAATGGACCTTAAATATTTCAGAAGGCCTAAAAGCCTGAAGCTAAACTAGAATATAATTTCTTTCTTTGGGATATTGGTAATGCTTCCTGTTTGTAAGAGTCTTGGGTATTATATAAAAGGGTTTTTGATAGATTTATGTAAACACATTGTTTCGTTGTAGTGTATTACCTCTGCTCTGCCCTAAATAAGTGTATAAATAAACCTATCCAAATAATGCCACACGAGTGAATCACTGATCTGTTTGGTGTATTTGCTGACACAACTTTACTTTTCAATTTAAACATAGTATTTCAAAACCCACTTTTCTATACTTGCATTATTAATGTGTCTGCATCTTTTCAGTTCAATAACTAGAAACAAATAACGTCTTAATAGCATTGCTCTCACCTATTTGACATGTACGATTTCAGATATGATAGGCTATTTCATAAGGAAAATTTAACATATTGGGTCAATATTCTGTGGTGTTACAAATATGAGAGAGAGAGAGATCTAATTTGGGTCAATAATCTGCATAGTTAAAAATATGAGATTGGCTTTGAAAGTTTGTAGGGCAATTTTGAAGATGTTTGTTCTGGTGGGGGAAATTGACAATCCTGGCATGGGCTTGGGATGAAGTGTTTCTAATTGAAAAGAGAGATGTTAAATTTATTTTCTCAGCGATTCCGTAACTCAAAGAGCCATGGGTGCCATGTCATTAAGAACATTCAAGGTTGAAGAATATATTGTTGGACCAAAAATATTTCCACTTCATATTTGTTTTGAATAACAACATATTATCATTCTTTAAATCTTGTTAACTTCTCAATTTTACAGCAACAATGCAAAATAATTGAAGGCACAAACATGAAACCAGGCTACAAGCTTCCATAATTTGCTTGCTAAAAATTTTTTAAATTTAAATTCCAGACAACAGGTACAACATTATGCTGGTGCTACAGATTTAAGTGAATTATTTCTGCTGCACCGTACAAATTATAGGCCTTTCCCCAAATTAGGATCCTTGCCTGTGGGCTGGATCTGTCATTCACCATAACGACTTTAAAATTAATATAATTATGTTCATTGGTCCTCAAGTGCTGCCCCACTGACAGTTTGGTCATAAAGGGCCTGTCCCATGGGCATGCGACTCCATGCGGCAAGCACGACCTAAAGGGCCGGTGCCACCAGCATGCGCCTGCATGCGGCAAGAGCAACCTAACGTGGTCGCTTGAGCCGTACGGCCTTGCGGGGCCGGTCCCACTTTGATCGCCGGAGCCGTATGGACTTGTGCGGACCTGGTCCCGACATCGTGCGGGGCTCCGAAAAACTGACCGTGCTCAAAATTTCCGCGCGGCAACGGCCCGCCAGCTCACAGCCGCCTCAACGCCATACTACACGCGTGAACTTCCCGCAGATTTTTCTCGCACTTCATGTCACCCACTCGACCTCCGCACGGCCCCCGCTTCTGGTTAGGTCGCGCTTGCCGCATGCAGGCGCATGCTGGTGGGGCCGGCCCTTTAGGTCGCGCTTGCCGCATGGGGTCGCATGCCTGTGGGACAGGCCCTTAAGTCTTACCTCGTTCGTAAAGCAGTGTTGTGCCCTCTATATATTGATTAAGGTAGCATTCTTGGATACATTTAACAAATTACATCCTGTCTAAACTCTTTACACTATGAGAGACACAGATGATATTTGGGAGTTTAAATCTCCCACTATTATTTTTACGCTATCTGCAATTTACCCGCATATCTTTTCCTCTAATTCCAACTGAATATTGTTAAGGTTATAGTACAATCCCACCAAATAATTCATTCTCTTCATGTTACTAAGTTCTACCCGTATAGCCTGGATGATCCACCAAGAATATCATCCCCAACCATTGTAGTTATATCCTCCTTGATCAAAACGTCAACCCCACCCCTCTTTTAACTGCAGCTCTACAATGCTTGCAGCATTTTTACTCTGGAACATTGAGCTGACTGTCCCTCTCTCATCCATGTGTATGTCATAGCTATAATATTGCAGTCCTCTGTCAATCCACACCCTGAGATGTTTTGTCTGACCTGGTAAGACTCTGATAACTGAAATAAATACAGCTTAAACCAACAATTTCCCCCTCTCTTTGTCATGCACCTGGCTGCCATGTCTGTTCATCTTGCTCTTTAACTACAGTATTTGTCCCCAACTCATGTATCTCCTTTCTGCTCTGCAACTCTCACCCCTTCCAATCTAGTTTAAACCCTTCCAAGAAGCATAAAGCAAATCTCGTTCCTAGGATATTGGTCCCCCTCCAGTTCAGGTGCAACCCATCTGTCTTGTATAGTTCACCTCTGTCTCAGAAAGGATCTCAATGATCCAACAATCTGAACCCCTGTCCCCTGCACCAGCTCTGTAGCCATGCATTCATCGAACCTATTTTTCTATTCTTGCCTTCATTCATACATCTGAGGACCATGTTTTGTTTTAACTAGGTTTAAAGGATTGTAATGTTTTAGTCAATACATGAAGACGTAAAGGCTGGAGTTTATTTATTTACATAAAAACTAACAAGCCTGTTATGGTTTCCTTATTATTGAAGGAGGGTTCCGACCTGAAATGTCACTTATTCCTTTTCTCCAGCGATGCTGCCTGACCTGCTGAGTTACTCCAGCATTTTGTGTCTATCTTTGATATAAACCAGCATCTGCAGATCCTTCCTACATATTATGTTTTCTTTATTTCAAAAACAATAAAGTATGACAGATGTTTTCATTTGTTTGATGACATAATTTGCTTGTAATAATATTTGAGGCACTCACTGTTTGGAAGTATCTCCTGATGTTGGGTTAATTACTCATTGTCATGATTTTAATATGCCTGGAGGCACGACACAGAGACCAGTAGCTTCAGTCTATGGACTTTCCCTGAAGATCTGGAATGGGTTCGTTTGCAGTGAGCTGAAGAAGCAGGGCTGTAATTGTTATCATCATTCTTTCAAAGCTTGCTCGGAGTCTTGATTCAGAAGCACAGTGAACAAAAAATATCTTGTATCTATAGATAAGAAGGAGACCATGAATACTTGTGGGAGGTGACCCAAAGTGGATTCCCAATCAATTGCACCCCAATGCTTCAACAATTAGCAGGCTATATTATTGTCAATTCTGGATATTTTGATTGGATTTTTTTTGGCAACATAGTGAAATTACAGGGTTAGCTCATTTCATGTAGTCTGCATGGATATTAGTAAGCTATTTGAGAAGGTTGTATAAGATATATAGGTCAGAGAAATAAAACCCATGAGATTCAATGTGGGAGACACAAACTGGAAATGTTACTAACATTGACATGTTGCTGAGGTTGGTCCCTGGATAGCAAAGCATTTACAGGCACAGGGAATCTAACTATCCTGCCAAATCAGACTACTCTCCCTCCGATCACTTCTGGCAAAGAGAATGAACTCATTGGCATTTTTTTTCTGTGTGTCCTTCCGTGAGTGAAGACACAGAAGATACTGACATGAGAAACATGAAGTAAGTCAGTAAAGATCTGGAAACCTCAGCTGAGCACACAGACATTTCCTGACTGATCAAATCTGAAATCACCAGTGACAGAAAGGAAGGCTTATGTAACACAGAAGTTAAGGGCTGTCTGTGAACTTGATTGCCATAGGTAAAACAGTCCTGGCTGCACTGCGTGGTATGAGTCTTCTTTCCTTAAGCACCCAAATTTGTTTGACAGTAATCATAATGTGCTAATGTATAGGAATTAGGGTAGGAAAATATAAGCCAGCTGTTTTGGATGAATGGGAGATCTTGCTTAGTGTTCTACCCATTCCCCCTCTCTTTCCTTTCCAATTTGCATGTGGTAGCTGGTATAGTCATGCCAAATTTTGTTTGCTGCTTTCATTTCTAATTCAGACAAATACAACACCTGGGGAGATCACTCCATTTCCCTTGTTGAAACGGAGCAGGTGTCCAATAAGACTCTTTTATGCAGACTTCAGGCAAAATATATCGATAGTGTTAGTTAGGTCTCAAATAAATGTCTAGTCAGCCCCTGTTTTTTTTTGTTTTTTGTTCTTGTTGGGCTGTTCACATAAAGATAGTTCCCTTTACAACTCCAACCACCAACTGCCGGATGAACAATGGGAGACAATTTAAGTGATGATCAGGTCTAATCATCCTTGGGTGGCTGTTCTTTGCATGAACTTAAGAAACTTTAAGATATTGTTTTATTATTTGGGAGATTAGGAAATCTTCCAATGTCCTTGATGACTGCAACTGAGGTAAGTGTGGGCAGCTGCAGATCCTTACTGACTGCATGAACGAACTGGAGTTGGAGCCGGACATACTCAGAATCGTCCAGGATACTGAGCATCATAGATGGGAGTTTTGATGAGGTGGTCACACGCAAGGTGAAGGCAAAACATAGCTGGGTGATTATCAGGAAAGGTAAAATGAGTAGAAAATGAGTGCAGGAATTTCCCGTGGTCATTTGCCTCGAAAGCAACTATGCCTTTTTGGACACTGTTGGGAAGGATGAAAGCAGTAGCTGCAGCAAAGCCTGTGGCACCAGGACTGGCTCTTAGGCACAACAATGGAGAGCAAGGTTATAGTGATCTAAGACATTATAGCTACATGAACAAACACCATTGCTGTCTCCACAAAATCCTCCTAATTCACCGGAAGGCCAAGCAGTGGCAGGGCTGCTGCCTCAGAGCACCAGAGACCCGGGTACGATCCTGACTAGGGCTGCTGTCTTTGCGGAGTTTGTACATTCTCTCTGTGATCGCATGGGTTTTCTCTGGATGCTGCGGTTTCCTCCCACGTTCCAAAGACATGTAGGTTAACAGGTTATTTGGCTTCTGTAAAATACCCGTCGTGTGTAGGATGCGGAAGTAAGATAACATACAAGTAGTGTATCGGTAATCGATGATCAGCGTGGAATCAGTGGGATGAAGGGCTTGTTTCCTTGCTGTAATTCTAAACTAAAGTGAAACATCAAGTGGCCTCATCCAGGCCAATGTCTCAGGTTTGGAACTTTAGTCACGCTTAATCAGGGAGTCCAGTGTGTTGGTATGTCCGGTACCAGGCTCACAAAACTTCAGAATTCTAAATTCAATCAAGAAAAGAGATTACCAATTGGATAGAGTGAATAGTTCAAGAATGTCCTTAAAGCCTCCTTGAAGAAATGTAACATTCCTGCAACTCCTGGGAATCTCTAACCCACGATAACGCAAAATGAAGAAAGAACATCTAGGATGGCTTGAGAACTTTGAGGCCAGAAAGACAGAGGAGCTTTGTGAGAGCCTTGGATGGAGCAGACCACCTTACAAAATATCTCCTACATGCCCCATCCACCACAACTGACTAAATTCATAGGACATCTCAGAACCAACAAATCTGGTGGGGAAATGTCATCCCCTGTTCCAAGAGGCTAATTAAGAAAAAGTGGTTATAAAAAGCATCCCATGTCAACAGCAATTAAAGAAAGGAAATAAGTGCTCTGTGAAGCGCAAGTCCCACTAATTAATAAATTACACATTTCTACCTGTCCATTCAATTATCGTTTGCCATTTTTGCAAACCTATGAATGTGAGATTTTACTGCATTAAAGATGTGAAACTTATTTTCATTAATTAAATTAATTCGGAGATTATCAAAAATCGTAAAATGGTTTTATTGAGAAAGACATGTATATCCAGTGTGTTTAGTCCAATTCAGTATGAATGTAAAAATCAGGATCGTCAACCCAGCTAGTTACACTACTTATACGTAGCCAACAGCACTAGTATTATTAATAGCCCAGTCCCACGGTACGAGTTCATTCCAAGAGCTCTCCTGAGTTTAAAAAAAATCAAATGGAGTAAGCTCGGAGAATGAACGTAGCGGGTATGTCGGAACTCGGGGACGTCTCTTAGCGGCTCATAAAGCTAACGGCAGGTACTCAGGAAGACTCACTAACAGCAGGTAAGCAGGGGAAGACTCGTGAAGATTTTTCAACATGTTGAAAAATGTCCACGAGAGTCCCGAGTACCAACGAGTGGCCATTACCGTAAATCTCTGAGTTCGAATCAGGACAAACTTGGGAAAGCTCTTGGAATGAACTCGTACCGTGGGACAGGGGTTTAAGGCTTATTTGTTGCTTTATACAGATTCATTCATTCCTTACGTTTCAAAAATTAAACAAAATATATTCATTATTCCCTCAATAAAATCAAATTGAATACTAAATACAAATAATACTATAATTCAAATTACAACAACATTTTCATGAACCTGGTCTTTTTATATTTTGATTCAATTCTACTTCAAATGGTTTCTTTGCACTTCTGCATCAGATATTTTTCCCCACCCATTTTGGTGGCAGAGAGAGAGAGAGAAAGCGGAGCAAGTTGTGGGTTAAGAATAACTGGAAAAATGGGATAAACAGAACAGCGTTTAAATAAATTTAAAGAGTAATTTAGGTGAGCTGGATGTGCTGGTGAGAATTAGAATTAGATGTGGAAGTGCCTGAAACCGTGTTGAAATCAGAGGACTGGAAACTAATACAGTGCTCTAAGAAGGTTCTGTGATTTATTATAGAAGTAGGATCATTTAATTTGTTGGAGAAGAGCTAGGTACAAAGCTAAAGGTAGAATTGACTTTATGTTTATATAACAGTAGTCAACAGTAAAATGAATGGAGATAATACAAATCTTCAAATAATCAAACATCCACATTTCTGGGAGCTAATGTCTTTTTGTATGTATACTAGACTACGTACAGACCCGTTTGGTCTGCACCCCTAACGCAATATTCCACCACTCACCCGTTCCCCCAATGCAACCCATTCCTCCAACGCAATATTCCACCACTCACCCATAGCCCCCAACTGCACAGGCACGGCTCATTTCCCCTCATCCCCCAGCACCCTCCCTATTCGTTCCCCTCTCCTCCTCCCCTCACACAATCCCTCCCTCACCTCTCCCTCCCTCTCCTTTCCCCTACCCTCAGTCACATCCTCCCTCACTCCTCTCCCCTCCTACCCCCTACCTCCCCCTATCCACCCCCCACTATCCCTCCTCACCTCTCCCACTGCTCTCCTCTCCCTCTATTCCATACCTCCCAACTCTCCCTCCCTACCCCTCCCTCTCACTCAATCCCCCCATGCTCCCTCCTCACCTCCCCAGGATATTTCCACTCTCCTCCTCCCCAATCCCTCCCTCACCTCTCCCTTACCTCAGTCACTCCAGCCCTCCCTCCATAACTCCTGTCCCCTCCCATCCCCTAACTCCGCCCTAATTGCGCAGGCGCGGCTGAGGACCCGTTGGGTGCCCTTTGCAGCGCCAGTAAAGACGCGCATGGGAACTCTCCCCCAACGCATATGCGTGCTGTTTAAGGTTTTTAACCTTAATAACTTTTAAAATATACCATTGATCTGAACAAAACTTGTTTCACACATCACAATGGCGAGAAAGGTGGGGCAAAAATTGCAGTGTACCGTTTTTTGTGCAAATAGAAAAACAATGCAAACCTGCAGATAACATAATTAGAGTTTTAGTTCTCTATCTATATAACTAAAAGTCTCATCTTGACCACTTCCTCTCTGCACTTTATATTGATATATTGAAAAAACGCTACCATGTATCGCTATAATTTATGGCCATGTTACTCACAGTCCTCCTCCATTAAGGCATCCCGGAGGATTTTTCCGATCGATGAAAAATAAAAAAGTTATGAGTGTTTACAAACTCTTGAGATCAGCTGATTGGTCCTCTTGCCTGTCAATCATCACGATGAAGGTAACGTCTCTTCCAGGGTGGCCGGAGCCCGCCAGCCCCGAGTGACTGATCTGCCAGCACACCAGGCCCAAGTGACTGATCTGCCAGCCCACCAGACCCGAGCGACTGAGCTGCCAGCACACCAGGCCCAAGTGACTGATCTGCCAGCCCACCAGACCCGAGTGACTGAGCTGCCAGCCCACCAGGCCCTAGTGACTAAGCAACCAGCCCACCAGGCCGGAGTGACTGAGCTGCCAGGCCAAGAATCCATGTGGCCATACTAGCCCTCTGGAAACCAGTCCCTTCAGCCCACAACACTCATACCAGTGCTCCAGAAAGCACCCCCCCCCCCCCCCCGGCCATCAATGCTGGAATTGGTAGAGAGGTGGAATATTGCGTTGGGGGACCAGCCCTCCCATGAAGGGAGAATTTTGGGAGTTGGGAGGAGAGTTAAGGAGAAGGACCAAAAAAGTAACAATCTCAGGATTACTGCCTATGCCATGAGACAGTGAGAGTAGGAATGGAATGAGGTGGAGGATAAATGCGTGGCTGAAGGATTGGTGCAGAGGGCAGGGATTCAAGTTTCTGGATCATCGGGACCTCTTTTGGGGAAGGTGTGACCTGTACAGAAAGGACGGGTTGCACTTGAACCCGAGTGGGACTTTGGCAGGATAGATTAGAGGGTTCGTCTAGGGAGGCTATTTGGGTGGAACTGAGAAATGGGAAAGGTGTAGCAACACTTATAGGGGTGTATTATAGAACACCTAATGGGGAGCGAAAATTGGAAGAGAAAATATGTAAGGAGATCGCAGATATTAGCAGTAAGCACAAGGTAGTGATTGTGGGAGATTTCAATTTTCCACACATAGACAGGGAAACACATTCTATAAAAGGGCTGGATGGTTTGGAGTTTGTAAAATGTGTGCAGGATAGTTTTTTGCAACAATACATAGACGTACCTACTAGAGAAGAGGCATTGCTGGACCTCCTGTTAGGAAATGAGACAGGTCAGGTGGCGGAGGTATGCGTTGGGGAGCACTGCGGGACCAGTGATCACCATACCATTAGTTTCAATATAATTATGGAGAAGGTCAGAACTGGACCTAGCGTTGAGATTTTTGATTGGAGAAAGGCTAACTTTGAGGAGATGCGAAAGGATTTAAAAGGAGTGAATTGGGACATTTTGTTTTATGGGAAGGATGTAGAAGAGAAATGGAGGACATTTAAAGGTGACATTTTAAGAGTACAGAATCTTTATGTCCCTGTTCGGTTGAAAGGAAATAGTAAAAATTGGAATCAACCATGGTTTTCAAGGGAAATTGGACACTTGGTTCGTAAAAAGAGAGAGATCTACAATAATTATAGGCAGCATGGAGTAAATGAGGTGCTTGAGGAGTATAAAGAATGTAAAAAGAATCTTAAGAAAGAAATTAGAAAAGCTAAAAGAAGATATGAGGTTGCTTTGTCAAGTAAGGTGAAAGTGAATCCAAAGGGCTTCTACAGCTATATTAATAGCAAAAGGATAACGAGGGATAAAATTGGTCCATTAGAGAGTCAGAGTGGACAGCTATCTGCAGAGCCAAAAGAGATGGGGGAGATATTGAACAATTTATTTTCTTCGGTATTCACCAAGGAAAAGGATATTGAATTATGTGAGGTAAGGGAAATAAGTAGAGTAGCTATGGGAACTATGAGATTCGAAGAAGAGGAAGTACTGACACTTTTGAAAAATATAATAGTGGATAAGTCTCCAGGCCCTGACAGGATATTCACTAGGACATTGAGGGAAGTTAGTGAAGAAATAGCAGGGGCTATGACAGAAATATTTCAAATGTCATTAGAAACGGGAAAAGTGCCGGAGGATTGGCATACTGCACATGTTGTTCCATTGTTTTAAAAGGGTTCTAAGAGTAAACCTAGCAATTATAGACCTGTTAGTTTGACGTCAGTGGTGGGCAAATTAATGGAACGGATACTTAGAGATAATATATATAAGCCTCTGGATGAACAGGGTCTGATTAGGAACAGTCAACATGGCTTTGTGCCTGGAAGGTCATGTTTGACTAAGCTTCTTGTATTTTTTGAAGAGGTTACTCGGGAAATTGATGAGGGTAAAGCAGTGGATGTTGTCTATATGGACCTCAATAAGGTCTTTGACAAGGTTCCTCATGGAAGGTTGGTTAAGAAGGTTCAATTGTTGGGTATTAATGGTGGAGTAGCAAGATGGATTCAACAGTGGCTGAATGGGAGATGCCAGAGAGTAATGGTGTATGGCTGTTTGTCAGGTTGGAGGCCGGTGACTAGTGGGGTGCCTCTGGTATCTGTGTTGGGTCCACTGATGTTTGTCATGTACATCAAGGATCTGGATGATGGTGTGGTAAATTGGATTAGTAAGTATGCAGATGATACTAAGATAGGTGGTGTTGTGGGTAATGAAGTAGATTTTCAAAGTCTACAGAGAGATTTAGGCCATTTGGAAGAGTGGGCTGAAAGATGGCAGATGGAGTTTAATGCTGATAAGTGTGAGGTGCTACATCTTGGCAGGACAAATCAAAATAGGACGTACATGGTAAATGGTAGCGAATTGAGGAATGCAGTTGAACAGAGGGATCTAGAAATAACTGTGCATAGTTCCCTGAAGGTGGAATCTCATGTAGATAGGGTGGTAAAGAAAGCTTTTGGTGTGCTGGCCTTTATAAATCAGAGCATTGAGCATAGAAGTTGGGATGTAATGTTAAAATTGTACAAGGCATTGGTGAGGCCAATTCTGGAGTATGGTGTACAATTTTGGTCGCCTAATTATAGGAAGGATGTCAACAAAACATGTTTTTTTAAATATGTTTATACTTAAAATGGGAGAGTGCTGGCAGAGCCATATTTATTGACTATTCTTAATTGTCTGATAGAGATTGTAGGCCTTATCCTTCAAGTATTGTGATCTTCATGACAGTGTTCATTTAATGGGAGTGATTTCTACATTAGATTCAGTGCAAGTGAAATAATG
This sequence comes from Amblyraja radiata, assembly GCF_010909765.2. Classification (NCBI taxonomy): domain Eukaryota; kingdom Metazoa; phylum Chordata; class Chondrichthyes; order Rajiformes; family Rajidae; genus Amblyraja; species Amblyraja radiata. The sequence continues at coordinate 60,063,662 of NC_045961.1, forward strand.
ATGATACATGTTCAGACAGCAATGTATGTGACTTAAAAATTAACATAGTTTCTATTATATTCAACGATAGGAAAATGTTCTTAAGAAGGAGGACGGATGATGTCAAAGTATCCTGCAATTGCCTAGGTATGTGGAAATATTCGAATGATGATGACTGCACTAGAAGTGCTAAGTATATCAAACAAGTTGCCAGAGGGGGTAGCTTGGCCGGTACTTAAAAGGACATCTGCACAGGTACACGGATAGCAAAATATTAGAGGGATATGGGCCAAACGTGGGTAAATGGGTCTAGCTTAGATGGAACATCTTGGTCAGCTTGGACAAGTTGGACCGAAGAACCTGTTTCTGGGCTGTATGATTCTATGATGGAGGAGATAATTCCAAGTCTATGATTAGTGGTGCCGAATGGAAAGTTTACAACATCCCACAAGGTTTAGTACTGTATTGAACATATAACCAAAATCATGTTTGATTTTTTCTATATACAGTAGAATGCTGGCCAGTTTAGAAAGCTCATTAGCTGAGTCACTTATCATAAAATATCTTGGCTCTGCTCATGGAATCAGGGTGATAATGTGACTCATCCTGTTACATTTCTGGACAATGGTAAACATCAACAAGTTGGTGTGTGGTAGGAATTTGAATTGTGTATTGTTGATGTCCTTACTATTTTTTTTGTTTTGTTTCATTCAGCTTATATGTTTTGTAATTTGCTTACTAAATGTTGTAAGGCGTCCTTGAGAGTCATTTGAAAGGCGCCCATAAGTATAATGTATAATAATAATAATAATAATAATAATAATAATGATAATAATAATAATAATAATAATAATAATAATAATAATAATAATAATAATAATAATAATAATAATATTATAATATTGGATGGATTATTTTTATAATTATTATAATAATAATAATAATAATAATAATAATAATAATAATAATAATAATAATAATAATAATAATAATAATAATAATAATAGTACAGCAAGGATACAGACCAACTTATAGATGATTATCCTAAGCGGTCTTATAGTATGTGCAAAAAACAGAATGAATCTAATCCATTAAGGATTAGATTCATTCTGTTTTTTGCACATACTATAAGACCGCTGGTCTGTATCCTTGCTGTACTGGAATAATTTAGATGAATATGCAGTGGATATATCAATGGGACATAATGGTACATATGTTTCAGTACCACAACTTCAATTATGTTAATATTTTGTGATTGGATGGAAGACTGTTCTGCAGTGCTTACATGGGCAAGGATGTTAAGAACAACCAAAATAAAATCAATCTCAGCACATTTAACTGAAATGCTTGAAATTATTTCAACCTACTACCCTGCTCTCAATTATTTTTGTTTATGTTTAAAGATGAGAATGTTAATTGAGTCTTCTCATCTTGTAAATTGCATGGGTGTCTTGGTAAAATTTCTCAGGTGTATAAAATTATATCAGAGCACTTTAATTTTGAAGAAGAATTGCAATGATAACAAATCCTCATTGAAAACAACTAAAACCACATATTCTGGAATCTGAAGCAAGAGGGGAGATTGCAGAAACCTTAACAAATAACTTTGCATCTTCTCTAGCCACAGGCGAGGTTGTGGTGGACTGCAGAGTGGCTAATGTTGTTTCTTTATTCAAGAAGGGATAGAGAAATTCCAGGGAATAACACGCGCGGAGACTCACGTCAGTGGTGGGGAAACTATTAGAGCGGATTCTTTGGAATAGGATTTAGAGACATAGAAACATAGAAAATAGTTGCAGGAGTAGGCCATTCAGTCCTTTAAACCAGCACCACCATTCAATATGATCATGGCTGATCATCCAAAATCAGTATCCCATTCCTGTTTCCTCCCTATAATCCCTTGATTTTGATAGCCCTAAGAGCTATATCTAACACAAGGACAGACAAATTTACTCCCGTTTGGAAGATAATGGGGTTATTAGGGACAATGCACATGGCTTTGACATGATAGATCGTGATTTACTAATTTGATCGGATTTTTTTAGAAGGTGACAAATGTAATCGATGAGGGTAGGGCAGTGGATGTTGTCTACATGGATTTTGGTAAGGGATTTAATAAAATCTCCCATGATAAGGCTGATCCAGAAGATGAAGTTGCACAGAATTAATTGTGACTTGGTCATATGGCTTACTGATAGATGAGAGAGGGTCGTGGTGGATGGACAATATTCACACTGGAGGTCTGTGACTAGTGGAGTTCCACAGGGATATGTGCTGAAACAGCCACTGTTTGTGATATATGTATAAAGACTTGGACATAAATGTAGATGGCTTGTTTAGTAGGTTTGCAGATAACATCAAGATTGCTGGGATCGCGGACCGTGTGGAAGGCTGTCAAAGTACACAGCGGGATAAAGATCAGTTACAGAAATGGGCAGAGAATTGGCAGATGCAGTTTAATCTGAGCAAGTGTGAGGTGTTACACTTTGGGATGTCAAATGCAAGAGGACAATATACAATTAATAGCATGACCCCTAACAGCATTGATGTACAATTGGATTGTGTGGTCCAAGTCCATTACTCACTGAAAGTGGCAACACAAGTAGATGGCATATGGTATGCTTGCTTTCATAGGTTTGGGCATCTCTATATAACTAAAAGTCTTGGTGTTGTTTGTGTGTGTGTGCCCACGATGTGTCAATCTGCTTTTTCTATCTTCTTCCAAACGCTAGGCCACAGGCTTCCCATTTTCACATATCCTACTCACATTTTCCCCATCATGGCGATAAACATCTTCCAGTCACATTCCCACCTATATTTCCGAAGTTATTAATCCTTTAAATTTTAAACACAGCCCCAAAAATGCACCCATTTCAGGAAAAAAAAACCGAGTGATGTCACAATGCGCTCGCAAGGCAGGACGGGACACTCCGGGAGGGAGGGGCACTCCAGCGCTCACAGCACAATGCACTCGCAAGGCAGGACGGGACACTCCGGGAGGGAGGGGCACTCCAGCATTCGTGGTGAACGAGGAGTGGCGGCGGCTGCCGGCGCCTGATGCCCGACGCCCGATTACCTGGTGGGGAGGATGGTGCCGCGGGTCAAGCCCGGGGACTAGGCCTGGGCTGGAGCCGAGCCTGTGCTGGAGCTGGAGTGATGTCCGAGCCCAGTGCTTGGGATGGGGCCGTGACCGGGGCAGAATAAAGAAGCCGTTGCTGGAACCAAGGATTCAATAAGGATGCCTGGGTCCGGGGTCAGGGATGAGCCCACTGGAGCCCAGGTGGCGGACGAGCTGACGGATGGAGTCTACAGCAAAGGCCGGCCCGAGCACGAGAACCAGGCCGAGTTCCAGGCCCTGGTGATGCTCTACGACCTAGGTAGGTCCTGGAGCAGAGAATGGGAGTGAGGGGAGGAGGATGAGGGAAATGAGGAGAAGGGAGATGGGGTGGGGAGTGGGGTGGTAGAGGGAGATGGGGGGGGGGGGAGGAGGAGGGAGATGTTGAGGGGTGGAGCAGGGAGATGCCCCCTCCCTATCTACCCTCACTCCCACTCTCTCTAGCCCTTCCCTCTCTACTCCCTCCCTCTCACTCCTTCACCCTCTCCCTCTCTATCCTCCCTCCCCCCACTCTACCCCTCCCTCTCCCTCTAGCCCCCTCCCTCTCTTTCTCTCAACCCCCTCCCTCTCTGCCCCTCTCCCTCTCTACCCCCCTACCACTCCATCTACCCTCCCCTCCCCTTCCTGTCCCTTTCTACCCCCTCCCCATCCCTCTCTAACCCCCTCCCCATCCCTCTCTAACACCCCTCCCTCTAACCCCCTCCTTCTCTATCCCCCCTCCCTCTCTACCACCCCTCCCTCTCTACCACCTCTCCCTCTCTAGGGATTAAAGAGGGAGGGTGACGAGGAGGAGGAGGGAGTGCTGGGGGATGAGGAGAAATGTGCCGCGCCTGCGCAGTTGGGGGCTATGCGTGAGTGGTCCAATATTGCGTTGTTGGACCGGCTAGCATTGGGGGGAATGGGTGAGTGGTGGAATCTTGCATTGGAGGAGCAGACCTAACGCGTCTGCACTTGGTCTAGTTGAGTATAAAAGTCAGAAAGCCATGATGCAGCTTTATAGGAGTTTGTTTAGCATGCATTTGGAGCATTGTGTACAGTTCTAGTTGTCCCATTACAGCAGGCGTCAGCAACCTTGTTCTGCATAGGGGCCAGGATGCATGTCTGTGAGCGGATAGTGGGCCACATCTATCACGTGTACACATGGATCCTGCCCCCATCCCGCCCCGAATGGCAGGCATCAAATTACGTGTTCACATAGATGTCGCCCCTTTGAGGATGCCACCCGGAGCACTGGTTCCAAGTTATGGCCGCTCATGAACATGGTGTACCTACAGACCATTGACTTGGCTCTGTCCTGAAGGCGGTGGCTCGAATACTCATACTCACTCGTCACCAGCCTATTGACAAACTCAATCCCGACAGAAGGTGCGTGGTCGTGCCGGTGGCTTTGCTCAGGATGCGGTAGAGCCAGAGCTCGGCGCTCGGCCACACTCAGCGGCGCTCGCTCTTCGCTCGGCGCTGCTCAGTGCATGCCGCTCAGCTGCACTCGGCGCTTGGTGATGCCACCATTGCGGCCGCAAGTGTGGGCCTCTTTGCGTCCTTGCGTCACCACGACTGGGACCTCGGGCCCGGGAGGAATCGGAGATGATGGAAGTCTGTGGGCCAGATAATTATGGCAAAAAAAAAAAATGCCTGCGGGCAGGATGAATTCAAGATTCAAGATTTAAGATTCATGAGAGTTTATTATCATGTATCCCAGATAGGACAATGAAATTCTTTTTTTTTTTTTTTTTTTTTTACGGTAAATTACAATAACACACAACACATATATCTTAATACATTTTTTGTACCGCTTCATTTTTTTTTTTTTTTAAAGCTTTAAGAAAAAGATAGAAGTAAGGAAAGTAAAGAAGGTGCGCAAGAGTTGTGAAGTGCAGGAGAGTGTTGGGAAAAGAAAGCCCCTTAGAAAAGAAGTTAGAGAAGGAAGTAAAGTAAGAAAGTAGACCCTAGAAAAGAAAGAAAAAGAAAGTAAGGACAATCGCTCTATTATAACATTAAACTCCGCAGAAAGACTACCAACCAAGTCTGTTTTTGTTGTTTTATCTCCCAATGCCAGGTCCTGATACCATTTATTTATTTATTTATTTTTTAAATTACTATTGCACCTCATGCTTGTATAAGGTCCATAAACGTCGACCACGTCTTTTGGAATTGGTTTGCTTTATCTGCTAAGAGGAATCTCATCTCTTCCAGATGTAATGTTTCAAACATATTTAATATCCACATTTTTATTGTTGGTGTGGGCGCATTTTTCCAGAATTTAAGTATGAGCTTTTTTCCCATTATTAGCCCGTAATTGAGTAAATTCTTCTGATACACGTTTAATTCAGGGATACCTTCCGATATCCCAAAAATGATCCATTCTGGTTTTGGTACCAGTTTTATTTTAATTAATTTTGAAAAAATATCAAATATTCCATGCCAGAATTTTTGGATTTTTGTACAAAAAACAAAAGAGTGCGCTATGGTAGCTTCTTGACACAGACATTTATCACAGATTGGTGAAACATTAGGAAAGATTTTATTTAATTTAGTTTTTGAATAGTATAGTCTATGTAATGTTTTGAATTGGATAAGCGTATGTCGTACATTGATCGAGCATTTATGCACCTGTAGTAAATGTTTATCCCAGCTCTCTTTTGAAATTTTTATAGCTAATTCTTGTTCCCAGTCTCTTCTAATTCCGTCTGTTGTGGGTATTTCTATGTTTAAAATGATATTATATAAGTACGATATTAAGTTAGCTGATTCCGCCGGACAATGAAATTCTTGCTTTGCTTCAGCACAACAGAATAGAGTAGGCATAAATAAATACAGAACAGATCAGTGGTCAGAGTATAGAAGAGAGATCGAGCAACTGTCTATATGGTGCCAGCGCAATAACCTGGCCCTCAACACCAGCAAAACCAAGGAACTGATTGTGGACTTTGGAAGGAGTAGGAGGGGGACCCACAGCCCCATTTATATCAACGGGTCGATGGTTGAAAGGGTCAAGAGCTTCAAATCCCTGGGCGTGCACATCTCTGAAGATCTTTCCTGGTCCGAGAACACGAATGCAATTATCAAGAAAGCTCATCAGCGCATCTACTTCCTGAGAAGATTACGGAGAGTCGGTTTGTCAAGGAAGACTCTCTCTAACTTCTACAGGTGCACAGTAGAGAGCATGCTGACCGGTTGCATCGTGGCTTGGTTTGGCAATTTGAGCGTCCTGGAGAGGAAAAGATTACAAAAAGTAGTAAACACTGCCCAGTCCATCATCGGTTCTGACTTTCCTTCCATCGAGGGGATTTATCGCAGTCGCTGCCTTAAAAAGGCTGGCAGTATCATCAAAGATCAACACCATCCTGGCCACACACTCATCTCCCTGCTACCTTCAGGTAGAAGGTACAGGAACCTGAAGACTGCAACAAGCAGGCTCAGGAATGGCTACTTCCCCACAGCCATCAGGCTATTAAACCTAGCTCGGACAAAACTCTGATTATTAATAACCCATTATCTGTTATTTGCACTTTATCAGTTTATTTATTCATGTGTGTATATATTTATATTATGGTATATGGACACACTTATCTGTTTTGTAGTAAATGCCTACTATGTTCTGTGTGCTGAAGCAAAGCAAGAATTTCATTGTCCTATACAGGGACACATGACAATAAACTCACTTGAACTTGAACTTGAACTTGAGTTGAGTTTAATAGCCTGATGGTTGTGGGGAAGTAGTTATTCCTGAACCTGGATGTTGCAGATTTCAGGCTCCTGTACCTTCTACCTAAAGACAGCGGGGAGATGAGTGAGTGGCCAGGATGGTGTGGATAGGGTTACAGGCCGCATTCGGCCCGGGGGCCGAAGGTTGCTGACCCATGCATTACAGGAAGGATGTGAAAGCTTTGGAAAGGGTGCAGAGAAGGTTTACCAGAATGTTGCCTGGATTAGCGGGTACAAGCTACAGGAAGATGTTGGACAGACTTGGAATACTTTCTCTGGAATGTTGAAGGGTGCAGGGAGATCTGATAGAAGTATATAATATTATGAGAATCATAGATTGGGTAGACAGTCAGAATCTTTTTCCCAGGATGGAAAAATCAATCACTAGAGAATGTAGCTTGAATTTGAGAGGGGCAAATTTTAAAGTAGATATGTGGGGCAAGTTTTTTTCACAGAGGGTGGTGAGTGCCTGTGTTAATTCTGGCCAAATTGGAGAGCCAAGGCCACTAACATTGAGTAAAGGCTTCTGGGCTGCTAGGCCATTTGGTCAATTTAAATGTGCCTTCTGCAAAAATAGGACAAGCTGCAGAATAGTGCCAGTTTGTCTAGAGCCTAGATAAGAGCTGCAGGAAGAGAATGAAGCATTTGCAAATCCTGACAATTAGGTGCAAATTGCATGGAATGGATTGGATGAACGCAAACCAGATATACACATTTTACATATTGTTGCAAAGCTTTACTTTACTAGATGTTGATTGGATTAAGTGTTGAGCTCTGCAAGCATCCGGTAGGCGGCGCGACTCTCGTCTGCAGCGGCCTCTGCAGTCCGTCTGCGTTTTTATTATTTTATGTCTATGTTTTTATGTAGTTTTTGTTATTTTTTGTTGGGGTATGTGTGTGGGGGGGTGGGGGTGGTGTGGGGGGGTTGGGGGTAACTTTTAAATCTCTCCCTGCACGGGAGACCCGACCTTTTCTTTGTCGGGTCTCCGTTGTCGTTGGGGCTGCAACGAGGAGCGGCCTCCAACAGGAAAACCGGGGGCTCTGGTGCTGACTACTCACCTCACCGTCGCGGAGCTGGCCGAGTCCAGAGCGGGTGGAGCTGTGGTGGACGCTGCTGCGACCCGACCCCCGGAGATTCGGTGGCTGCAACTGTGGGTTTGGCGGACGGCACCGGGAGCCCGCGGGTCCCTGGAGGGAGACCGCTTTTCGGGGCTTCCGCAGCGGCGACTTCTCCCGCCCGAGTTGCGGGGTTGATGAGCACCTGGAGCGGGGCCTACATCACCGCCCCGCGCGGCTTGGAATGGCCGCGGGAGTTTGCGAGCGCACGCCGGGGGCTCTAACATCAAGACCCGGTGTGCGACCTTGCATCACCTGGCGTGGTTTTAATGGCCACGGGACAATTCGCCATCGCCCGCCGGGGGCTTTGACTTTGACTCTGACATGGGGGGGGAGAGTGCAGTGGAGAGAAAAGTTTTTTTGGCCTTCCATCACAGCAATGTGATGGATGTTTATGTAAAATATGTTGTGTCTTGGGTCTATTTGTTTGTAATGTATGGCTGCAGAAACGGCATTTCGTTTGGACCTCAAGGGGTCCAAATGACAATAAATTGAATTGAATTGAATTGAATTGAAAAAAAAAAAAAAGTCTGCGTTTCTTGAATATCTGGGCAATTGTTGCTATGTTTGCTTCCATTCTGAAGCTCCATTTGAATACATTGTATTAGTTACTGTATTATTGGGTTAGGGAAATGTCTATCATATACTGTGTTAATCGATATTTGTTATTGGACTGTATAGAGACCACCCCCATGTGGTTCGGCCCGTCAAGGTTCGGGGACCTATAAAAGGCTGCTCCCACGAGATCATGTGTCGATCTTCTGGGAGAACGCTTAGGACTGCATAACCTTCTGGAGTGTCTCTGCTTGAACAAGGTAAAGAGGGCTTGGCCAAGCAGATACGAGGATCAAATCCGCGGTGGTTAGGTATAGTAGTGAGAACTGTAATTGTGTTTTGTCAAAATAAAGATTAGTTGCGCAAGTGCTTGACTCAGTGATTTTTGACTGAAACTAGACTGGGGGAAGCTTAGATCGAGCTATTTCCACCTGGAACACACTGCCAGGGCTGGCATTTAACAACCATTTGGATAAGCACATGGCTATGCAGGGAATGGTGTTAAATCAATTATGTGCAGGAAAATAAGAGTTGGTTTTGGCATTGTGTTCAACTCAGACATTGTAGGTCGAAGGGCCTTTTCCTGTGCTCTACCTTTCTCTGTTCTATGGTCTATGAAATATTTCTGACACAGATGCTACCTGACCTGCTGATTATTTGCAGTATTTTTTTTTTATTACAGTAACAGGCCTTTATCTTTATATAGCAATGTTACAAAATTTTGAGATTTAAAAAATCAAGTCTGTAATTTATCCCATCAGATAAAGCATAAAAATAAGTTTAATTTGACACCTAATTCACTTTCATATCTCAAGTATTTAAAAAGTTATGGCCATTTTCATACTCGGAAAATAGCATCTTGTTCCCTATTGATTTTCTATGGACATAACAAAAAAGCTGTGATCGTGTGCAGTCAAAAGCCCATAACCTTCTTAAAAATTAAGAGAACTGAATGAAATTTTCAGTTATCGTAGATTGAACCATTCTGAAACAAATATTAAATAATCTTACTTGGATGACCTGAAATTAAAGCATATCATTAGTTAGTTACCCAAGTGTAGCTAATTTCAAACTTCAATTACTAGATCTAAACATCTATCCATTTCTTAATAAATGATTAACATTTTGAAATAGCCTAAGTGTCCAAATAATATTCATAAATAATTCACAATAAAACATGATTTTTAAATCTCATTTACATTAATTTATAGGCCAAATGGAAGGAATTTAGTGTTCAATTGCTGTAAATTAAAGTCCATTTTTCTAGTGGGATCCTGTGAACGCGCTGGTTTAGAACGTTCACATTGCGGTTGATTTATGCCCTCAAATGCCCAGAAAAATACTGCGGGATATAATGGGCCCAAAATGAGCTGCTCGCAATATTAAACTTTGTATAAAGGGATCTTAAGAAGCCCTTTTTAATGTAAAAATAAGCAGCATACCTTCTATTATTTGCTCTATGCGACCCTGACAGCTGCCGGTGGTCGCGGGTTTAGAGATTGATTTTTAAACTACTATAATTATTATACGAGGCCTTTAAAACTAATAATAGCTTTTGCGACGGGGTCTTCCAGCGATTTTTCGTTAATAATTAACTAGGCTGAACATCTTCGATTTGAACAGCCTAGAGAAAATCGCGTTTTAAACCCGCCCCCCTCTAAACGGCGCCAAAATCGCGCACACCCGCAGCGACAGATTTTCAGCGACGTTTCAGGTGGGCTTTGCAACATACCTACTTTATAAGATAAAGGTAAAATAAAGATCTTTATCTTTATAAGGTAAAGGAAACCACTAACTAGAAATTAAACTTTACTTGTGATTGCACGTGATTGATTACAGTCTTGAAATAAATTATAACCATTAACCATTAAATGTCATCAAGTGATGCATGCAATATATGACCCCACTGACCGTTGACTGTTGACCTAACCACGAACACAGGTATCACAAGGTCAGTTATTGAGATGTGCAGACATTAAACATTAACTCAAATTAATTTGAGTACCAGCTTAGCCCTTGTAATTGACTAGGATATGTTTAATGAGAGAAGAAATGAAGAATTCAGAGCAAAATATTGTTGGTTTGATTGTTGGTATCTAATGTATTTTTCTGTGCATAATTAGTTTAATAAGGAGGTCGTGTCCCTCTGTGTTTCTGCTTTGGCCGATTCAAGTATATGTATCCCAATCTAACATTTCAAGATTTAAAGGAATAAATAATTTTATTTAATAACTGTATAAGCATTTCGATCTGTCCCCATAAATGTACATGACTCCGTGTTATTGGTTGATGAGCTTTTCATCTCTCTGTAAAGTTATCCTGCTGCTGCTCCTATCATGCCTTTAAAAATCTTGTACTAATCATGATTTATTGTCCTAGCTTAATGAAGATGGAAGATTGAGGAGTATCCCAAACCATAAGGTCAACACAAGGAAGGCGTGTAGTTCTGCTAAAGCTGATGGTGCCCTTTCTGTGATGCACGCATTTGCAGTATCACATCTGTTCATGCCAGCAAATTGGTTGTGCTATGCTACATGATGGATGCAATCTCTTTGTGAAGATGAGACCATGTCTTATACCTTTCTCCAAAAATAATGCCAAAGCTAATTATACATGTTATTAATCTGCAGTGCTCGTACAACTTCAGACAAGGGCAGATGAAGTGTTATGTACATAAATCCAAACGTTTTTCCACCATCTTGCTTCACTGTTGAAATTCATTAAACAATTGATTTAGAACAGGGAAAAGAGAACAGTACAGCACAGGAACTAAAGGGTCTGTCCCAATTGGCGATTTTTTTCGGTGATTGCCGGAGTCATATCAGTGTCGCCAAAAGATTTTGAACATTTCAAAATCCAGCGGCGACAAAAAAATGTTGCGACACTTGAAAAATCACTGCGTGTCAATACGTCATCACGCCGCATCTCGCCGCAAATTTTTGATGATCTGATACGTCAGTCAATGATGCTGGCAGTAGCCAAAAAAATCGGCAAGTGGGACAGGCCCTTAACCCTTTGGCCCATAATGTTTGTGCAGAACATGACGACAAGTTAAACTAATCTCATCTGTCTGTACATAATCCATATCCCTCTATTCCCTGCACTTCCATGAGTCTATCTAAAATCCTCTTAAACCCCACTATCGTATCTGCCTCCACCACCACTCCTGGCAATGCTTTTCAGGCATCCACCACCCTCTGTATAAAAACTTGCCCCGCACATCTGTATCTATCATATCTATATTACTAAAAATCTGATCTTGACCGCTTTTGGTCCACTGTGGTGCGATTTCCGAGAGTACGCCGCCACCTATGGCCATCATTTTTGGCCACCTCGCTCAGAGCCCACGTCCGCCTTCCTGGACCAGAGGATTTTTCCCATCGATGAAAGAGGTATTAATGTTTTTTTTTAAATCACCATTCTCTCTGCTGCCCCTGCTGGAGGGAGGGGGAGGGACTATAAAACCAGGAAGCGGTGTGCCTCACTCGGTCTCTGCAAGATGGAGGAAACCAGAGAGTCATGTCTCTCTGAGCTCTGAATAACACTGAACACATGTCTACTCAACTGTGAGTCTCCTTAATGTGGTTTGAAAATGAAAATATGGTTAGTTTGAAGTAAAAAGGCACTGCCTGCAAATGGTTGTTTGGGGGGTTTGGGTTGAAGTTAAAAGGCACTGCTGCAAATGGTGGTGTGGGTGCTTTGGCTTGAAGTTAAAAGGCACTACTGCAAATGGTGGTTTGGGTGCTTTGGGTTGAAGTGAAAAGGCACTACTGCAAATGGTGATTTGGGTGCTTTGGGTTGAAGTAAAAAGGCACTACTGCAAATGGTGGCTTGGGTGCTTTGGGTTGAAGTTAAAAGGCACTACTGCAAATGGTGGTTTGGGTGCTTTGGGTTGAAGTTAAAAGGCACTACTGCAAATGGTGGTTTGTGTGCTTTGGCGAAGTTAAAAGGCACTACTGCAAATGGCGGTTTGGGTACTTTGGCGAAGTTAAAAGGCACTACTGCAAATGGCGGTTTGGGTGCTTTGGGTAACTTCCTGTTTGCACTGTATATTGATTTTAGATAAAACGCTACCATTTACGGCTGTGATTTTTGGTCATCTTACTCAGTCCCCCTCCACTCAGCAGGTGCAGAGGATTCTTCCCATCAATGAAAAATAAAAGTGTTATTAGTGTTTAAAAAATGTTGAGAATCTCTCTCCTGTCAATCACGGCATGAAGGCCACACCTTTTCCGGTGGAAGGGGGAGGGGTTATAAAACCCGGAAGTGTGGGTGTTGCTCAGTCTCTGCATGATGGGGGAGGGAGAGGTCACAACGTTGTCTGAGCTGTGAATCAACTGAACACACTGAATGTTTACTGAACTGTGAGTTTGGTGTTTTGTGTGGTTTTATGGTGGTTTCACCATGCTTGAAATGGTATGAAACTGCATTTGAATGTGGTGGCGTTGCACCCTACATGAAATGGTATAAAGCTGCATTTGAATTTGGTGGCCTTGAATCCAGCTTGAAGTGGTATGAAACTGCACTTGAATTCAGTGTCCTTGCTCCCTGCTTGAAGTAGTTGGAAACTGCACTTGAATTCAGTGGCCTTACACCCTCCTTGAAGTGGTAGGAAACTGCACTTGAATTTGGTGGCCTTGCACCCTGCTCGAAGTGGCAATAAACTGCACTTGAATTTGGTGGCCTTGCACCCTGCTTGAAATGGTAGGGAAATGGATTTGAATTTGGTGGCCTTGCACCCTGCTTGAAATGGAATTTCAAGGAATAGCCATGAGTCAACTGCCAGCCCAACAGCCGTGAGTGAGGTGCCAGCACATCAGGCTTGAGGGACTGAGCTGCCACCCCAAGAACCCATACCAGCATTCCAGGAAGCCCCCCCACTGGCCACCAATATTGGAATTGGTGGAGAGGTGGAATATTGCATTGGGGGACCAGCTCTCGTGTGTGTGTGTGTGTTTGTGTGTGTGTGTGGGGGGGGGGGTGTGTGGGGGGTGTGTGTGGGGGAGGGGTGTGGGGGAGGGGTGTGGGGAGGGGTGTGTGTGTGTGTGTGTGTGCGTGCGTGCGTGCGTGCGTGCGTGCGTGCGTGCGTGCGTGCGTGCGTGCATGCGTGTGTGTGTGTGTGTGTGTGTGTGTGTGTGTGTACGTACATTTTCACCTGACCATTACTCACAATGGGATCACGAATTTCATTTACATTTTTAAAAAATGCGATTTTCATTGACATTGATTTTATTCTAAAAAAACTCAGTTTTAATCACGTTCTTGCATTTTCATTAACAGCTAACATTGTGTTTAGGTTATTTTAACAAATTTGAGAATTTCATTTAAAGAAGAGGGCAGTGGGGGAAGTGCGGAGGGAGAGTAGGGGGTGAGATAGGGGGAGGTGAGGAGTTGGGAGGCAGGGGGATATAGGGAGAGGAGGGGGGTAGGGAGGGAAGAGGGGTTATGGAGGGAGGAAGGGAATGACTGAGGGTAGGGGAATGGAGAGGGAGGGAGGGAGAGGTGAGGGAGGGGAGGGGAAATAAGAGGGAAGGTGAAGAAGAAAGGGAGGGAGTGCTGGTGGATGAGGGGGAAAGGAGGAGGATAGAGGCAGGAAGAGAGATGGCGAGGTAGTGGAGGAGGGGAGGGGAAGAGGGAGGAGGGGAGGGACGGAATGGCCTACTCCTGCACCTATTGTCTATTGTCTATTGTAGGGGTTGAGGGGAGGAAGCAGAGGCAGGTTTGTGAAGGGTGGGGAGAGGAAGGATAATGGAGGTGTGGAATAGGGGACTGAAGAAGGAGAGTCAGATGCGTTCACATTGATCTTATATTTAACAGGTTATTGCCATTTTGAACTTTAAAAACTTCACAGTCACGCTCCAACTTGCCGGCTGTGCCTGCGCAGTTGGGGGAGGGTTGCCGTTACCCGCGTCACAACAGGGATCTCTAGCATCACAACGGGAACCCGACAGCCACGCCTGCGCAGTTGGGGGCTATGAGTCAGTGGTGAAATAGTGCATTGGGGGATGGGCCCAACGTCCCCCAATTACTTAGATATAACTAAAAGTCTCATCTTATATGATATATGTTCCCAAAATACAGCCAAAATGGTACACAGTAGCGCAACAATTTTAGTGGTGCCTTACTCATCATTCGCCTGCAGTATGCAGTGTTACGGCCGCCAAAATCAAATACCTCAAAGGCCAATAACAGGTTCAAATGGAAATTTTTTTTTTTTTTCACTAACAAAAAGAACTAAACCTGGATCAAACAAACAAAGAGGGGTCGGATGGGCTAGCAAACAAAAGATAAAGGGTGCTCTGGCCGACCACTCAATGGGCCGTTGGACCAGAGACTCTAAACCTGCCTCAGTGTGAAAATAAACCTGAAACAAAACCACGAAAACAATAATGCCAGTCCCATCCTTCCCAAGCAAAATAAGTTAATACAGAATGAAGAGTTACATAAAGAACACTATGCAATCAAACAAACTAAACCAACACCAGACTGCTGCCACCAGTCTGAGGGGGAAGAGAGAGACAGAGAGGGGGACTGCCAGTGCACATGGTCTTTTTAAGCTGAGGCTCCGTCATCAGGCTCACGTGATGCAGCTTGGGCCAGGAGCCTCCAATCAGGTACAGGAGCAGCCAGGCAGCAGGAGGTACTAATGGAAATCAGAGAAGCAGGTTAGTACATAATTAACACCAGCAGAGGGAGCGCATAACACCCCCACCCTAAGTTACTGAATATGTTTCTGAAAATAAAATAAAGACCACCACCAAATTTCAGAAACTATTTAGTAGCTCAGACATCACTGGCGCGACAATGCGTCAGCCAAGACATTATCCCTGCCACGGATATACCTGACTTCCAATTGTAGCCCTGCAACTGTAAACTCCAGCTCATTAACCGTCGGTTTTTATTTCTCATCCTATTTAAGAACACCAGCGGATTGTGATCTGTGTATACGACGACGGGAACATTCGAGGAACCAACATAGACCTCAAAATGATCTAGAGCCATTAACATCGCAAGAGTTTCTTTTTCGATGGTAGAGTACTATTTCTGATGGCGATTAAACTTTTTAGAAAAGTATGAAACTGGATGTTCCACCCGATCAGAACCATCTTGGAGAAGAACTCCACCAACTCCACTGTCACTAGCATCAACTGCCAACTTAAATGGCCGCTCAAAATCGGGTGCTGCAAGCATGGGTGCGCACACAAGAAGGCTATTTGTTTGTTCAAAAACAGTTTGACACACATCGGACCACTCAAAAACGACTTTCGGACTTAACAGATCCGTTAAAGGAGCAGCCACCACAGAGAAATTTGGACAGAACCCTCTATAGTACCCCACCATTGCCAGATAACGACGGAGCTCAGTCCTAGAGGTAGGAGCTGGAAACGCGACAATATGCTCTATCTTTGCCTGGAGAGTGCGAACCTGACCCCCGGCCCACCACTTTACCAAGATACGTTACCGTGACCTGGCCAAATTCACACTTTCCAAGATTGATGGTCAAGTTTGCATGAGCGAGTCGTTTGAATACCTCTGTCAAGTGGTCGATGTGGTCGATCCACGACCTGGAGCACACAACCAAATCATCAAGGTATGCCTCACAATAAGACAGACCAGACAACACTACGTTTACCAACCGTTGAAATGTTGCCGGCACGTTACGCATACCAAAAGCCATGACAGTATATTGAAGGAAATCATCAGGTGTAACAAATGCAGAGATTTCTTTCGCATACTCAGTTAGAGGGACTTGCCAATATCCCATCAATAAGTCCAATTTTGTGACAAAAGAGGCACTACCGACACGATCCACGCAATCCTCCATACGTGGGAGAGGATAACAATCGGTTTTGGTTACGCTATTAACCTTACGAAAGTCAGTACAGAACCGGTCGTCACCATTAGCCTTAGCAGCCAACAGACAAGGAGAGCTCCATGAACTACAGCTAGGTTCGGCAATGCCATGCTGCAGCATATAGTCAACCTGACTCTTTATACGGCGGCGCTTGTCTGGATTGACACGATATGGGTGTTGCTTAATTGGCTTAGTATCCGCCACGTCAATGCCATTTTTTAGAATGGAAGTTTGAGATGGCACATCAGAAAACAGCGACTTATTTGACTCAACCAAAGCAATCAGATCTCTCCGATGACTCTCAGTCAAGTGAGACAAACGCAATGGAAGTGTTTTCAACGCCTCAGAATTGGACAGTTTACCATGCGTCACAGCCACAGACAAACGTGCCTCACCCACTTCAGCACCAGTGTCAGGGGCAGCACCATCGCAGTCAAAACAGGCTTGGACGATAGTGTGGGACACAGCGTCTCCGATTCAAAACCCACAGCCTTTTTCTCGTGATATTGTTTTAGCATGTTTACATGGCAAAGCTGATTTTTACGCCTCCGATCAGGAGTGGCAATTAGGTAATCTCTCTCACCCATTTTCTTTTCTACCAGATAAGGGCCGCTATAACGAGCCTGCAGACTAGACCCAGGAATTGGCAACAATACCAAAACATTGTCACCTGGTAAAAAGTCTCTGCTCTTAGCATTCTTATCGAACCATTCTTTCATTTTTGTCTGGGCAGTTTCAAGATTTTCCATAGCCAATTCGCATGCCCGCCGCAGTCTAAATCTAAAGTTACTGACGTGTTCCAAAACATTTTGTTTAGTTTCTTCCTGTAACCACTTTTCTTTTAGGACTCTTAAAGGACCACGTACTCTATGGGCAAAAACTAAGTCAGCAGGACTAAAACCTAAAGATTCCTGCACGAACTCTCGTACTGCAAACATCACCAGATGAACGCCATCATCCCAGTCCTTCTCAAATTCCAGACAGTACGTACGCAACATAGACTTTAATGTCTGATGGAAACGCTCGAGAGCGCCCTGGCTCTCAGGATGATAAGCGCTTGAATGACAATGTTTGATGTCTAGTTGTTTCAACACTTGAGCAAATACTTTAGACATAAAGTTTGATCCCTGGTCACTTTGTATCACCTTAGGTAGACCAAACAAGGAAAAAAACTTGGTAAGAGTTTTCACTATAGTGGGAGCAGTTATCTTCCGTAATGGAATCACCTCTGGAAAACGGGTAGATGCACACATTATGGTTAACAAAAACTTGTTGCCAGCTTTCGTTCGAGGCAGTGGACCCACACAGTCTATCATAATACGTTCAAAAGGTTCACCAACTACAGGTATCGGATACAAGGGTGCAGGAACGATAGTCTGGTTTGGTTTACCTGCTACTTGGCATGCATGACAACACTTGCAATGCTGCACTACATCCCTCGTTAACCCAGGCCAAATCAAATGTCGTATGTTTTATTAACTCCTAAATGGCCAGGATTATCATGAGCCAAAGTAAGTATTTCATTCCGATACCTATGTGGCACTACAATCTGCTTAACAACGCTCCAGTCATCCTGACCAGATGCATTCAAAGGAGACCATTTACGCATTAGCAAGTTATCCCTCAGAAAATACCCCTTTGACAAGGAATCCACTTTCACCTCTGACACTGCGCTGTCAATCAAAGCAGACAAATCGGCATCACATTTCTGCTCAGCAACCAACTGGTCGTTGTACAGGGTCTTGGTGAGACCACACCTGGAGTATTGCGTACAGTTTTGGTCTCCAAATCTGAGGAAGGACATTATTGCCATAGAGGGAGTGCAGAGAAGGTTCACCAGACTGATTCCTGGGATGTCAGGACTGTTTTATGAAGAAAGACTGGATAGACTTGGTTTATACTCTCTAGAATTTAGGAGATTGAGAGGGGATCTTATAGAAACTTACAAAATTCTTAAGGGGTTGGACAGGCTAGATGCAGGAAGATTGCTCCCGATGTTGGGGAAGTCCAGGACAAGGGGTCACAGCTTAAGGATAAGGGGGAAATCCTTTAAAACCGAGATGAGAAGAACTTTTTTCACACAGAGAGTGGTGAATCTCTGGAACTCTCTGCCACAGAGGGTAGTCGAGGCCAGTTCATTGGCTATATTTAAGAGGGAGTTAGATGTGGCCCTTGTGGCTAAGGGGATCAGAGGGTATGGAGAGAAGGCAGGTACGGGATACTGAGTTGGATGATCAGCCATGATCATATTGAATGGCGGTGCAGGCTCGAAGGGCCGAATGGCCTACTCCTGCACCTAATTTCTATGTTTCTATGTTTCTATGGTCACGTGACAATGACACCGGTTTAGTCTCAGACATTTCACCAACTTGTGATGCAGACACACTCTGCGCAACACAGGATCCACCATCCTGCTCCACAAGGAAACACTCACTCAAGTCAATTTCATCATCAAACGTAGCTTGGTTTCTAGCCATAGCGCGAGTGACAGCACATGATGCAACAACGTTTGGATGCTGCTCAGCAAGTTTATCTGGACACTGCAACATAGGAACAGGCGTCACTTCAGGAATGACCAAAACTTTCCCCCCAGCCAAATCGTTACCCAGAATCAACGACACTCCCTTAATGGGAAAACGTGGCCGTATCCCCACAGCTACTCGACCCGAAACAAGCTCAGACTCAAGGTTAACAGTATGCAATGGCACTCCCATGCCCTCCATACCAAACCCTACAACTGGGACACTAGAACCAACATATGATTCAGCTGAAAATGGTAGCACATCTTCCAAAATGAAGGACTGAGAGGCAGCAGTATCACGCAAGATTGTCACAGGTACTTTACTGTCCCCATCCTCCATAGACACAAAACCCCTCATGACAAAAGGAGAAAAACCCACCAAATCATCAGTCTCAGGCACTACAGGGATTGCATGTGCCTTCAGTGTGTTGACCAAAGCCACCGGCTTCGCTTTTTTCTTTTTAAGAATGTGACACGTGTTACAAATGTGCCCTCTTTCCTTACAGTAGAAACACATTACACTGTCCTTAGCCCCCAAATCACTGTCAGTTTTATCAGGTTTGACATCCCACTGCTTTGAAGTGCTGCTATCAACTGGCACAGAAAAAGTTTCTATACTGTTACCAGCAACACCACCACGATCAACTAGTCTCCCACTCAAACCAGAGGATCGCTCCCCAAAAACTGCCTTATGAGTGAGCACATATTCATCCGCCAATACAGCGGCCTTAGACACGTCTGAGACTTTCTGCTCATTAAGATATGTTGTCACTCTTTCAGGAAGACAGTTTTTAAAATCCTCCATTATCATCAAGGACTTTAACTAGGCAAAATATTTTACCCCCTGAGAAGCACACCAGCGTTCAAACAGAGCCTCCTTTTCGCGAGCAAATGCAACACATATTTGGTTATCATATTTTCTGAAACGCCGTAATTTTTGACGGTACGCTTCGGGAACCAACTCATACGCTCTGAGGACGGCAGATTTTACAATTTCATAGTCAAGGCTATTGTCCACAGACAATGACGAATACACCTCACGCGCTTTACCAACAAGGACGCATTGCAACAGGAATGTCCACACGCCCTTAGGCCATTTCAGTGATATAGCCACACGCTCAAACACAGTGAAATATTTATCAACATCTTTTTCACTGAACGGTGGAACCAAACGAATATTTCTGCTCACATCAAACTCATGCTCTTTAGAAGAGAACCGGGAAGTATCTAATTCTTTCTCCCGCAGCTGAAATTCAGCCCTTTTGGTTTTCTCCTCAAGCTCAAGCCGTTTCATTTCAAGATGGAGCTCTTTCTCTTTTAAGGCCATTATGGTTTCCTCCTCAAGCTCAAGCCGTTTCATTTCAAGAACATGCATGAGCTCATCCTTTTTTAAGGCCATTTTCTGTGACTCAAGCTCCATCTCCTTCAGTTTAATGACGACCTCCATGTTCTGAACTGGCTGTATAGGAGATGTATGACTGTCAGGACTGTCAGGACAACAGCTCTTTGTCAACCAAAGCAGTCCTTAACAACGTCTTAATTGACTGTTTTTTGCTTGTTTATTAATAGAAATGCCATAGTTATTTGCAAGCAACACTGAATTTTCCTTAGTACAGCGATCAAACATCTCTAGGCTAGGAGCCTCAACAAACTCTTCCACTTTAAATTCCATTTTTCCTGCTCACAAATGCTACCAAAATAGCCAAAACAACAGGTTACTAGAACCACAAAGCAGAAAAGATGATTACACAAACAGACTACCACTGCCACAAGAAGCCTATCAAAGTACACAAAACGTCTAGGGTTTACTCAAAAGTTTGAACGAGTCCCCATAATTTTGTTACGGCCGCCAAAATCAAATACCTCAAAGGCCAATAACATAATACAAAACCAGGTTCAAATGGAAAAATTATTTATTTTTTTCACTAACAAAAAGAGCTAAACCTGGATCAAACAAACAAAGAGGGGTCGGATGGGCTAGCAAACAAAAGATAAAGGGTGCTCTGGCCGACCACTCAATGGGCTGATGGACCAGAGACTCTAAACCTGCCTCAGTGTGAAAATAAACCTGAAACAAAACCACGAAAACAATAATGCCAGTCCCATCCTTCCCAAGCAAAATAAGTTATTACAGAATGAAGAGTTACATAAAGAACACTATGCAATCAAACAAACTAAACCAACACCAGACTGCTGCCACTAGTCTGAGGGGGAAGAGAGAGACAGAGAGGGGGACTGCCAGTGCACATGGTCTTTTTAAGCTGAGGCTCCGTCATCAGGTTCACGTGATGCAGCTTGGGCCAGGAGCCTCCATCAGGTACAGGAGCAGCCAGGCAGCAGGAGGTACTAATGGAAATCAGAGAAAAAGGTTAGTACATAATTAACACCAGCAGAGGGAGCGCATAACATGCAGTATCAAGTTTTGGTCGATTTTACAAAGTAATTCACTTAAAAAAACTTTAAGCTGTGAATGGGAGAAGTTTCAACACAGCAGTCACGTCTGCGCAATGCGCTCCCACTTGCCGGGCCCATCAGCCGTGCCTGAGCTGTTCCATGTGTACTTGACTGGCATCACAACGGGGACCCAACGGGGATGTCTAGTCTGCATTAAACCTTTGCCCTCTCACCTTAAAGTAAAGGGCCTGTCCCACTGTATGAGGTAATTCAAGAGTTTTCCTTAGTTTTCCCCTGATTCGAACTCGGAGAATGTCCGTAGCGGGTGCGCAGGAGTTTGTGGATGTCTCGTAGCGGCTCATAATGCTAACGGTAGATACTCGGGAAATCCGGTAAACTCGTGATTTTTTTCATCCCTACAAAAATTGTCCACGAGTAAAAAAATACTTGTGCTGAAAAAAATTGTTACTTTTATCTCGTACGAGCTGCTGCGAGACATCCACGAACTCCTACGGACCCACTATGGACATTCTCCGAGTTCAAATCAGGGGAAAACTCGGGAGAACTCTTGAATTACCTCGTACAGTGGGACAGGCCCTTTATAGTTTAAGATGCTGGAATATCGAGGGTAGACAAAAATGCTGGAGGAACTCAGCGGGTGAAGCAGCATCTGTGGAGCGAAGGAAATAGGCAACGTTTCGGGTCGAAACGTCTGAAGAAGGCTTTCGGCCCGAAATGTTGCCTATTTCCTTTGCTCCATAGATGCCGCCTCACCTTAAAGTTATGTTCTCTAGTGTTGCATATTTCTGCCCTGGAAAAAAAGTTCTGATTGTCTACCCTATCGATGACTCTCATCATTTTATATACTAAAATGTATGTTATATAATGCATGGAAAAATTGTCTGCAAATATTCCTTAAATAATGTAATAAGTTTTAATAATCGCCAAATAGTCATTGAAGAACAGGGACTGTTCCAGTGGAGACTCTTGCTATTAGACTGTGGTTATTAAAACTGTAAATTGTAAATATTTAAATCAATGTGCTAGAAAAACTCCAGTTGAGCTGTGTCGTAAACATGTATAATTTGCTTTGTCCTCGTGGTATTTTGCAATTATTGAGAAATGTGATTCCAGAGCAAAAATGTTCGGTGGTATAATGGTTCAATACCGAGTAACTTTTGACCGGGACTATTTGGTTTTGAAAGAAGAGGCCATCAGACAGTTCACTCAATCAATTAAGCTTTCTAACAGTTGAAACATTTATACTTAACAATGCCAGGTAGAACACCTTCACGAGCAGGCAGCTTCATTCACAATTTGGCTTGCGTTTTCCTGACACTTTTCACAACCCTGACCAAGGGTGTAGTCCAAATTGCAGAAAGTACCCCGGGCTCCTTTATAATATACTATACTTTATAATATACTATACTTATAGGGGGAGATGCAACGAGACCTGGGTGTCATGGTACACCAGTCGTGGAAAGTAGGCAGGTGCAGCAGGCAGTGAAGAAAGCAAATGGTATGTTAGCATTCATAGCAAAAGGATTTGAGTATAGGAGCAGGGAGGTTCTACTGCAGTTGTACAGGGTCTTGGTGAGACCACACCTGGAGTATTGCGTACAATTTTGGTCTCCTAATCTGAGGAAAGACATCCTTGCCATAGAGGGAGTACAGAGAAGGTTCACCAGACTGATTCCTGGGATGTCAGGACTTTCATGTGAAGAAAGACTGGATAGACTCGGCTTGTACTCGCTAGAATTTAGAAGATTGAGGGGGGATCTTATAGAAACGTACAAAATTCTTAAGGGGATGGACAGGCTAGATGCAGGAAGATTGTTCCCGATGTTCGGGAAGTCCAGAACAAGGGGTCACAGTTTAAGGATAAGGGGGAAATCTTTTAGGACTGAGATGAGGAAAACATTTTTCACACAGAGAGTGGTGAGTCTCTGGAATTCTCTGCCACAGAAGGTAGTTGAGGCCAGTTCATTGGCTATATTTAAGAGGGAGTTAGATGTGGCCCTTGGGGCTAAAGGGATCAGGGGGTGTGGAGAGAAGGCAGGTACAGGTTACTGAGTTGGATGATCAGCCATGATCATATTGAATGGCGGTGCAGGCTCGAAGGGCCGAATGGCCTACTCCTTCACCTATCTATGTATCCATTACATAAGCAACCATGGAAGAAAACTAAGTCTGGACAGTGAATCACTCAGTTAGGAAGTAGAATCCAAAAATAATCCACTGCAGAATTCAGGAAATATGTACTTGCTAACCCAAGGAAGAGGTAGGTTGCCTATACAAAAATCTGTCAGAAGTTCTGGAAAATTCCAAATAACATTTACTACTGTGGATATTTGGTTGTTGTCCATTTAAAATGAAAAACTTTTCTCCATATACAGATAGATTGTATTCTGGAGAAATGTTTTGTGAAGCAGGAGTTCATTAAACAAAAAAAACCATTAGTTTCAATGCATAAACTTTGAATGGGTTTCAGAGTTCAAAAGTCTTGGTTTAAAAATACCTGAACACCAAAAGGCACACCAGCACAAGTATCATATTACAATAGTTAAAATAGCAAAAATGTACACTTTCATGTTCCTCACCAAAGATCCTGAGAGGTGCTGATAGGCGGATCCATTGTCTTGTGGGAGAATCTAGGAAAAGGGATCACTGCAACTCAAACAAGCTTACCAATTTATGACTCAAATCTTTAAAAGATAGTGAAAGCACAATCTGAATATTCTTAAGGCAGATCCTGATAAAGACAGGGTTGACAGAGTGTCATAAAGTTGTACACCATAGAAATGAAGCCTTTAGCACATAATGTCCACGCCAACCTTTATGCCCATTAGCACTAATCCCATTTTGTCCATATTCTTCTATGTCCTGCCCATTGAAGTGTCTGTCTAAATGTCTCTTAAAAACAAAATAATCCTTGTCTAGAAATAAATTACAGATACTAAATACTCTTTGTGTGTGCGTGTGTGCGTGTGTGCGTGCGTGTGTGTGTGCGTGCGTGTGCGTGCGTGCGTGTGTGTGTGTGTGTTTGTGCGTGCGTGTGTGTCCGTGCATGTGTGTGTGTGTGTGGGTGCGTGTGTGTGTGTGTGTGTTTGTGTGTGCTCGTGCGTGTGTGTGTGTGTTTGTGTGTGTGTTTGTGTGTGTGTGTGTGTGCGTGTGTGTGTGCGTGTGTGTGTTGGTGTGTGTGCGTGCGTGTGTGCGTGCGTGTGTGTGTGTGTGTGTGTGTGTTTGTGTGTGTGTGTGTGTGTGTGTGTTGGTGTGTGTGCGTGCGTGTGTGCGTGTGCATGCGTGTGTGTGTGCATGCGTGTGTGTGTGTGCGTGTGTGTGTGTGTCTGTGTGTGTGTGTTTGTGTGTCTCTGACTTTGTTTTCAAATCTAACCGTTGGCCAGCTGATGATGTCACAAGGCCTTTTCTCATGGCCCCCCTGGCTCTGGATTAAAGCAGCTGCTGTCAACGCGCAGGTGCACTATTTTCCACATGTTACGTCACCTTCCTCCCTCCCCCCCCCGTTCTTCAAAACGCGCAGAAAGAACGAGCAGGTTTTGCAGATCCGGAGGTCACCGGAGGTCAGCGGCAGTCTCCGGCGCTCACCCGCGCTCCCCGCGCTCACCCGTTTTCACCCGCGTTCACGAGCATTCCGGCTTGCTTTTGAAGAACTTTCTCCTCGTGGCCTGCGCAGCGAGTGAAGTCCCGCCTCTCCCCTGCCCCCTCCCTCCCCCTATCCCCTACCCCTCCCTCCCACCCTCCACTCTCCCCCCTCCCTCCCCCCTCCCCCCTCCCTCCCCTCCCCCCTCCCCCCTGTCTGCCCCTCTCCCCCTCCCCCCCTCTCACCCCCTCCACCCCCCTGTGTGTGTGGGGGGTGGTTAGTGCGTGTGTATGATGCCGCAGACCTCCCCCCCCCCCACGCAACCGCGCTTTGATGGGATGGGACTCAACAGGTCCCCCTTGGTCTAGTAACCTTTAAAACTCCTTCCCCTCACCTTGAAAATAAAAGATTCTGCCTATCTACCCTCTTTCCCTCTAATAATTTGATATGCCTCTATCAGGTTTCCCATTAGCCTCCTCTGCAGGGAAAACAAATCCAACCTAATCCAGCCTCTCTCCAGAATTGAAGTCATTCTGTTGAATTTTGCAGATCCAGAGGTCACCGGAGGTCAGCAGCCGTCTCCGAAGCTCACCAGCGCTCACCCGCGCTCAACTGCGCTCACCTGCGCTCACCCGCGCTCACCCACGCTCACCTGTGTTCACCCGCATTCACGAGCATTGCGGCTTGCTTTTGAAGAACTTTCTCCTCGTGGCCTGCGCAGAGAGTGAAGTCCCGTCTCTCCCCCGCCCTCTCCCTCCCGCTGCTAACCGCTCCTATCCTGCTCCTCCCCCCTCCCCACACCCCCACCCCCCCCCCCTCCCCGACTGCTACCCACTCTGGGTTTCCAGATAGTCGGGCCACCTCCTCTCGCTACCTCCTCTCCCCACCTCCTCTCTCTCCCCCTCCCCCTCTCCCTCTCTCCCCCCTCCTCTCTCTCCCCCCTACTCTCTCTCCCCCCTCGTCTCTCTCCCCCATTCCGCCCCTCCCCCTCCTCTCTCTCTCCTTCCCCCATCTCTCCTCCCTCCTCTCTCTCCCCCTCCTCTCTCCCCCCTCCTTACTCCCCCCTCCTCTCTCCCCCTCCTCTCTCTCCCCCTTCCCCCTCTCTTCCCCTGCTCTCTCCTCTGCTCTCTTTCCTCCTCCACTCTCTCCACCTCCACTTTCCCCTCTCCCCTCCCCCTCCCCCTCCCTCCCCCTCCCCTCCCCCTCCCCTCCCCCCTCCCCTCCCCCTCCCCCTCCACTCCCTCCTCTCCTCACTCTCTCCCCCCTCCCCCCTCATCTCCCTCCCCCTCCCCCCCTGTCTGCCCCTCTCCCCCTCTCACCCCCTCCACCCCCCTGTGTGTGTAGGGGGTGATTAGTGCATGTGTATGATGCCGCAGACCTCCCCCCCACCCCCCTCCCCCGCAACCGCGCTTTGAGGGGATGGGACTCAACAGGTCCCCCTTGGTCTAGTACCCTTTAAAACTCCTTCCCCTCACCTTGAAAATAAAAGATTCTGCCTATCTACCCTCTTTCCCTCTAATAATTTGATATGCCTCTATCAGGTTTCCCATTAGCCTCCTCTGCAGGGAAAACAAACCCAACCTAATCCAGCCTCTCTCCAGAATTGAAGTCATTCTGTTGAATCACCTTTGCACTTTCTCCAGAGCAACCATGTTCACCTGTAGTCTGGCGAGCAAAGAGTCACACAATACTTTAATTGTGGTCTAACAATTGGTTTGCAAAGTTGAAACATAATGTCCTAACTCTTACATTCTATACCCCAATCAATGAAGGCATGCCATGTGTGTGGTTTTTCAGGGAGCAATGGATTTGAATCTACTGTAAAATCCCTCTGTTCATCCCCTCTCATCTTAAACCCATATCCTCTAGTTCTTGATTCCCCCTACCATGGGTAAAAGATTATTTGGAACTTAGCTGCTCTCATGTTAAAGCTATGCCCTTTAGTAATTGATATTTCCATCCTGGGAAAAATATTCTGGCCGTCTACCCTATCTATGCCTCATAATTTTGTTTGCTTCTATCAGCTCTCCACTTAATCTCTGGAGTTCCAAAGAAAACAATCCAAGTCTGTACAACCCTCCCTTTGTAGCTAATACCCTCTAATCAGGCACATCCCGGTAAGCCTCCTCTGCATCCTTTCCAAAGCCTCCAAATCCTACCACCATTGGTGAGACTAGAACTGCATGCAATACTCCAAAATGTGATCTAATCAAAGTCCTATTAATGATGCAACATAGTTTAACTGCAAATAATATTTTGTGGCAATATGACTGACCAGTGTCATCCTTTAAAACTGGGCAAAGTAGGTGAGGACATTTGATATGTACATACCCAAAGTCTACATACAACATGAGGGAATACAAGTGGAAATAAATGTTGATCAATCTTCAGCCACCTCGTACTTTGCACAATTACAAGGCAGGTGGTAAATTATTCAGGTTGAATACTTTGTCATAGAAATTGTGGAACAGTGGCAGTAATGGTTCCTATGATTATGCAACTGACTGTTCCAGCTGCTACGGTCAGGCAAACGCCTCCGTTGCCATGCGGTGAGAACGGAGAGGTTGAGAAGGAGTTTCTTCCCAGAGGCCATTCGGTCTGTAAACGCCTATCTCACCAGGGACTAACTCTACTGAACGTTTTTCCTTCCATTATTTATTATGTAAAATAATATGTGTGTTTATGATTGTGTTTATAGTTTGTTTGGTTGTTTGGTTGTTTGTCTTTTTGCACAAAAGTCCGCGAGCATTGCCACTTTCATTTCACTGCACATCTCGTATGTGTATGTGACAAATAAACTTGACTTGACTTGACTAGAGGATTGGAATAGGTAAAACTTCAAAGTTATCATACAGTGGGTGTAAGGTTATAGTTGTAGTGTTTATTGATGGTGTTACAGGACTACCTGAAAATTCAAAGACAGAATCTAATTGTGTAGCATGAAGGAATAATAATGAAGTTATTATGCTGCTGGCTGTTGTGGAGGGATGCCAAATTAATGAAAGATAACGAGAAGCAAATATGCAAGTAAATTGCATCGAAATGAGAAAGGTTGGAGTAGTGAAATATTTATTTTTGCAGAAAACAATACATTTCTGGAATTCTCTACACCAGAGATTTGGGAAGGCACATAAATCACCGCGACATGGAGGAGTGGGATTCAGTAGGAACCAATTAAAAATGATCTTCTGGTTGCTCGGGGGATATGTGAAGTGCGAAAGAAGAGCATGATGTTAATGTCTTTGTAAAAGTGAAGGTAAAAATTAGGTAGGATAACAATAGAATGATCAAAGATTAAGATGGAAGGAAGAAAATTAAGGTGAAATCAAGTTAGCTAGATAATAAGAATTTCTATAGATATTGACAAAAGAAGAGTTAACAAGGTGAATGCTATTCCAACAAAAAGTGATCCCATTGAGTTAACAATGGAAAGTCTGAAAATTAAATAAGAACTTTGTATCAGTCTTCACTTTGGAGGATACAAATAAAATTCCAAAATAGCCTGGATGGAGGAACTCGGGAAAATTACAATCAGAAGAACTGGTAAAGAGGGGAAAGTCTGAAAGGTGAGTAAAGCAATTTTTTTACAGGGAAAGTGGCAGATGTCTGGAAAGTGCTGCTAGGGTGGGGTGATAGAAATAGATATAATAGCAGCATTTAAGAGGTATTCAGACAAACACAAAAACAGGCAGGGAATAAAGGTTTAAAGATATCGTATAGACAGGGATTATAGATACAAAAAACTGGAGTAATCAGCGGGACAGGCATCATCTCTGGAGAGAAGGAATGGGTGACGTTTCGGGTCGAGACTCGTCTTCAGACAGATGGAATTTGTTTACATTGGTTTCATGGTGGCCAAAAGTGCCTGTTCCTGTGCTGTACTGTTCTATGAGACTGAGCAAATTCTGGACAATCTTGCAAGCCTATTTCACTTCTTAATTATTATGTTTGTATTATATCATGCATATGGGCAAAGGAGGCTGGCAGTTTACTAGTTGGAAATGTTAGTTGGTCTGATGGACTGTATTCTTGGCTTTATTCATGGGGGAACTGAGAACAAAGGCAAGGAAGCAAAGCCTTTACAAAACACTGCTCAGGTGCTATCTATTCACCAAATTGTCAGACGATTGTTGAGGCCTTGGAAAGGATATCAATGAGATTTATGTCAATGGTACTAGGAATGCAAGTCTCAGTTATTCTGAAACACTGAAGAAACTGAAGAGTGAAGGTTAAAGGAAAATTGATAGAACGGTTCAAAATCATGAAGGTTTTGATATAGTAAATGAAGAAGTATTGTTTCAATAGGGCCAATAACAAAAGGTTACAGCCATAAAACATTTGGCTTGCAGTGACATAAAGCAACAAAACACATTTTTGCACTGCCTGACAGATTGGTGGAGTCAAATTTAGTAATACTATTAAAACAGGAATTTTAAAATATAAAGAAAATGCAGAGCTAAGTGGAAAGAGCAGGAGAGTGGGATTAATTGGAGCTTCCTTCTTGCATTAATTGGGACAAAAAGCAACCTGTTTCATTTAGTGGCTCAAAATATAAGATCAGAAGAAACAGAAGCAAGTGTATGGATCTCCATGCACACTTTGCCATTCAATAAGCTCATGACTAATACTTAGCCTCACTTCTCAGCACCAACCACATAATCCTTGATTCCTTCAATATTCAAAAATATGCCAACCTCACACTTGAATGAATTCCACGATTAACCCTCCACAGCTTAATGGTTAGAGAATTTCAAATCCTGAAAGCCCAAATGGACCACACTTACTGGTTCTGCCTTGTCTATTTGGCTTAATAAACGTGAGTAGATTTGTCAAATCTGAGTTTCTTCATTGAAATCCACGCTGACTTTGCTCAATCCTGTCATTATTTTCACAGTGTTCTGATACCATTTCCTTAATAATAGATTCTAGCAATTTCAATACTGAGGCCCGGTGCTGTCTGTGTGGACTTTGCACTCTCTGTATGTGGCTGTTTGAGTTTCCTTGGTGTGGTTTGGTTACCTCCCACATCCTAGTATGCAAATAGTCACCACATAAAGGATGCTGACAAAGTTACAAAGTATCCCATACCTGGACTACCCTCATCAAGGAATGAAGGTGGAGACAGTCAACAGTGTCAGGACCCTGGGCATGTATAATTCTGAAGATTTGTCCTAGACCCAGCATATAGATCAATAAAGAAAGCTCATCAACATTTATACTTGCTTAGAAGATTTGGTATGCCAACAAATACCCTTTTGAACTTCTACAGGTGAACAGTTGGTAGCACATTGAGTGGTTGCACACAGCCTGGTTCAGAAACTCAAATGTCCAGTAAAGGAGGAGATTACAAAAACCCAGTCCATCACGGGTACTGACCTCCCCATCATTGAAGGGCTGCCAGCATCATCAAGGGCCCATACCTCTTTTGCCATGCTCTGACTTCATTCCTGCCATCACAAGAAGGTATAGAAATTGGAAAAGTGTAACATCCTGTTTCAGGAAAATACTCTTCCTAATAACCATCAGGCTACTGAACATGACAAACTATAACTAAACTCAAAATTATGACCTGCCTCGATTGCACTAGGGACTTCAAGTGAGTTAAGGTATAGGAATCTGAAAAGTGTAACATCCAGACCTTGCACATGGATACAAATACAGAAGTCTTCCTGCCAAAAGCTCTAGTCATTGTGCCAAGTATGATCATGGAGAAGGTTGGTAATGAATAGCTTAGTGGAAGAGAATAATTGGGGGTTAGAAAATCTAGGGAGTTGCTGTTTTACAGCATCAGAGACCTGCATTCAATGCTGACTATGGGTGGTGTCTGTATTGAGTTTGTACATTCTCCTTGTAAACATTTGGGTTTTCTCTGGGTGCTCTGGTTTCCTCCCACCCTCCAAAGACTTAGGGGTTTGTCGGTTAATTGGCTTCAGTAAAGATTGTAAAGGGGCTGTCCCACGGCGGCGACCTAATCTGTGAGTTTAAACGAGTTTGCCCTTGACTCAAACTCGCAGCATGGTCAACACGAGGTCCTAGGAGTTCCTATGAGGTCACTGGAACTCTCCTTCATGCTCGAGGGAAGTTCCCGCATACTCACAGCCTCAGCTAGGTCGCAGAAACATTTTCAGCATGTTGAAAATTTTTCTGCAAGTTAAATTTGGTCAGCATGGTTCTTTTTAACTCGTAGTGCAGTGGAGTGGGGTCGCTAATTAGTTACAGGCAGTCGAGAGCAGGCGTAGGCAATCTACTTCACTGGCCGGGCATTTTGATTGGCTCATTGAAGTTTTCTGGACCAGGGGAAACCGACTGGTAGGTAAAATGCCCGCTAAACTTTATTTTACTTCTTAAAAGTGTCTCCACTCCTTCTCCCCCCACTTTTCCCCCTGTTCTCTCCTTCTCTACCCTTCCATCTCCTTCTCTCTACTTCTCTCCCCCTCTCTCCCCCACCGCACCCCCCCCCCCCCTCCCCCCGCGCTCTCTAAAGGACTTACCGTACACTGTGGCAGCCGTCTTTTACCGTCCTCTTCATCGTGGGTGTGAATTTCAAACAGTGCTCCCCCGCTTTCCCTGGCCTCCGCTTTCGCTATGAGTTTGTGTGTGTGTGTGCGGTCGGTCGATCCAGCTCGCGGTTTCACCGCGGACGGTCGATCCAGCTCGAGGTTTTCCAGGTGAGTGCCCTCGAGCTTGAAGGTCGAAGACACTCTTCTTAACTCGCGGATTAGGTTGCCACAGTGGGACAGCCCTTTAAATTGTCCCTAGTGTGTAGGATAGTGCTAGTGTGCGGGGTGATCGCTGGTCGAAGAAAAGGGCCTGTCTCCGCGCTGTATCTCTAAACTAAACTAAACCGAGTGAGGGTGGGGGTGTTTAAATTTAACCCAAGGCCAGGTGAGAAGAAATGTAGTGTTGGGGTGTTAAACACGTGGGAATTCACTGGGCAAGGAGACAAATAGCCCCTGATCCCAAACGCAGTGGACAAGGGATGGACCCAGTACTCATGCCACCTTCATGCTGCTCACTCCCTCTGTTCCCACCACCGGAAGCACAGCATCTAGTGCCAGCTCAATGGGTAACTGGAAATGGGGGGTGCGATGCAATGGGAGCCTCGATCTGCTATAATCAAAATCCATGATATAGAGGTCTGTTATTGCAAGGGCTTACCAAACTGCACAATCATTCCACACATAATTGCAACCTCCATGCACATGCTTACCATCAACATCAAGAGCTCCATCTAATGGAGTGATGTGCTCCACTGACATAAATATGCAATACAATTTGAATTATTTTAACAATGTCCTTGTTGCAGAGCAGAAAAATGTTGAATATCTAGACCCTAAATTACTCAACCTTCTTGGATCAGTTGCCCACTCTCTGGAAAACAACTAGTTTTTTTATTTAATAATCGCCACTTCAATAGATTCACTTTAATCTCAGTATGACTCCTTTAAGAAGTAAAATTGCTCCAAGTTACAGTTAGAGCACAATTCTTCAAAAAATAGTGTACAAACTAGTAATGTGATATTGCTTAAAAATATTCAATCCATTTCCTTGCATTAATTTAACCATTTTTCCAACCTCACCTCATCTTTTCCAGTCATGGGATTCAGCCCAGTAAATTCCTTGTGTCTGGCTATTGCATGCCATGTACAACTAGTGCCATATTATCTATATTACTAAAAGTCTGATCTTGACCACTTCCTATTGTTCTGTATATTGATTTTAGAAAAAATGCTGCAACTTACGGCTCTGATAGTTAGCCATCATACTCAGAGTCCCCCTTCGCTGTGCAGGACAAGAGGGTTATTCCCTTCGTTGAAAAATAAAAGAGTTATTAGTGTTTAAAAAATGTTGAAATTCTCTCTCCTGAAGGCCACGCCCCTTCCAGAGGAACTATAAAACCTGGAAGTGTTTAGTGCCTCAGTCAGTCTCTGCAAGGTGGGGGAGCAAGAGGGTCATGTCTCTCAGTCTGAGCTGTGAATAACACTGAACATGTCTACTAAACCATGTGTGGTTTTACTGACCTGTCAGTTCCCTTAATGTGGTTTGAAAATATATTTTGGAAATGCTAAAGCTGTGTTGCCTTTGGTTTGGAAATGCTAAAGCTGTGTTGCCTTTAGTTCAAAAACGTAGCAAGATTAAGAGGACTCATGTCAGCTCAAGACTTAGAAAAACTTGTACATGCCTTTATTACTAGTAGGCTAGATTATTGTAACGGTCTCCTTGCAGGTCTTCCGAAAAAAACTGTCAGGCAGCTACAGCTTGTTCAGAACGCTGTTGCTAGAGTTCTAACAAAGACCAAAAAATTTGAACACATTACACCAATTCTTAAATCCTTACATTGGCTCCCTGTATGTCAGAGAATTGATTTTAAAATCCTGCTGCTCACCTATAAATCACTACATGGTTTAGGACCAAAGTATATCACTGACATGCTTCCACTATATAAGCCTTCTAGACAGCTAAGATCTTCTGAAACCAATCTGTTAGTGATTCCCAGAGTAAATACAAAACATGGGAAAGCAGGATTTAGTTACTATGCAACAAATAGCTGGAATAAACTTCCTGAAGATTTAAGACTTGCCTCAACTTTGACCGCTTTTAAAACAAGACTGAAAACGTTTATGTTTACTTTAGCTTTCAGCTAAATCTTAACTACATTGCACTTTTAACTTTTGCACTTTTTACAATGCATTTTTAATTTTGCTTTTCTTTTCTTTTAGTTCTTCTATTTTATTTCATTTTATTATTTCATTTTATTGTATGACATGTTTTTATGTGAAGCACTTTGAGTCTGCCTCGTGTATGAAATGTGCTATATAAATAAAGTTGCCTTGCCTTGCCTTGCCTTAGTTTGGAAATGCTAAAGCTGTGTTGCCTTTGGTTTGGAAATGCTAAAGCTGTGTTGCCTTTGGTTTGGAAATGCTAAAGCTGTGTTGCCTAATTAACGGTGCCTTGCCTAATTTGCGTTGCCTTGCCTAATTAAAGTTGCCTTGCCAAATTAAAGTTGCCTTGCCCAATTAAAGTTGCCTTGCCTAATTAAAGTTGCCTTGCCTTCTATATAATTAAAAGTCTTATCTTGACCACTTCCTGTTTGCGCTTTATATTGATTTTAGAAAAAACACTGCCACGTACGGCTGTGATTTTTGGCCGTCTTACTCAGAGTCATCCTCCGCTCATCAGGTGCCGAGGATTTTACCCATCGATGAAAAATAAAAGAGTTATTAGTGTTTAAAAATTGTTGAGATTTTCTCTCCTGTCAATCACGCCATGAAGGCCACGCCCCTTCTGGTGTGGGGGGGGGTGGGAGTATAAAACCCAGAAGTGTGGGCGTGGCTCAGTCTCTGCAAGATGGAGGAGGGAGAGGTCACGACTCGCTGTCTTTAGTGACCTTGCACCCTGCTTGAAATGGAATTTCAAGGAATAGCCGTGGGTTACTGCCAGCCCACCAGCCGTGAGTGAGTGAGCTGCCAGCACAACAGGCTTGAGTGACTGAGCCGCCAGCCCAAGAATCCATTTGGCCCACAATGTCCATACTAGCCCTCTGGAAACCAGTCCCGTCAGCCCACAACACCCATACTAGCACTCCAGAAATGCCCCCACCCCACCCCCCACTCCCCACTGGCCACTAATATTGGAATTGGTGGAGAGGTGGAATATTGCGTTGGGGGACCAGCCCTCCCGTGTGATGCTGGGACCCAACGGGTCCCACTTAATCTAGTTGTTTAATACATTTCAGTTGTGTTGTTTTTCGGAAATGACCAAATTATCTTAAAATATCACTGTAACTCATTGTCATTCGTAACTTATTTATAATTAAAAATAAAATATTATACAAACAAAGTTCTGAAAATCTGTGGAAGACGATCAAAAGAGTTGGAAGAGATTACAAACTTTAGCGCTCTCCAGCATTACATCACTCAGGTTTTTGGGATCGGTACTTCATTAGTATGGAGCTAATGGGTGTCCACATGGTTAAGAACATATCTCCAATATTCACATCTCCACACTTCTTTAAGTGTACTATAGGTTCACCTCCCTCATTCAGCATAAAGTTAATGCTTTTGTGGTCAGCATATTGGAGTGGAACCCTTTGTTTTGTTTTATTTTCATTTTTAAAGGCAGAAATTTGGTGTTCAAAAGATGCAGATATTTTTTCTTCAGCTCAATGCATTCAGCTCAATGCATTCATTTATTATAGAGATCAATACTTTTATGGCTGAGTGCACAATGTGCAGTGCTCCAGTTTTTAAGGCATAAGGGGAAACAAAGTGTACTCCCAGTCACTACATAAAATAGTTTTTTTTTAATTCAAATATTACAATATTCCTCCAAAATATGAACATCAGAAACACACAACAATTTATTTATCTTAGTCAAAATTAGCATAAAATATCCATCTCTTCTGCATCTGAAACAAGCAATTTCATAATAATAGGATATTAGTCGTAAATCCATTTAAGATTCTCTTCATAGAATTCTTCGATTGATGAAATGATTTGATTTTTTTTCTATTCTGTCTAACTTTGTCTTGATCCACATATATTTGTTCTGTCTAGCCAGTCTATAACCTACTGAGATCATTGAGGGATTTTGTTTGCACAGGAAATCATAACCAGCATCAGCAGTTCCTTCTTGAACAAAATCATAACATTTGACCTTTTTGGCATAGAAACCAAATACATCGGAATAATAAATGTCAAAACAACCTGCAAATAAATCAAATGGCGTTAAATCCTATATATTTTTTGTGCACTGAGCAAACTAAAAGAGTAGTATGGTGGTGAGTAGGAGATCAATGTCAGTTTCTTTCAGGTCCAGGAGGGAGTGATTGTTGATCTCACATTTTATGACGGTTATCGTAATATTGCCTCATTTTCAAAAAAGTACACATTTATCATGTTGGGAGGTGTTACAGTAATTTTTCAATAGAAACAGTAATTGGGAATAATGAAGCAGATGCTGATCATGTAATATGAGGAGTCATGACACAAAAGGAGAAACAGACACTTCTCATCTGCTCAGTTTGATTGGACGTATGCTGGGTGTCAATGGGCAACATTGTACTAATTGTAGTACATCCTGAATTCAAATATTGAGGTAGCATTCAGGATGATTTCAGCAATGTCTCTCTCCATCATTTGGGGAGTTGCAAGCTTGATATTGGTCAGTGCTTGCGATACTCTCTGCTTCTTAGCAAAGATGAAGAAGCTGAAATCTACTCTTCTAGTGAATAGTAGTAGAGCTAATAGGATGATGTTTCAATCCCTGTAGTAAGTCGGCACTCTTAATATTGGCAGTGGGATTGGGGTGGTGTAAGGTAGGGTAGGTACGTCATCCTGGTCATCAGGTTCCTCCTTCTTTGACATTTCATTGATAAGCCCAAAACGTCTCCAGAGGGCTCAACAGTGATACCTGCCATCCCAGGTACACCCCCCTCAGTTCTATACCCTCCTGTTCTCATCTTACAGCCCAATTGTTGTCTTTCCTTTTAATCCAAAACATAGAATCATAGAATTGTACAGCATGGAAATAGTCCATGTTTCTATAATCTGCTTCTATAACTTCCTCTGCCAGGTCATTTCTGATATGAACAATCCTCTCAAAAAAAAACTGCTGCTAAGGTTCATCTTAAATCTCTCTTCTCTGACAAGCCTGTCCTCTCATTTTTGAAACCTCTATCTTAGGGAAAAAGACTACAGGCATTCACATTATCTATGTCCTCATAATCTTGTGCATCACTATAAGATCATCCCTCATCCTCCATTGCTCCAAAATAAAGCCCAAACCTATTCAACTGTGACTCAAGGTAACATCCTGGTGGATCTAATTTGAGGAAGGACATTCTTGCTATTGAGTGAGTGCTGCGTAGGTTTACAAGGTTAATTCCCGGGATGGCGGGACTGTCATATGCTGAGAGAATGGAGCGGCTGGGCTTGTATACTTTGGAGTTTAGAAGGATGAGAGGGTATCTTATTGAAACATATAAGATTATTAAGGGTTTGGACATGCTAGAGGCAGGAAACATGTTCCTGATGTTGGGGGAGTCAAAAACCAGGGGCCACAGTTTAAGAATAAGGGGTAAGCCATTTAGAACAGAGATGAGGAAACACTTTTTCACACAGAGATTTGTGAGTCTGTGAAATTCTCTGCCTCAGGAGGCCGGTTGTCTGGATACTTTCAAGAGAGAGCTAGATAGGGCTCTTGATGAAAGCGGAGTCGGGGGATATGGGGAGAAGGCAGGAACGGGGTACTGATTGGGGATGATCAACCATGATCACATTATATGGTGGTGCTGGCTCAAAGGGCCAAATGGCCTACTCCTGCACCTATTGTCTATTATCTCTCCTGTACCCTTTCCAACTTAATGGTATCCTTCTTGTAACAGGGTATTCTCTAGTTACGTCTCACCAACATGCAACACCCCACCAAAGTAATTGTAACACACAATCTGCAAAGTATTGAACCTGTGATTTGCTCATCTTGCAAAGAGCGAGAAAAACAAAAGTCAGAGACTAGCATGAGCTTAACTGCTGTAAGTCCTGGTTTGTCACCTGGATACATTTCTCTTCATTGAGGTGTAAGTAGCAGAATTGGTTGGTATTCAAGACATTTACTGGGTGGCCTTCTTTCCTTTTCTAGTAGGTTGCCTTGTTCTGCAGACAAAATGCTCATTTTCCCCATCAGTTCCACTTTCAAAGGGGTGTAAACAAATTTCTAAGTCTAACAGCAGTTTACTCCCAAAGGCATGAAGTGATTGCACTCAGTCATTCCTTATGCATTCCCTTACGGGATAAAGAAGAAAGTCTATGAAAAAGAAGTCTATGGAAATAAAGAAGAGACAAGGAAATGCAAATAATGGTCTACAAAAAAACAAAAAACCATTGGAATAATTCAATGGCTCAGGCAGCATCCCAGGAGAATTCAATGATTCAATTATACTTTATTGTCACATGTACCTAGGTTCAGTGAAATTCTTTGTTTTTGCTTACAAACTGGTGAAATCATACAGTATACCTCATCGAGGCAATACACAAAGAGTCACTACATTTCTGGCACTGACAAATTTACAAAAAGTCAATCGAAGTCTATATTTGTTCACAGCGGTGAATCAGGCATGCTGCCTCACAAGGCAACCGTTGGTCCCCCCTTCGATCTTGGCGGTCTCTGCCGGGTCCTTCCTTCATTCTCTGCAGCCGCTCGCTGGGTTCCCCTACATTCATGGTGGCCCCCCCCGTGGTGTCCCCTTCCTTCATTCTCAGTCCCCCCCCCCCCGCAAGCTCATCCCTAGTTTTTCGACAGCCCTCCTTGCTCTCAACAGCCCTCCTCACTCTCGGCGGCGTAGACCCTTCTTCAGACTGATTGTGGTGATGAGACAAAACATCTGGAAGAGAGTCAGGCAAGACAAAGTCTGGCATGTAATAGATGGATACTGGTGAGCAGAGGGGTTTGATAGGCAGATGGTTGGACAAAGGCCAGGCATGTAAAGACAGATGGCGTGAGACAAAATAATTGGTGTCGGGAATCGTGAAGCTAAATGAAAGAATGTAGGTTGAAGGGAAGGGAGAAATTGGTGCAGGTATATGTGTTGTTCAGGGGAGAGGGGGAAGGAAATGAAAGAGGGCATAAATGAAGAGGGAAGGAGGGAGATGTTTGGTAGCTACCTAGAAGTGGAGAATTCAATGTTCATACCAATGGGTTGCAACTTTGGCTTACAACCCAATAGTATGAACATTGAATTCTCCAATCTTAGGTCACTACCACCACCAAACCCCCCCCCCCCCCCTTTCTCCCTCTGTTTTCCCCATGTCTCTCTCCTGTGTGCATCTGGACTTCCACCTATTTCTCCCCTATTTCCACATTTCTCCACCCACATTCCAGCCTCAAGCTTTACAATTCACAATTATTCAATCCTTTGGTCTCACACCTGCTTTTTTCATTTCCTGTCCTTATCCAAACATCTGCTTATCAATACCCCACTCCCCCCTGCTCACCTGTATCCACCTATTACTTGCCAGTCCTGCCCATCCAGCTTCCTTCACTCCCTTCCCACCCAATCACTCCGAAGAAGGGTCCCGACCCGAATCGCCATATTCTCCAGAGATGCTGCCTGCCTCGCTGAGTTACTCCAGCAATTTGTGTCTTCATTCTCTATGGAAATAAATTATAACAAGGCTAAAATAACTGGTGATCATGTTAAGTACTGCAGGCAGGATGTGTTAATCTTATTGATAAATATTGGAAACTCTGAATGAGTTGAACACATGATATTAGCTGCATCACCAAGTTCCATTCTGACTGAACAGCTGTCAGATCGGTAATACACAAACACTGATGTCACCATTTATCATAGTGAGATTATTTCAAGACCTAACACTTTTCCCAATGTGGTAACCAGTATAGCTCATGTCCTTGTGCAGATTGGACATAGCACTTGAACCGATTTGCCATTTGCAACACCAAAACAATTAATGCTATATAGGTTTATTTGCACACTAATGTGTTTTTGAAACAGGCCATAAATAATAATTATTTCCAAGTGACAGAAACAAAATATCAATAATGGTCTGAAATAATGCAAAAGGGAATATTCTTCATTGTGGAATTGGATTTAGTAAGTGACTACCGGTAATAAATCCTTAAATTTAGATTCTGATACAATAACGTAACAGAGCTTCAATACTGTTATGATAATGAGGTGTTGAA
Organism: Amblyraja radiata; assembly: GCF_010909765.2. Taxonomy (NCBI): domain Eukaryota; kingdom Metazoa; phylum Chordata; class Chondrichthyes; order Rajiformes; family Rajidae; genus Amblyraja; species Amblyraja radiata. The sequence goes on from NC_045961.1 coordinate 60,103,206, forward strand.
CAGAAATGGAAAAATATGGATCACATTACCTCAATCAGCAGATGTTGTCAGGAAGAGAAGCACAATAATTGTACTCATCTTTAATAGCAATTGCTTTCACCCAACACATTGTAATTTTGCACCCTCCATCTTCTTTCCCCCATCCTCCTCCCTTCTCCCAATTCCTCCCTCACCTCTCTCTCCCTCTCCTTTCCCCTACCCTCAGTCACACCCTCCCTCCATAACTCCTCTCCACTCCCTACCCCCCTCCTATCCATCTATCCCCCACTCCTCATCTCCCCCTATCCCCCCCACTATCTCTCCAGACCTCACCCACTGCCCTCCTCTCCCTCTATTCCCCCTTTCCTACCTCCTCCACTCGCCCTCCTTACCCTCTATACCACTTCCTCCCCCACTCTCTCTCCTCACCTCCCCCACTTTCCCCCTCTCCCTCCCTACCCCATCCTCTCTCTCAATCCCCCCACTCTCCCTCCTCACCTACCCAGGATCTTTCCCCTCTCCTCCTCCCCTCCCCAATCCCTCCCTCACCTCTCCCTCCCTCTCCTTTCCCCTACCCTCAGTCACTCCGTCCCTCCCTCCATAAAATTCAGCATCTGCAGTTCCTTCCTCCACATGTCATTCATTGTTAGCTGTGGATTAGATCCCATTGATTTGACGATTGGACCAGTTTGCATCGTGTGTGCGTGCGTGCGTGCGTGCGTGCGTGCGTGCGTGCGTACGTGCGTGTGTGCGTGTGTGTGTGCGTGTGTGTGTCTGTGTGTGTGTCACACAAACTCTGCGCAAACTGCTTGGCCACCCTGTAACCCGGCTCTCCCTCCCACCATCTGCCCACTCCAGCTCAGCTGCTGCTCGGCCCGTCCCTGTCCTGTCCGACCACCCGCTGCTGCCGCTAGGGCCATCCCCGCCCCTGCCTGCCCACCCGCTGCTGCCGCTCAGCCCCTCCTCTCCCTGCCCACCAGCCTACCTGCCTGCTTGCTGACGCCACCGGGCCGGGTCGCAGGGTTGATGGAGTCAGTGTTTGTCATGATGGGAACCATGAGTTTCGACGAGCTGGTGGGGAAGGTCTTTTCAGAGAGGGCTGTGAGGGTGAGTTACCGCAGAGGCGGCGGCGGCGGAGTAGATGGACGGTTGCAGCCATTAACCTGGGAGGTCAGGTAGACAGGACAGCCATTGCCGCAGAGGGCGGACGGGGGAGAGGGGCGAGTGAGGGAGAGAGAGAGAGACGAGACCAGGCCCTCCACTGAACCCCCCCCCCCTGTGGCTGCCGCCGATGGCATTGATTAACAGGAGAGGAGGCCAATCTGCATGGCGCTGACTGACAGGAGAAGAGGCCAATTTGCGCATGCAAATAAAGATTTCTAAACCTTAATAACTTTTAAAATATACCATAGATCGGAGCAAAACTTGTTGCACTTGCACACAGGAGAATGCTGAGTACGGTGGTGAAAAATCGTAGAGCTATCATGTACGGTTTCTGCACAAATAGAAAAAACACGCAAACCGGAAGAGCACAAAATCAGAGACAGACAGACAGACAGACAGACAGACAGACAGACAGACAGACAGACAGACAGACAGACAGACAGACAGACAGATAGACAGATAGATAGATAGATAGATAGATAGATAGATAGATAGATAGATAGATAGATAGATAGATAGATAGATAGATAGATAGATAGCCTGGTGGGCTGGCAGCTCAGTCACTCAGGCCTGGTGGGCTGGCAGCTCAGTCACTCATGCCTGGTGGGCTGGCAGCTCAGTCACTCAGGCCTGATGGACTGGCAGCTCAGTCACTCAGGCCTGGTGGGCTGGCAGCTCAGTCACTCAGGCCTGTTTGGGTGGCAGCTCAGTCACTCAGGCCTGGCGGGCTGGCAGCTCAGTCACTCAGGCCTGGTGGGCTGGCAGCTCAGTCACTCAGGCCTGGTGGGCTGGCAGCTCAGTCACTCAGGCCTGGTGGGCTGGCAGCTCAGTCACTCAGGCCTGGCGGGCTGGCAGCTCAGTCACTCAGGCCTGGTGGGCTGGCAGCTCAGTCACTCAGGCTTGATGGGCTGGCAGCTCAGTCACTCAGGACTGGTGGGCTGGCAGCTCAGAAACTGCCAGAAATTCTGCCCAAAACAGGTGAGAGACTGTGAGAGAGAAGGGGGAGAGGGGGGAGAATAAATTTTAGACATTTTTCATCTATTTCTGCAGATCACAGCAATGAAGGAGGAAAGTCTCTCCTGGCCTGGATCTCACAGGGAGCCAATGAAGGGAGGGAGAAAATACTGGGGTGAGGTATAATACTTGCAGGGGGAATACTTACTAATGGGCCGAACTGACTCCTCCTGGGCTAGTACAGGCCGGATGGGCTGAAGGGAGCCTTTAAAAAAAAATCTGAGTGAAATTTCAGTGAAAGGCTCTTTATCTGGACTTTTCCTGGCCTGGCACGGGTCTTTTGGCCAAAATGTTCTTCCTGGGCTAATACGGGCATATTGGGCAAAGGTGACTGGTTTCTCGGCTAATAGGGGCCTTGTGGGCCAAAATGAGTGGTCAAATTAATTTCATTTCATTTCCATTGCCATTTCAGTTTCAAGCACATGGCAGGCCAAACAACTCATTTCATTTTCATTTCATTTCCATTGTCATTTCAGTTTCAAGCACAGGGCAGGCCAAACGACTCATCTCATTTTCATTTTCATGTCATTTCATTTCCATTGCCATTTCAGTTTCAAGCACAGGGCAGGCCAAACAACTCATCTCATTTTAATTTTCATTTCATTTCATTTCCATTGCCATTTCAGTTTCAAGCATAGGGCAGGCCAAACAACTCATCTCATTTTCATTTCATTTCATTTCCATTGCCATTTCAGTTTCAAGCACAGGGCAGGCCAAACAACTCATTTTACATTCATTATGGGCTAATAAATCATTTATTTCAAGTACATTGCAGACTCACAGTTCAGTTGACTCTCAGCAAAATCACAGTTGTATCCTCTCCCTCGCGATCTTCCAGAATGACTGACTCACATCCTAGCATCCTGGGTTTTATAGTCCTGCCCCTCCAAGGAAGGAGCGTTACCTTTATCATGGTGATTGACAGGCGAGAGGACCAATCAGCTGATCAAGATTTTTAAAACATTCATAACTTTTATATTTTTCATCGATCGGAAAATTCCTTGGAGCTGCTGCAGCGGAGGAGGACTGTGAGTAAGATGGCCAAAAATCATAACGATATAGGGTAGTGTTTTTTCTAAAATCAATATTACAGCGCAGACAGGAATTGGTCAAGATGTGACTTTTAGTTATATAGATTTTGCATTGCAGTTTCAAGCACAGGCAGGGCAGGCCAAACAACTCATTGCATTTTCACTTCATTTCCAATTTTGCATTGCAGTTTCAAGCACAGGTTGGGCAGGCCAAACACTTCATTGCATTGTCACTTCATTTCACATTTTGCATTGCAGTTTCAAGCATAGGCAGGGCAGGCCAAACAACTCATTGCATTGTCACTTCATTTCCAATTTTGCATTGCAGTTTCAAGCACAGGCAGGGCAGGCCAAACAACTCATTGCATTGTCATTAAGGGCTAACAAATCATTTATTGTAAGTACATTGCAGACTCACAGTTCAGTTGATTCACAGCATAGAATCACAGTTGTGGACTCTCCCTCGCGATCTTCCAGAGTGACTGACTCAATTCCAGGAATCCAGGGTTTTATAGTCTTGCCCCCCCCCCCCCCGGAAGGGGTGTTACCTTCATCATGGTGAGTTACAGATGAGAGGACCAATCAGCTGATCCCAGGATTTTTTAATTATTCATAACCTTTTTATTTTTCATTGATCGGAATATTCCTCAGGGTTGCCTCAGCAGAGGAGGACTGTGAGTAAGATGGTCAAAAATCATAGCGCTATATGGTCGCGTTTTTTCTAAAATCAATATACAGCGCAGACAGGAAGTGGTCAGGATGAGACTTTTATATATATATTAAAAAATATATATATATATACAAGTACATGGATAGGATAGATTTGGAGAGATATGAGCCAGCTGCAGGCAGGTGAGAGTAGTGTCAATGTGACATGTTGGTCGGTGTAGGCAAGCTAGGCCAAATGGCCTGTTTCCACACGGTATGCTATGACTCTATAATGATGCATTTGGTTACATGGTGTGATCAAGCATATAATAATAGGCTTAAAATTTCTAAACCTTCATTGGAAAATATATACCAATGAATTTCTCTGATGGAAGATACAAACACAAACATATCTAAACAAATATGTTCAGATGTTTTGTGCGAGCTTCTCTGCTCCCTTCTGCCATGGACATTTTAAACTGCAAGTTAGAAAATATTGAATTTTGTTCTGTATTTAAACAGTCCTATTAATTATCGGTAACATCTTGTGTTGTAGAGAACCAAAGATACATTTACATTCAGTTACCTTCTCTCTTTGCCTCTCTTACCATTGCTAAAAAAATAATCCAAAGACTTTTTTTAAAGTTTCACAACACATGATTTTTTATCATACTTGCACAAAAATGTTATTCAAGATCAACATTGTTTGAAAATTCTAATTTATTTTGCTATCCAAGGTGATCAAATATTTTCGCCATATTTACATTTTGTGAGAATTTCACAAATTGTGCGCAAGATTGTTTGCAACAACTTATCCTGATTGTTCCATTTCATCAAATATTATATAAAATTATAAAGTATCTTGTAAGGACCAATCAAATCCCCTTTCAGGGGAGGCAGAGGTTCACTTGCACCTCTGTACCCGGTGTTCCAGGTGTGGACTCCTATATATCGGTGTGACCAAGCACAGACTGGGCGATCATTTCGCTGAACACCATTGCTCAGTCCTCCTTGGCCTATGTGATCTCCCGGTTGTCAAACACTTTAACTCCCCTTCCCATTCCCACACTGACCTTTCTGAACTGGGCTTCCTCCATTGCCAGAGTGAGGCTAACTGCAAGTTGGAGGAACAGCACTTCATATTTAGCTTGGGCAGATTACAACCCAATGGTATGAATATTGATTTCTCGAACTTCAACACTTGCATCCCCTCTCTCTCTGTCCCTCCCCCACCCTAGTCATCATACTAGTATCACTGTCATCCTGTTGAGTTTCACTGTCTGTATAACTTGCTATCACGTAGCCCACAGCAAACAATGGATCATTGTGGGCTCCATATTTCCTGATCATCGTTACTCATTTGTTCTATATCTCTCTATATCAACATCTATATCTCTTGTTTCCCTTTCCGCTTACTCTCAATCTGAAGAAGGGTCTTGATATGAAACATTACCTATTCCTTTTCTCCAGAGATGCTGCCTGACCCGCTGAGTAATGCAAGATTTTTGTGCCCAAGACGTCTATTTTTTCTTCACCAAGCAGGTGTCCATAATGAATGATAATCACATAATGAACTACCAAGGCAGTCTAATCACAATTTGTAATATATTTTAGCAACAAGATTCATCCATTTTATCAGAAAGATTCTGTTTTATTAAAATAAGTAGCAATTTCATGAATTGGAGGGATCTAAAATGAAGAAACGTATTTGCAAGGCATATGTTTTCAGGCTTTTGTGATAATTCGATGGGACAAATCACTGGGACCCCTTTCAAGCAGAAACTGCAGTAATCATTCAGCTGTATGTTTGTTATAGACTCTACCACTTTCAAACACTTTAACACCCAGCCTTATTGGATCTAAAAGTCAATAGAGTTGGCTGATGATCTGGACAGTTGAAGAAATCAATGTTGAGATTCCTGCTGCTAGTTCTCAGTCTGAAGAAAGGTCTCGACCCAAAACATCACCCATTCCTTCTCTCCAGAGATGCTGCCTGTCCCGCTGAGTTTCTCCAGCATTTTGTGTCAGCTCTCAATGACTGATAGCTCTCAGTCAACATACTACACTACCAGTGATACCTGCCTTGGATACATTACTTACCAATTATACCTGAATATTCACACCAAGCAGAATATAGAAAGTCTTCAATGGTGCAGAAATTTATACATGGTTTTTAAACAATTTTGCTTTCTGTTGAGTTGTGCATCACAGAAAGTAGTTGTGTCACAGTAACAACATTATCAATGATCCATGGAACAACTACAGATCTACCAAGTGTGTGTGTCAGTTATATAGTTTCCATGTGCTTTACAGCTTTATGCACCATTTTACATTATTCCAATTTTATTCTTATGACCAATGATTAATGACCATATCCATAAGCAGCAATATAGCAGTTAAATTATATATAGCGCCAGAGATCTGTGTTCGATTCTGACTATGGATGCTGTCTGTACAGAGTTTATATATTCTCCCTGTGACTTGTGTGGGTTTTCTCTGTGAAGCTCCGGTTTCCTTCCATACTCCACGCATGTACAGGTTTGTAGGCTAATTGGCTTCGTATAAATGTAATTTGTCCCTAGTGTGTGCAGGATGTTGTTAGTGTGTGGGGATCGATGGTTGGCATGGACTCGGTGGGCCGAAGGGCCTGTTTCCGCACTGTATCTCTAAACTAAACTAAAAACTAAACTAAACTAAACAGGCCATGTTGCATCAGAGGAGAACCCAGAGAAGACGATGGTTTATCTTAATGCTCCTTCTTGTATCACCCTTCCTCCACTTCCTACAGTCTCCTATGATATATGAGTGGATATTGGTGGAAGTAAGCACTACTTAGTTTCTCCCTTCCCTCACCAGAATCCAATCTTATGCCTTAATCTTTTCAGACAGCCAAGAACTAATATCTGGCTGGATGGTGGCTGAAGATTAAGATATGTATAAATATGAAGATATGCTGTCATACAGTTTAATATTTCTAAACACCAGCTTGGACATTAATACTAGGTGTAATATAGATGAGAGGGACTCCCCCTTTCATCAAGGTATCAGTTGGCTTCAAAGGCTTAAGAACAAGTTTGCACCATTTAAATTAACTGGAATTAGGGATAAAATTCTCAAGTGACTAAAATAATTAATCACACAATGGAAGGGTGTGGTTATTTGTTGAGATAACTCGAAGGAGTTACATGATAAATTAATATCAGCCACTGGACAGCAGTAATGGAATACATGCCTGTCCCAGTATAATACTGGGGTAGACTAATGAAGGTCTACTCTCAAACTTCACAAATCCAATGGAAGAACTTGTGATTTGACAGTAATGCACTCACAAATTCTCAGTTTGAGATCTGCCATGACCACTCTGCTCCAAACCTCATTGGAATCTTGGTATTGAAGACCAGAGAAGCACAACTATTTCATTTCTTTGAAAGTGAGCATTATTCATAATATTTTTGTCTGCTCTTTATTTTAATGAATATGTTCCTATAAAATATGATTTATGATTATTGAAATTAAAAGCTCTAATAGTACCAATTATGATATTGGTCTTCATTTAAATCTAAATACACCATTGCAGTATATGTACATGTGTGATGCAAATGTATGACATACATGTACAATCTAGCTGGGAGAGATTGAACAAGAAACAAGTGTTTAAGCAGTACACCATGTCTCATTTATCTCCATCATTGTGTGGAATTTGAATAAACATTCACACATATGGTGCAAGTTACCAGTCAAGATAAAATAAACCTCCAATGAAGAAGCTGCATCCTCACAGCAACAGAGACCTGGGTTTAATCATGGCCTCGGGCTCTGACTGTGTGGATTTTGTACATTCTCCTTGTGATTGCATGGGTTTTCCCCAGGTGCATCACAAAGACGTGTGGGTTTGTACATTAATTGACCTCTGTAAATTGCCCCAAGATTGTAGGGAATGGATACAAAAGTGGGATAACATAGAGCTAATTGTGAACGGGTAATCAATGGTCAGCATGGACTCAGCGGACTAAATGGCCAGTTTCCATGTTGTATCATGAAAGTAAACTAAACTAAAAGAAGGTGGAGAAACAAGGAACTGCAGATCCCAAAGTTTGGAAGAATAGTTTCAACCAGAAATTACTCCAGCACTCTGTGTCCTTTTATAAAAGAAAGTGGACTTTGTGCAAAGCAAAAAGACTTATCTGAAAATCTGCACCATTAGTAACCATGGCAGAGGTTTGAGCCATCTACAATATTGCTGAGAATAATGTTGCCATATTATGAGTAACTATGATTGGCTGTGATCATTGGAGGCCTGTCTAAATTAAACTCAGCACCAGGGGATGGGGTGGAGGGAAGGGGGTAGGGGAGGGGTGGAGGGGAGGGGGGAAGGGGATTTAGGGGAGGGGTGGTGGGGGAGGGCAGGGGGGTGGGGGAGAAGAAAGGGGGAGAGAGAGAGGAGGGTAGAGAGAGAGAGGGGAGAGAGAGAGGGGGGGGGGAGAGAGAGAGGGGAGAGAGAGGTGGGGGAGAGAGAGAGAGGGGAAGAGACAGAGAGAGCGAAATGCAATCGTGCGTCACGCGTTCAGAATGTTCTGGAAATGAAGCGTGCACGTCTCATGCACAAAAGCTGTTGGCAGCTCTATGGAATTCAGGGGAGCAGCCTGCCGCATCACACACACACTAACCACCTCCCCTCTAACCACCCCCTCCCCCCTCTAACCACCCCCCCTCCCCACCTCAAACCACCACTCCCCCTCCCCTCTCCTCTCCTCACCTGTCCCATTGTGATGGCATATCTAAATGAGATCCATTGTGATTAGACATCTGTGAGATGGCACTGTGACATGCAGCATTTTGATTTTAGTGGGAACACGTGAAGGTTCCAATCTCCCTAACCTGTCCCATTGTGATGTCATATATGTAAATGAGATCCATTGTGATTGGACATCTGTGAGGCAGCACTTTGGCTCATGCAGCAGTTTG